>NC_060077.1:95947578-96247578 GCF_922984935.1 Meles meles | reverse complement strand
CGCATCGGGCTCTCTGCTCATCAGGGAGCCTGCTTCCTCCTCTCTCCCCGCCTGCCTCTCTGCCTATTTGTGATCTCTGTCTGTCAAACAAATAAATAACATCTTTAAAAAAATTTTTAAAAAGACATATTTTTATTTTTTATTTAGTTTTTAAATATGAAATGCTTCACGAATTTGCATGTCATCCTTACTAAGGGGCCATGCTAATCTCTGTATCATTCCAATTTCAGTACATGTGCTGTAGAAATGAGCACTACACCACATTTTAAACATCCATTGATGAACATCTGAGCTGTTTCCATGTTTTGGCTATTACAGAAAATGCTGTTTTAAACATTCATGTACACGTTTCTATGAGGATATAGGTTTTCATATTGTTTGGAGATGTGTGTAGGACGAAAACTGCTGAATCATATGATAATTATGTGTTTCCCTTTTTTAAATTTTTTTTAAGATTTTATTTATTTATTTGTCAGAGAGAGACAGCATGCACAAGCAGGCAGAGTGGCAGGCAGAGGCAGAGAAAGAAGCAGACTCCCTACTGAGCAAGGAGCCCGATGCGGGACTCGATCCCAGGAGCCTAGGATCATGACCTGAGCCAAAGGCAGTGGCTGAACCCACTGAGCCACTCAGGTGTCTCTCTCTCTCTCTTTTTTTTAAAGATTGTATTTATTAATTTGACAGGGAGAGAGATCACGAGTAGGCAGAGAGAAAGGGAGAAGCAGGCCCCCTGCTGAGCAGAGAGCCCAATGCTGGGCTCAATCCCAGGACCCTGAGATCATGACCTGAGCTGAAGGCAGAGGCTCAACCCACTAAGCCACCCAGGTGCCCCATGTGTTTCCCTTCTTGAGGAACCCCCAAACTATTTTCCATAGCAGCCGCACTGATTTACAGCAATATATGAAAGTTCTGATTTATTCATATCCTGGCCAATGCTTGTTATTTTTCATTGCAATAATAATAATAATAGCCCATAGTAATATTCTAAATGTCCAGTACCAGTTTTTTTTAAAGATTTTATTTGCTTATTTGACAGAGAGAGATCAAAAGTAGGCAAAGAGGCAGGCAGAGAGAGAGGAGGAAGCAGGCTCCTTGCGGAGCAGAGAGCCCGACGCAGGGCTCGATCTCAGGACCCTGAGATCATGACCTGAGCCGAAGGCAACGGCTTAATCCACTGAGCCACCCAGGCGCCCCTCCAGTACCAGTTTTTGATGGAAATTGACAAAGCGTACAAAGAAACAAGAATATATAATACATTCAGAGAGGAAAAAAAGAATAAATTGACAGTAAACATCCCTGAGGAAACCAAGGCACTAGATTTACTATACATAGACTTTAATTGTCTTAAATGGGCTCAGGGAGCTTAAGGAAACCATGAACAAGGAACTGAGGGCAATCAGGAGATGATGCATGAACAGTAGGGAATATCAATAAAGGGATAGAAAGTATAAAGGGAACCAAATAGAAATTCTGGATCTGAAAATATAGTAGCTCGAATTTTAAAAATTCACTAGCAAAGTCCAGCAGCAGATTGGTTCAGATCCATCTGAAAGGATCAGCATACTTGACTACAGGGCAATTGAAATGACCCAGTCAGAGGAACAGAGAGAAAAAAAGAATGAAGAAAAATGAACACAGTCTAACAAACTTATAAGACATTATCAGCTGTACTAATATACAAATTATGGGCATCCCAAAGAGCAGAAAGAGATAAGGAGCAGAAAATATTTGAAGAAATAATGGCCCAAAACTTCCCAGATGTGATGAAATACATGAATCTATACATCCAAGAAGTTCAAGAACTCCAGTATAAACTAAAAAACATACAATGGAACATGTTATAAACTATTAAAAGACAGAGAGAATCTTGAAAGCAGCATGAGAGAAACAAACCACAACATAAAAGTGGTCTTCATTAAGACTAACACCCAATTTCTCATCAGACACCATGGAAGCCCCAAGGCAGTAGGATAACGTATTTAAATAATGTCAACTAAGAACTTTATATCCAGCAAACTTATCCTTCAAGAATGAAAGAGAAATTAAGACATTCCCAAATAAACAAAAGCTAAGTGAATTCATTAGTTGTAGACCTGTCCTACAAGGGAATGCTACAAGGAATTCAGGGTGAAACAAAAGGAACCTAGGATGGTAACACAAATCCATTCAAAGAAATAAAGATCTGGGGCGTGCCTGGGTGGCTCAGTGGGTTAAAGCCTCTGCCTTCGGCTCAGATCATGATCCCAGGGTACTGGGATCAAGCCCCACATCGGGCTCTCTGCTTGGTGGGGAGGCTGCTTCCCTTCCTCTCTCTCTGCCTGCCTCTCTGCCAAATAAATAAATAAAATCTTTAAAAAAAAAAAAAGAAAAGAAAGAAAGATCTCTGGTAAACATACATATAAATATAAAAGCTAATACAACTGTACTGTTGGGTTATAATGCCTCTTTTTGTTTCCTATATGATTTAGAACCCACAAGCATAAAGCAATAATTATATATCTATGTTAATGGATACACAACATATAAAGATGTAATTAGTGCCAAAAATAGCATAAAGGGTGAAATGATGCTTGACAGGAGCAGAGTTGGTGTACACCATTGAAACTAAGTTTATTTCTATTCAATCTAGAGTCGTATAAATTTAGGATTTAACTCTAATCCCCATTTCACTAAAAAAATAACCAAAAAATTACAGAAGAGTAGGTGAAATAAAAATCAATCAAATATAAAAGGGGGCAGTATTGAATTTTTAAAAACACAAAAAACAGGGGCACCTGGGTGGCTCAGTTGACTAAGCATCTGACTTTGGTTCAGCTCATGGTCCTGGGGTCCTGGGATGGAGTCCTGTGTCAGACTCCTTGCTCAATGGGGAACCTGCTTCTCCCTCTGCCTGCTGCTCCCCCTGCTTGCACACTCATGCTCTCTCTCTCTCTCTCTGACAAATAAATAAAATCCTTAAGAAAATTGTTACAAGAAAGAAAAAATGGCATTACATATTGATAAAAGGGTCAATTCATCAAGAAGATATAATAGTTATAAACACATATGCACTAAATAGAGGGAGCCAAAAACATACATAAACATTGATAGAATCAGAGGGAAAATAACTCTACACTAACAGTTAAAGACTTTAATATTCCACTGCAATAATAGAACATCTAGACAAAAGACCAACAAGGAAACAGAATTTGAACAGCATTTAAAAATTAATTGAAGAATGGGTACAGAGAACACTCCACTCACCAACAGCAGAATACACATTCTGAAGTGTATGTGCATCATTAAATTTTCAATCAACAATGAATGTTTGCTCTTTTGATCAGTTGGCTATTGGTAAGAAAAAAAAAACAGAATTACTTATGTGTGTCTTTGGAGCCATGTGCAGTCCTTATTTCTAATACTTCCAATTGCTTTGAAGACTCGGCATTCAGTAGGTTGTTAAGCACAAACAAGCATTTCCTTGGGTCTACAGTTTCTTGATGTGCATGAAACCCATATAGAATGATTGTTAAGTAGAAAATTACATTTGAACTAAAATTACACTTCTTTTTTCCAGCTGCCAACTTTCCAGGGGGAGAGGTATACTTCTCACATCTGGGATGGGAAAAGTCAGTCTTTGACAAGTCCACTGTCTCTACTGATACCAGCATATTGAAGAAGCTCAATGTGATATACTTTCCCATTGCTCATAAATGTTCTCCACAAGAGCAAATGTTGATTTTGATATGACTATATTTATTTAGTCTACATTACTAGAAAGTAGGTCACAGGAGGAAAGCATATTAGAAGATTTAAAATGGAACAAAATAGAAGCTCTGGTATTCCTTTTTCTCTTTTTATCACCTTTGCAGTCATCCCTGTTTATTAGTTTCCAATAAACTGTGAAATATATTTCAGATACTTCACATCTGAATCTTTTACCAAAAGAGTAAAACAAAAAAAAAATCCACCATTTGCTGAAATATTCACCTTTTTGTAATTGAGAGTTTGTTATATCTTGTTAAGCATCCAGAACACAATTACTGAACACCAGTAGCCCTTGTCTTTGAGAAGGAAGTCACTGGGAAGGACAGTCAAGAGAATCCATGTTGACAACACATAATGATAATATGCTGATAACCGTTTATACTGTATCTTCTGGGAGAAGGGAGGTGTGGGAAAACTTCCTGGAAACTACGAGGTCTGACTTGAATCTAGAAAATAAATGAAGGTTTAGACCACCACTACCAAAACAGGAGGGTAAAAGCCTTCTAGGTAAAGGCTTAGCATGTGCAAAGATGGGAGGAGGCATGCTGCTTATCTGTGACCACACACAGGAACACACATACACATGCTATCACCATGTGTCAATTCTCTAGATTTTTTAGTTCACCTACATCTCAAGAAAACCTTAATTTTTCTCCTTTATATGTGTGCAGAAAAGCCTTACCACCTTTTTTGGTTATACCCAAAATGAGCATCTTCTCCAGGATTTCTGGCACCCGAGGACAAAGCACTAACTAGGCTTGACTCTGGAACGCTGGATCAGGGATGCCCACCTCAGAACCACAGTCAGGTTGGGCAAGAGAGGCACCAAATTGGACATTCCCAGCAGCATTCCACTACCAAGTAGAAAATGGCTTATATGAGTTCTTCGAGGAGACTAGTGTTCCTTTCATTAATATATTTCTCCCTACTTTGGTAAAAAGAATGTCTCAGTGCCCTCTTAGCAGAATGAAGTGAGAAAATGCATGAGGGGTATCACTCCATTCCGTTATTATCATAAACCTATTCCATCATTTCTAACTTCTTACGCCTAGAGATTCCTTCCTTTACATTAAATCAAGGAAGTTATGGATCTCAGATTCATTTAACGTGGACACCAACCACTCCAGCTATCAGTCAACCAACAAAGCAAACTCTACGAGTCACAATCAGCTGCTCATGCTAACAATGAATCCCAAATACTTGCTAAGTACATCTGTATCAGTAAATTCAGCTCAAGCCAATACTCTACTCCTTCTTGTATAATGTCAATAAAATCACTTCCAAATGTTTAATCCAAGATTCTTCTGATAACTACAGAAGGAAATCTTCATCTATGCCTCTTTACCCAGTTTAAATTTTGTCCTCATCTCCCATGGTGTGCGGGGAAGGGGTCTGGAGGCAGCAGAAGGTGGTGGGGTGAGCTGTGAACAGCATTTTCTTGCAAGCTAACTGCCTCCACTAGAACATTGCAAAGCCTTCAGCAACGGAGGCTGACTTCAGGTGGGGAACGAGCACTGGATTCTAAAAGAGAGAGAGGTGCAGTGGAATTGGAAGTTAGGACTCTCATGTTCATCAGAATCCTCTCAAAGATCCCCACTCCAATTCTTAGGGCTCCACACTTCCCCAGTCAATATCCTAACTTTTGGTAAAACGCCTGGAGAGGCTGTGGTGTCAACTTGTGTTGTTCTTCAACAACTTGAAAGATAAGATTTGGGTCGAACAGAAGCAGCTTGGGGTCCAGTCCACTAGCTTTTGACTATAAATTAGAACAGCTTATGAAGGTGTCATCAGCTTGGTGTCCTTTGGTCTCCGTGCACAGGAAATCCCTGCCTGGCCTGTACAGCCCCTCACCCCTTAGCACTTGCAAGGCTCTGTCTGTCCAGCTTGGGTTCCCTTTCAGCCATTCCCTGCTTCTATTACTCTGAGCCTCTTGATCTGAACTCTCCTTTCTAGGTCGTTCTCCTTATTTATGTCCTCCTTACTCTGTCTGCACCATACCAGACAATCATCTGAGACAAGCCTGAAGTTCCCTCACCCTTGAGGGGGGTCCCCATGGGGCCTCTCTTAGAGGTGTGTAAAGAGTTTCTCTCAGAAACTCAGAGAAAACACACCTTCTTAATGTTGTCAGTTGAAGTGTTATTTGATTTGCTTTGTTTGATTTCAAAAGCCAGAATAAAGGTCTGACCCTTTTAGGAAGTGAGATAGTAGACAAATTAGAAAAGGGGGGAAATTATGCTTCCTTTTAAAAGGAATTACAGAGCCATTCAGAGAAAAGAGGGAGCAGAGAGTTTCCAAAGTTGTCCACTGTTTTCAGCAGCAGCAGTGACAGTGGCGGGGAGAGTGGCTAAGCACCAGGGGGGGCGTTGGTAGCTCAGGGTCGTGAAGCAGGTGGTCGGCTCCTGCCTCACAGTAACGGCAAAGCTGAGCCGGAGCACACACTGTAACATTCTTTTTTTAAAAAAAGATTTTATTGTTTATTTGACAGAGATCACAAGTAGGCAGAGAGGCAGGCAGAGAGAGGGAAGCAGGCTCCCTGCGGAGCAGAGAGCCCGATGTGGGGCTCGATCCCAGCACCCTGAGATCATGACCTGAGCCGAAGGCAGAGGCTTCACCCACTGAGCCACCCAGGCGCCCGGCTGTAACATTCTTACCAAGCGCAGTGCTGGTTCAGGTTTGGAGCAGCGGCAGAGCTCGAGAAGAGCGCTGTCCCTCCTGCTCCTCACAGCCTGACCTCCGTGGGTACGAACAGGAAGCCGAAACCTGCCGCCGTCCACAGAAGCCTTTTAGCAGTGAGGCACGGAATGCTCAGGAAGCGGCAGCTCGGAGAGCAGCATCCCGTGTGCACCCAAGAGGGTTAGCCCTCAAGCCTGCCAGCTTCACCCCTTGGCTCACAGGGTCTCGCTCCTCGGTGCCCACCGGCCCCACAGGCGGAGCAGGCGGGCTCTGCCTTCTTGGTCCAACGGGAGGTTGGAGCCCTGCTGGCTGCGAGTCCCATGCGGACGAACGGACGGCACGTACTACTCCGGGTGTCTCTGAACAAGACACCATGAGACGGAGTCTCGCGCGGACCGCGTGCCGAACACGGGGGGCCAGCGGCGTGCGGGAACCTGACACCGTCTCCCGAGGAGCAGCGGGTACGACTCCCTCATTCAGCTGCTTTAGAGTGGTGGGAGCCGAGCACTGCGAGAATCAGGTGTCTCCGTCTCCTCCTCCATCTCCGAAATGATGCCCTCCCCTTTGGCGGGAGAGAAGACAGCAGCCGACGTCCAGCCGCAGGGCAAGCTGGGCTCACGGAAGCACAGGGCCTTGCCCAGCTTTCATCTCGTTTTCTCCAACGTTTCTAGTCTTTCTTCCAGTGCTTCCCTTCTGCGTCGGCTTTCCAGAGTTCAGTCTCCTGAGCGCTGTGGACTAGATTCACTTGCCTTAACAGAAAAATAGCACAACAGCTGGGATGGCTGGCCTCCTAGTGGTCTTCGTAAGGTTTTCTTAGAAGAGGGTTACAAATGTTTCCAGGAGAAGAAAGTCATCGTTTGAAAACTGGTTCAGAGACTCTCAGTTACAGGAAACACACTGAAGGGACTGGAGGGGGGATGGGGTGACGGGCATTACGGGGGGCACACGACGTAGCGAGCCCTGGGAGGTGTAGTGACTCATCTACCTCTGAAACTAGTAATACACTATATGTTAATTAGTTGAATTTAAATAAAAAATAAAAATTGGTTTATACTTGGGTTGTCTGGATGGCTCCACTGGTAAAATGACCTTCGGCTCAGGTCATGATCCCGGGGTCCTGGGTTCAAGCCCCGCATCGGGCTCCCTGCTCAGCGGGCACCAGCTCCTTCCTCTGTCCAACCCTCCAGCCCTGCTCATGCTTTCTCTCTCTCTAATAAATACAGAAAATCTTCTTACAAATCTTACACTCAATATATGCCTGATTCCCAAAATAAAAAACAAACACATTTGTCATATAGTGTAGAGAAAGTAGAAGGAATTAACATTTAATTCTCAAAATTCAAGCTCAGAGATGTTCTCATCTGATTTTACAGATGGGGAGAGTGCACCCCGACCCGACGGTAGGAGGTCCACATCCGCAGCAGCCCGCACAGACAGGCCCTCAGCCGCCACGCTCACGGTCTTCCCACTTTTCCCCAAGAATCGCCCTTCCTCGCTGGCCCCCGGCACCCGAACAGAGCCCGGCGTGCAGAGAGCAGCCAGGACTCCGGACGGACCACGCACACGGGTGCTGAAGGAGCAGCCACCCGACGCC
Organism: Meles meles; assembly: GCF_922984935.1. NCBI lineage: Eukaryota > Metazoa > Chordata > Mammalia > Carnivora > Mustelidae > Meles > Meles meles. The sequence continues at coordinate 96,239,564 of NC_060077.1, read as the reverse complement.
CCAGTGCCCACAGGCTCACGTCAAACACTCTTGGTCTCGGTTTATCATGCTCTTCTTCCTCCGTGTCTAACAGCGCCTCATTTCCTGGGTTTTGTACAAGTTCACAGCCACCACCGAATGACATCGGGACTTTCTCGCCAAACCCGTTGCTCTCTTCCTTCCTGCCGTACGCAGTTTTGCATCATGATGCAGTCTTCCTACATCAGCCACTGGGATTTCAAGAACTTTCCGCTTCCCGCACCCCACCTCCCTGCTCTGCCTTCCTCTCCCCTTTCCGTTCCCTCTATCAAACGCTGGCCCCAAGCAGCTGAAACGGGGGTGATTCCTGTCCATTTACGTACGACACACTTTGAGTGTGTTTTTAAACAAAAACAAGAAAACTGACTTCTGAATTATTTAGGGAGAAAAGTTTATGATTTCATTTTAAAATTAAATATAGGAGAGGTTCACTTTGAGAACTCGGGCTCTGAACCTCAGCTGACTGTGTGCTTTCCACACGACACTATCCCAGCGGCGTCCACACTCACCTCCGTCCTGCAGCGCACACACGAGACGTAGAGGACAAGGAACTTCAGGAACCCAGGAAATTAGTCATAGTTTGTATAGAAAACTCTACAATACCTCATTGATTTGGCCCTTCTTTGTCCTTTATTTTATTTGTCCTTTATTGTAATTGCCATGTTTTAATCAATTTTACTCCTTTTCCTACAAAAGCGGAATGCTCACCGTACTTCAAACAGGCACCAAGCTTAAAACCTTGCCTTTAAGATGAAAACAACTTCCCCACATTGTGTACTTCACACACAAGCTCGTCTGCACTATGCATTTATTATTTATTTATGTAGACAGCGTGAGCACGGGGAGGAGCAGAGAGAACGGGACAAGGAGACTCCGTGGAAGTGTGGAGCCCAACGTGGGGCTCGATCTCATGACCCCGAACTCAGGACCCGAGCCGAAATCAAGAGTCGAGGGCTTAAACGACAGAGCCACCCAGGTGCCCCTCAATGCAATATAATTTTATGTAGAAGTCGGTTCATCTCCTTTTGATTTCCGTGATTTTATCCTGGTCTTCTCTTTGGGCTTCACTGTCCTTTATCTAATTACAAAATTAGAAGTGAGAATCTACTCCGGCCTTGTCCTGGTGCACGGCTAGTGCTCAAAAATAACCAGTATGAACAGACACTGTGCACCCCTTGTAAGGGTCTGTAGCCCGATTCGGGGTCACTTGGGAATACGGGTGCAGACCCACGGGCCGCTCACGTGGGGAAGGAGCAGGCCGTCCCTCGAGGGCACGGCTGAGAGGAGCTGACAGGGTGAGGAGCCGCCGGTCCTGTCTGAGGTCATCCGATGAGGCTGCTGGACGGACAGACGGTGCCGGACCAAAATCATGCACTACAGAAAAGACGGGGGCTTGCTTCCTCCCTACCACGAGTGAACAGGACCTGCGTGTAGAGCGACGACATCAGTGATGTGGGAGCCTTGCCCGGTGCCGTCGGGAGAGCTGGTCTGGCCCTGCACATCGGCTCTGTCCACTCAGCAGACGCAGAGCAGCTCCACGACGATGGAGCGAGATGACACGGGACGTGGGGCAGGGTCGGAGGGACGTTTCCTCTGGTTGGACGGTCCCGCCTCGTCACACTTGGGGCACAGGACACCCACACCGTTTATTTGTCCCGCCCTCTCAACCCTGCCCTGCAAGCCGGGAGTGGGGATGAGGCGGAGTCTCCTGGAGGCACCTGCCACACAGAAGTGTCCTGTGTCCAAGGGCACGCGCAGAAGCCAGGCCTTCCTATCACCGTCCGTGCGGCCCAGGATGGACCGGACATGCGCAGGGCTCAGCCAGGGACGAGCGCTGCGGCCTCCGTGCCAACGAGAACCCTTGTACGTTTACCCGACATACTCTGCGTCCTCTGACGACATCGACTCGGGCGTGGTGGTGGCGTGGGGAGGAGGACCTCCCTTATTCTTTGGGGCATGAGGAGCAGCACATGTCCTGTGGGAAACTCCTCGGCCATAACCCAAGGGGTCCCACCTCCACCTCTTGGGTTGCCTCTGCAGTCGCAAACCTCATTTCCCTGCTAGGGGGACTCTGCTGCAGGCCTTGCTCTAAGGTTTCACCGGGCCAGGGAGACCGGATGTAGACCGGGGTGGGGGTGCCCCCCATGGCTTAGACTTCACTGCGGCCAAAAGTGCGTCTCTGAAAGCCTTCCCTCCTCGATGTCTATTAACCGGAAATAAGGGGAAAAATGCATTCCGTGCCACCTGCAATTCCAAGAGAGGCCACTGCGTCAGGAAAACCTCAGCTCACGAACAAGAGAAGATCTGGGACATCAAGATAAATTGCTGAAAATCTAGGAAAAGCCAAATATTCCAGTGTTTTCTAAGAGACCTATTCCAAATGTAGATCAGAACGTCTCAAAAGTAATGGTTTGTGTCAAAGACGTGCATTTTGGGGTGCCCGGCTGGCTCAGTCGAACATGATCTCAGGTTGTCAGTTCAAGCCCCACGCGGGACGCGGAGCCTATGTACAATGCGGGAAAGACATGCGTTTTATCTTTTCAGACAATGAACAATAAAATGATACGTGCCCAAACATGACTGATTCAGCCAAGGAATAATTCTCACAGACGTCCCTCTCACAAAGCTCTCCTCTGGGAGACTGGCCCCGGGTCCCACGATCACGAGGGGTGCAGGGCTGAGCCCACGCCGCCGACCTGGCGGAGCAAGGACGTGGTCAGCAGCTCGTACGGAGCCGCAGAGGCCACGTCCGGTCCCAGGGGGAGGGCGGTCAACGCCTTCCCCACGCGTGGAGCCCATGTGACCACGGGCGTGGCCGGGACTGAGGGGACAAGCCGGCGTGACAGTCACGCTGACTGCACGGTGGGAAGACGAGCACGGCGACGTCCCTGCGGACACGGCGGGTCTGGGACGCCCTCCCCCAGCAGTCAGACACGGAATTGCCAATCATACCCGTGTCACCCCTGGCTGCTGACTTTAATGAACACATTTTCACTCAGAAATCCCAAAACTGAACCCTCCCATAATTCTCCTCGCAGAACGTTCCAAGCAGCTCCCCGGCTCCGGGAACCCTGAGAACAAAGAACACGGCCTGCCCCCAAGCGCGCCTGCAGACGGCCCCTCCGGCGCCGGGAGAATCCCAGCAGCTCCCTTCTCGCGTCCAGCCCGTCCCGGGGGCAGACCACGGACGGGAGGCTGCGAGCTGGGCAGAGGCGGGGCGGACGACGCGCCGGGGCTGCAGCGGCGGATCACGGGCAGCGCCGAGAGGAGAACGCGTCCAGGCAGACCGCGGCCTCTGAGAGTGCGGAGCACAACCGTCCGTCTCTACCGGCCTCTGGCCCGCGCCCCGACGCCGGACATCAGACCCCCGACCCTCAGGGGCACGTGCGGTCTATTTCCACAGGTTTCAGGCCAGACTTCTGGCTTCTCCATTTAGACTGAAGACCTCGGGGCGCCTGGGAGACTCGGGAGGCTCGGTCGGCTCAGCCTCTGGCTCTCGGTTTCCACTCAGGCCGTGATCTCGGGGTCGTGACATCGAGCCCCACGCCGGGCTCCAGGCTCAGCGCGGCCTCTGCAGGAGAGCCTCTCCTCCTGCCGCTCCCCCACTGGCACGCTCTCCCTCAAAAACAAATTAAAATCTTTAAAAAATTAAAAAACAAATTTAGGAGTTGGGGCGCTCACAGTATCGCAAGACAAAGCTCTAGTCTGCTGAAATTCTACCGTCTTCAGAGCTACCCTGCGGAAGCGCTTCAAGTCACGGTCCCCGATAGCGGGCTGGGTCCCCGGTGGCCGGAGGAGAGCGTCCCGCGCCTGTGCTAGGAAACGCTTCCACACACGACGCTCCCGGACCCCAGAGGCATCCTGAGCCACAGACACAGCAGCGGGGTCCGCGGCCTCGCGGCCGACCCCTGACTGCGCACAGGGCGGGCGCGCTCAGCGCGGAAAGCCTAATTTCAAAACACGAAATTGCTTTTGAGGTTCTGACAGTTTTTCTCTGAGCCCAAGAGTAGGGAAAATGCTTACTCGGCTAACCCAACAGGCCCCGTATTCCTGATGCTCCTGACAATTTTTTAAAACTTCATCTGCTCGTTTACACAGCAGCATTTTGCTCACTTCGCATCGGAAAACCACAAGAAGCAGAAGCGCTTCTGATCACACACACCTTCGGAGACACGCGGAACCCATCACCCCTCCAGCCGCGATTCCCAGCTATTTTTATGAAACGACCCGTTGTCCTTTATTTACTGAACTGCACCCCAGCAAGAGCTCCGACAGGGTCTCGTTACGTTTTCCTCACGCGGAACAGACTGCTGATGGGGGACCCTCGCGGCACGAGGAGCCGGTGACGACCACCCGTTCCACCTGTCCCTTGAGTCCTGGCGGACTCGGCCACTGGCTCTTCCTCCACTGTAGAAAGACACAGGGGAGGGGCAGCCGGGACCCCGCCCCGACCCAGAGGCCCCAGCAATGCCTTCGCGCGGGGCCTCCCTGCCCGCAGACTCCACTCCATCGACATTCGTCACAACCCGAGAGCACAGTATCTCTGGTTGAAGAAAAGGCTCTTCTGGGAGCTTTCTGCCCTGGCTCCGTCCGCCCGCAGGACACAAGCAAGTCCTATGAGGCCCACAGAATTCAGCCCTGCCCGGTATTAGTTCTAATACGAGTTTCAGATTTGACTCTTTGTTTTTTATTATTATTTTGTTTAGAGAAAGAGACTGTGCAAGCTGGGGGCAGAGGAAAGGGGAGAGAGAGTCCCAAGCAGACAACACACCCCGCGTGGAGCCCGACATGGGGCTTGACTCCGAGATCAGGACCTGAGCCTCTTCAGGGAAGATGCCCAGGTGCCAGGTGGGGGTCACGGAGACAGTCTCTGGGACCCCAGCAGACACTGGCAAGGACGCCCACCTGCTCCCCGGCACCTACTCCGGGTGGGAGGACACATCCCCAGCAAAGGTGCTTCCACACATTTTAGTTGACTTTAATTCAGTTAATTTAATTAATTTTAGTTTATTGTAATAGATTTAAAATCAGTTAATTGCCACTCTGTGCATTCCTAGTTTCGGAGGCAGAGTTCGGGGATTCGTCCGACGTGTCTGACGCCCAGTGCTTGCTACATCACCTGCGCTCCCTGTGCCCATCGCCCCATCCCCCCCCCCAGCAACCCTCAGTTTGTTCCCTAGAGTTGAGAGTCTCTTACCGTTTGTCTCCTCTCTGATTCCGTATGATTTTATTTCTCCTTCCCTTCCACTGTGATCCTCTGTTTTGATTCTTACATTCCACAGGAATGAAATCATAGGATATTTGTCTCTGATTTGCACACATTTGCATTTTTCCCCATCCAACGGGAGAAAAATCATTCCATTTCCTTTTCTTTAACTATGTCATCTCCTGAAGCATTTACTAGTTAGACCAGGCCCACCACCAGCACTCGAGAGGCTCTTGGGCTACCTGTCTTAAGCAAGCATCACCCGGACCTGCCTAGGGGGCTCATCCCAGCCAGCATGGGCAGGTCCAAGGGTAGGGCCACCCCACAGGCTCCAGCAAACCTCTGACACGGACAAGGACACAGGGAGGCAGAAAGCCGGCCCGCGAAGACAGTGACCACTTTGGAACTGGGGGAAAGGTCAGGCCGGTGCAGAGGAGAACCGACACCCGTGGTTTCCACCGTGACTACAGAGAGTCAAACATGGACTCCTGATTTCAGCGTCCCGCAGCCACACTAAGGCGGGGACGGTCGTGTCCTTGATGATTGTGTGAAGGGGTAACAGGGTGGGTCTTTTTGAATGTTTTGATAGGAGGAAAACGTTTTAAATATTCGGTTTCAGTTAAAGGAATTCGTATTTAATTTAAAACCACAAATGTCCCATCAGCTTTTCATCCCTCAAATGGAACTCTTTCACGTGAAGAAAACAGTGGCTCAGTGGGTTAAAGCCTCTGCCTTCGGCTCAGGTCATGATCCCAGGGTCCTGGGATCGAGCCCCGCATCGGGCTTTCTGCTTGGCAGGGAGCCTGCTTCCGTTCCTCTTTCTCTGCCTGCCTCTCTGCCTACTTCTGATCTCTGTCTGTCAAGTAAATAAATAAAATCTTAAAAAAAAAAAAAAGATTTAAAAAAACACCTGAATGAAAAATTCAGACACTTTCTGAGCCCGACGCAGAACAGGACCCTCCTCTTCCCCACCCCACTTACAATGTCATCCGCCAGAAACAGCCCCCTCAGGGCTTCCGGAATCTGCCTCCAGACCCTCTTGTCTCCAAGGGAAACAGCTCTGGCTGTGCGCTTGTCTGAGCCCTCCCCTTCCACCTTCCCGCCACCACCCCACACTCGCAGACCGACAGGCTGGGAGCTGTCTCCGGTCAGTAGGAGGAGCTGACCGCCCCCACCCCAGAGGCCCGCAGATCTAACTCAGGCAGCAGCAGGAAGCGTACAGGCCACGTGTTTCCACTACAGGAAATCCAGGTTTCTCATTCCCAGGTCCCAGGACATACAGTGGCAAAAGAAATTTCAAATAAATAATAACAGGGAAGAAAAAGAAACTATCATCTCCCATCATAAGGGGATTATATAAAAAAAAAATCGGTCTTTAAAATGTTGACTTTGAACTTCGGCTTGAGCAAAAACCAAACAGGTTTCCATATGTTAGCAGGCCTGCAGGCACCACCGGCCAGAGAGGGGCTGCCTGACTCAACGGGTCCTGCCTCCGGCTGCAGGTCCCCGGGTGCCCCTCGTGGTCCCCACTCCTCCAGTCCGGCCCTGGCTGCCCTTCCCCTCGAGCACCTGCCAGCTCTGCCAGAGGGCGTGGGCGGAGTACAGAGCGCCACAGCCGTCCTTCCCCCCACCAGATGGCCTCCCCCACGGTCCCTGTTCTGCGCAGACTGCAGGGCTCAGCACTCGGGGCTGGGCCGACCCCCTCCCACGCTCCCGTGGCCCCGTGTGCAGCCGACCTCAGCAGTGTCATGACTGACCCCTGGACCGTTGCTGGGGCAGGAACACACGCTCGTCTCGTGGCCGGTCCTTCCTGTCCAGCCCCGCAGGGGGGTGCCCGCATGTTTTCCAGTTTCCAAAGCAGTGGACAGTCATCATGCAAGACATAGAGAAACAAGAGAAGGAGCACTGGCTGGCTCAGGTCACGATCCCAGGGTCCTGGGATCCAGCTGCTGCATCTCAGTGGGGAGCCTGCTTCTCCCTGTCCCTGTCCCCTGCTTATGTCCCCTCTCTCACTGTCTCTGTCAAATAAATAAATAAAATCTTAAAAACGATGGTCGCATGTGATCGTCAGGTACCACAGTGAACTGTGATGGGACCCAGGTAGGACGGGGCCGATGGGCTAGGGTAACGCATGAGTCAATCACAGAGTCCTCTGAAAACACAGCCACGGGGCACCTGGGGCTCAGTCCATTAAGGATCCCACCCTTAACCTCAACTCAGGTCAGATCTCAGGGTTGGGAGACTGAGCTCCCCATGGGGTGTGGAGTCTGCTTGAGAGTCCCTGCCTCTGGATCCCTCACACCACACTCACGCGCGCACACACACACGCACACACGCACAAAGAAAACACAGGCAGGGCTGCCATGAGTAAGGACGAAGCCTCGGGAGCCGGCCAGTCCGCACTCCTGGGAAGTTCAGGCACTCTGCCAGCCCGGCCCACGGCTCTCCAGCAGCACAGACGCCTCGGGGACCCCAGGTCAGTGCCCTCTGTCCTCTGGGTCACCCCCTCCAGGGTTGTCCACTCCACAGTAACTTTCTATAGATTTAGATCATTTTAAAAACATCACTTACTAGAAGCATCATCCTGGGTAAAGGCCAAATATAAAATATCACTCCCTCAACCGTGCCACAAACCCGCCCTGGGTCCGAATCCCCCGGCGAGGACTCCGGACCCAGGAGAGGACTCCCCACCACTGTAACCCCGGTCGGAGTTCCCCGTTGCGCCGTGCTGCTCAGTGGCCAGTTGGTCACCGCCGGTGGCCCCAGCACCTGCAGGTGGGGTGGGGATCACTGCATCCCCATCCCGCAGCGGCTCAGACAGCGCAGCAGGTGAATCCTTTCACAGCCTGGGCCCTCCGCCCTCCCGGTGCCCCCTCGCACCCCGCTGTGCTCTGTCAGGGGAGGGGGGTCCCACCAGCTCCACCTGCCATGACACCCAGAATCCCACCTCTCACCACCTGCGCACCGGCCACGCTCCCGCCCGGGTGGGACCTTCTCCCCTCGGAGCAGGCGCATCGCCCACGGAACCACCGCCCTCACCTCTGCCTTCTCCACCAGCCAGGGCTCCGCCGCGATCCCACCTCCGGGCCTTTGTGGTCGCGACCCCCTCTGCCCGGGACACCCCAACACCGCTGTGACCTGGGGCAGCCCCGCTGCGCGCACAGCACGACCCTGGACCCAGCGGCTGGGCCTCCCCGCCGTCCTGCTCTCCTCCCCGCACAGCGCCCGGGGGTGCGAACGGCTCCGCTCTGCCCCCAGGGCAGGTGGTCCCAGGCAAGCCGCTTGAGGCACCTGCAGGCACCTGCGGGCACCAGCGGGGTGGGAGCGGCCTCGGTCGGAGTTGGGACCGGAGCTCACCACCAGGGCGAGAGCGAGTCTGGGGGCGAGGGGGCCTTCCCACGGGGAGCCCCGCGCTGCAGCCCCACCGGGACAGGCATCCGTGCACACCTGCCAGCTGCCTTCCCGGACCACGACTGCTCCTCGGAACTGCTCCCCGCCCCCCAACAGACACCCGCGTCCGCAGCACAGAGGGGAGGAAAACCCCACTTGGTGTTCCGGGAGCTGAGTGGCCACGGGGAAGGCTGGCCAGACGCAGGCAAACAGCCTCTGGACGATGATTTCCTCTGAGACCCCGCTCCCTCCCGCCCCTACACTCCCGCAACCTCGTCAGGACCCACCCGGCTTCGCCCCCTGCCTCTGGCCCTGGAGCTCCAGGTCCAGGACCCCCGAAGCTGGGGGGTTATGGGTATTTTTGGAGGCGCAGGTGCGGGCTCCCAAGGCACTCGCGAGAGGCTGGACCTCTGCAGCTCCACCCGGAATGGGCCGAGGCCGAGGTTGGGAACCCTGGGGTGAGGCCTCCTGCTTCCACCCCCGTCAGGAGAAGGAGCTCAGCTCTCCCCCAAATCCCAACAATCCCTTTCCTCCTCCTTTACACTCCGGACCCCGCATGCCTCCAGCCCGGAGCCTCACAGAGCAGAAGTCTGGAGCCCCAGCCCCGTCCTCCAGGGAGGGGAGGGGCCCGGAGACGGAGATGCAGGCTGGGCCTGGGGCGCTCCCACACCCGGCAGGGCGGCCCACTCCAACTCCACGGGGGCAGCAGCTCCCCTGAGTGGGACCCCAGGCGGCTCTCCGTCTGGCTGTTCATCTGTCTGTCACGGTCTTTATCACGAAATAAGCCAGTAAAGGTAAGTATGTGCAGAGCAGCCCTAGCGAAGGGTGGGACCCCAGAAGCGGGTCGTGGGAGCCCCGAGTCACAGCTGGTCGGTCACCGCAGCGGAGACAAGCCAGGACCCCCCAGGTGTGACTGAGGGTCAGTCTGTGCGAGGGCACTGATTCTGGCTGTCAACGTCGTATCGGAAGTCAAGGACTCCCAGATGGGTCAGAGAGTTGCCCCACTGGCTGGTGGGAGAAAACCGCGGACGTCTGTCGTCAGAAGAGCTGTGAGTGGAGGAAACGGTGTGCCAGCCCACACTCCCCCACTCTCCCCTGGGTTCCTGGAACCACCTCAGACCGTTCTGCTGGGCCCACGCCTGCACCCGTGGGCCCTCCCCATCTTCCGGTCAGATAGATTGTTCGAGAGAAAAATGTGCGTGGACACCATGCTGTCCTTCAGAGTGTTCTGCAAAGGCCTTCCTTTTGTCAGAACCTACCCAGAGCCTCCAGCACGTCCCAGATGGGGGGCTCTAGACATGGCCTTGGGGACAGGGGGTGCCCCTCTCTGTGGGGAAGGCGTCCAGGCCATGAGCTGGACGTACTTCAGCAGTTTGAGGGAAGGGAAAGGCCAGTTCCTCCCAGGAGTTAACATCCCCAGATGCTGGGTAGGAAAGAAGACATTTCAGGGAGTGCGTCCTGCTAGGCTTGTCTGGCCTGGTGCTACCTCCGCCTGCCACGGCGAGCCCTGAGCTCTAGCCTGGAAGGGACCGCAGAAATCTCAGGGTGCGCAGAAGCTAGGGCTCTTGAACAGAAAAGCTGATCTCAGGGAAGCTGAGGAAAATGGACTCCAGAGCGTCCCCACAAACCTTCCGTAGCTGGAAAGGGCCCTGAAGGAGCAGGACAGGGGACTATGGGCTCTTGAGGCCGAAGCGCAGACCTGCGGACCTGAGGTGTGTCCCAAGCCCTGGGGGCTGGCTCTGACGTGGCAGGAGTGCGGCCCCTCTCGAGAGGGCCTGAGGGCTTCACTCAAGACCCCCAGTCGGACAGGCTTTGCTAGGGTAGAGAGACGGGATGAGGAAAGAAGGTTCTCAGAAGGGTGGTGATTCGACAGCGTTACCCAGGCCCAGCGGGAAATCCTGGGCAGTTTTGAGAGGGATGCTCTGGGGAGAAATCGTTCAAGCTGACGACTGTGTTGCTTCCCGCGTCTTCATTTAACTCGGGAACCGTGTCATGAGTACCAGGGCTCAGAAATCTTAACGACCTTCCCAAAGCAGCGGTGGCCCCCAGCGGAGCTGGTGCCCTGTCTGCTGGGGGGGACCAGGCTCCCGAGGATAGGGAGAGCTGCCGGGTGGGAGGGCGTAGGGGGGGAGCCCGGGTGCACCCTTGTTCCCGTTTATCTGACACACCTACCTTGGTGCCTGGGGGCTGGGACCCTACGTGTTACAATGTTGCCAGGTGAACAGCTGATGAGTCCTGGCTGCCTCTAAGACAAGGAACGCAACTGCTATCCCTCATCCCTTCGAAACACACAAAGCAAAACATACCACCACCACCACAATTTTCCCAAACTAAAAAAAAAAACAAGGACTGAGTTTCCTACACTTGGTGCTGTCTCCTCTCACTTGTCCCCGCCCGCCCCGGGGGCCAGGTCAGGTGCAACGGTCCGCACCACCCAAACCACACCTGCCCTCGTGCTACGTGGCGGCAGGAAGGAAGAACGGGAACAGGCCCTGCACAGCGGCTCCACGCAGAGAGCGGCCGGCTTCTTCCCGTCCGCGTCAGGGTGCTGCCAACGATGTGGACCTGCGGGCCCCGGCTCGCTCCTACAGGACCCCCAGCCGGCTTACCTCGTGTCTGTCAGGAGAGCAGCCCGTTCAAGGACTTGATGCCAACGGCATGCTTATGGGCACGCTGAAAAGAGAGGGCTGCTTCCCTTTTCTCTAGCGGGTGACAGGAACCACAGACCAGCAGCTCAGTGGGTACTGACTCGCCAGAACCCCGGGGCCCTGCGCAGGAATCGCCCAGGGGAGCACGGTCCAGAGGGTGCTCAGGAAGCGTGGGCAGCAGGCGCGGGCCTGGAAGAAGAGGTTCCACGGCTCGCCAGTACGAAGGAGCCGGAAGACAGACACGAAACTGAATGCGGAGACCCTGATGGAGACATTCTGGAAGACAGCGGGCATCCGTGGTCTTTGTAAAGAATCAGAAACAGTGGGGCGCCTGGGTGGCTCAGTGGGTCGAGCCGCTGCCTTCGGCTCAGGTCATGATCCCAGGGTCCTGCTCTCTGCTCAGCGGGAGCCTGCTTCCCTCTCTCTCTGCCTGCCTCTCTGCCTGCTTGTGATCTCTCTCTGTCAAATAAATAAAATCTTTAAAAAAAAAAAAAAAGAATCAGAAACAGCGATGTGGGTTAGGCTTGCATGTGGGAGACTTGTCTAGAGCAAACCTGGAAACCGGAAACGAAGGCCGGTTTCCATCTATTTGAGGGAACGCATTCCTGCCCTCGGGGTCCCTCATCCACAATCCCAAACTGCAAACAGCAGGGGAAGCCCAAAGTTCTTAACTGAGAGTGAGACACGCCCAGTACAAACCCTGTGCTGCAGACCTGGTAGCGGGTACACATCAGTGGCAATGGGATGGGCAGGACGTCATTTTTAAAGATCGTATTTATTCACCCAAGAGGGAGAGGGACCGCGAGCAGGGGGAGCAGCAGGCAGAGGGGGAAGCAGGCTTCCCGCTGAGCAAGGAGCCCGATGTGGGGCTCGATCCCAGGACTCTGGGATCATGACCTGAGCTGAAGGCAGAGGCTTCACTGACAGAGCCCCCAAGTGTCCTGCACAACACTTTTTTACAGCCCAGAACATTCTAAATCTAAAACACGTCTGGGTGGTGGGCTCCAGGTAAGGGACGGTGGGTCACCTTTACATTGAGGAGCCGAGAATCCCATTAGGAGGCCAGGAAAATGCCGCTGAGCCCTATAGGACGCCTGTGTCCCTCCAGCTTCCAGCAACCACACAGACAGAAACACCATCTCGGGCAGGAATCCCCTTAAAACATCCCTGAAGCAGGCACGAGGGCCTGAGATCAGGGTGCTGGCCCAGCCTCACAGGCTCACATAAAGTAAGCTGCTCTTGGGGCGTCTGGGGGGCTCTGTCAGTTAAGCGTCTGACTCTTGGTTTCAGCTCAGGTCATGATCTCAGGGTCATGAGATGGAGCCCACCCTGGGCCCTGTGCGCAGCGTGGAGTCCACTTGGGATTCTCTCCCTCTGCTCCCTCCGCTGCTCTCCCTCGCAGGCTCTCCCTGAAACAAATAAACACTATTAAGAATAATGCTATTCGCTGCAAGAATGGGGCTGTCACTTATTCCAGGGAGGAACTGGGGGATAACGGGACATGCCAATGTCGGGCTCCCCATTCGTACCCTGGGGAAAGGTCCTCCTGGAGCACTAGGGAAGCCTTTTTCAACCATCAGCTAAAACTTTAGTAAAAGCTGTAATGATGGTATCATCCGAAAAGGCTTTCTTGTATTAGTGGTACCACTTACTCCCCTTGCTGGCGTTCCCACTTCTGAAGACAAAGTAGCCGAAGGAAACGCCAGGCCGCCACCGTCTAAGAGAACACGGGCTCACCGAGGCACGCACTTCTGCCCACACACCCAAAGTCAGACACAGACTGGGTCCGCTCACCCTGAACGCGACAGTCCAACACCAAGTAGCACAGCAAAAATACAAATAAAGGCGAATTATTTACTGTGAAATAAACTCATCTAGGGGCGCCTGGGTGGCGTAATAGGTTAGGCGTTTGCCTTCAGCTCAGATCATGACCCCAGGGTCCTGGGACTGAGTCCCTCGCCTGAGGCTCCCGGCTCAGCCGGGGGTTTGCTCCTCCCTCTGCCTCCCCCACTGCTTGTGCTCTCCTGTTCTCTGTCAAATAAATACATAAAATCTTAAAACAAGACACATCTCAAGCTGACCACCTTCCCTGCCCACCTCCACAGGGACCCCCCGAGCAGACCACCTGCCGTCTGTCGGACGTACATGAGCAACGCCCTGCCGTGGGCTGAGGGACGCCGCTCCTAAACCCTGAGCACTCAGCTGAGAGAGAAGCAGCAACTCGGACTGTGGGGTCACTTCTCCCCTCCCTGTTAGGCCACGTCTAAGGGCTCCTGAAGTCCTTGGAAACCTGCAACAACCCACAGTCAAGCCTCTGGACACCGGCCGTTTGGGGAGCAGTGAGGAGGTCTGTGCCCACCCTCTCAGACCGACAGCAGTTTTCGCCTGTGGACGGCCCGACACACAGCCAGAGACTCGGGGGCAGGGAGGTGGCGGCAGGGCCAGCCAAGCACATTCCAGAAAGAGCAGAAGCAGGACGAGCTGCCGCACAAATACCCCGGTGTTACCGGCGTAAGCGGAAAGTTCCTAATAGACATCCGGTTTAGTCCTGCTGTATTTTAGGTGTTAAAAAGGCTGTGTGGTTTGGGGTAAACGCTATGGGAAAGATGAAGACACTTTCTATCAAAAACACTTTTTGGGCACCTGGGTGGCTCAGTGGGTTAAGCCACTGCCTTCGGCTCAGGTCATGATCTCCGGGTCCTGGGATCGAGTCCCGCATCGGGCTCTCTGCTCAGCAGCGAGCCTGCTTCCCTCTCTCTCTCTCTCTGCCTGCCTCTCTGCCTACTTGTGATCTCTCTCCCTCTAGCTGTCAAATAAATAAATAAAATCTTAAAAAAAAAAAAAACACTTTTTAAGGGCACCTGGTGGCTCAGTGGGTTAAGCCTCTGCCTTCGGTTCAGGTCATGATCCCAGGGTCCTGGGATCGAGCCCCACATCAGGTTCTCTGCTCAGCCAGGAGCCTGCTTCCCCCACTCTCTGCCTGCCTCTCGGCCTACTTGTGATCTCTGTCTGTCAAATAAATAAATAAATATATTTTCTATATAATTTAGATGATGTTTTCTGGAAGTTTCTATCTCAATGTGAAGTTCCCAGCTGCGACTCTTCAGGTGTATTTCAATCTCCAGCAGAGGGTGAGGGGAGGGAGATGGGGGGAGCAGATGCAACAAGATGAAAAAAACCTGAGTTTAACTCAGTTCCTTCCCCGGCAGTCCTCACCAGAAGTTCAGACACCAGGTGGGGAGCTGGAAGGTTAAACCCAGCCGGACAGATACAGGTCCCTCTGCAGAATGACGGAGCCCGGATCCATGAGCTGGACCCCACCTTGTGGGCCAGGGCAAGACCCCCAGATGCTAACAGAGATCAGCCACCCATGCACAGCGGTGACCTGAGCCAAGAGACGCCTCCCACCCACCGGCAGCTCGCTTTTCCCCTTTACGCCCCGCCCCTGAGGGCTCAGTGTGGACGCGCGCTGGGGGTCCAGGGCCGCCGCCAGGGGACCGGACGCACCTGTGATCTGAGCAGGCTCAGGGCTTAGCGACCTCCCTTCCCTTGCAAACCTGCATCTCTCACTAGTGCCGCGGGGACAACTCCAGGCCAGCGCTGCCCAGCACAGTTGAGGCGGGAGTCCGGGGCAGCAGTAGCCAGGGAAGAAAGAGCTCGCTCGGCGCCCCAGCCCCGGGGCTCCCGGCACGCCCTGCCCAGCCCGCTGCACGCGCACACCTGCGGCCCCGCCCGCTGCACGCGCACACCTGCGGCCCCGCCCGCTGCACGCGCACACCTGCGGCCCCGCCCGCTGCACGCGCACACCTGCGGCCCCGCCCGCTGCACGCGCACACCTGCGGCCCCGCGGGCCCCGCCCCTCCGGCCGCCCTCGAGGACCCCGCCCCGGAGCCCCAGCCTCGCGGCGCACCCACACCCAGGCCCTTCCCCGCCCGGTCCGCCTCCGCGGAGCCGCCGCGGCCCTGCGCCTTCCACCTTCCCCCGCGCCCAGGGCCGGGGTCACTTTGCGACTTCGCAGCCGCGGCTGGAACCGCACAGCCGCACCTGCTCCGCCGCGGGCGGGAAGCGCTCAGGCCGCCGCGACCCCGCCGCAGCGCCCACCCCAAGCTCGGGCGGTTTCCCTGCAGCGGCGGCTGCGGCCCGCACCTGCCCCCGCCCCCAGCGCGCGCGGACTCCAGTCGGGGCGCCCCGGGTCGGGAGTGAGTCTTCGCAGGGCCCAGGACCGGGAGGGCAGCCGGAGGGGTTCTGCGTCCGGATGTCCCGGCCGCGGGTTGCAGCCCCCCGCGCGGGCGGCCCGGCTCCGGGCACTACACGTCGGTGAGGCAGAAGGCGCGAGGCTGACGCAGAACGCGAACGTCTCGCTTCCGAGAAAGCAAGTTGGCAGGTCGCTTCCCTCCTTTCGGAAACGTCGGCAGCGGGGTGCGGACTGGGGCCCGCAGGGGCGAAGCCCACAGCTCGGTTCTCCGCCTGGATTCCCGCAGGCCCGTGCAGGGCCGGGGGCACCAGGACGCGGGGACGAGCCCCCGCGCAAGCCAGGGCGCGCTTCTCTGACCTGGAGATCCTAAATCCAGACCATCCATCGTGCCCCCGGTCGAGCGGGCTTGACTCCCGAGCCCGCTGAAATGGTCAGTCCCGGGATCCAGCGGAGCACGTGGGTGGCGCCGGAGCGGCCCGGATCTTGGCTCTGGGAGGAAGCCGGGCGAGGCAGCACCCCTCGGGAGTTTCTCCCGAAGCCAGGGGCGTGTCCACGGCCTGGATGTGGGGCCCTGGAAGGGTCCCGCACCCTTCCCTTTAGGCTGCTGCAGACGGGACAGGAAGCGGGTGAGCCCACCCACAGTAAACGTGAAAGCGGAGAGGGACGGGTTCTCTCACACATGGGCCAGGAAATGGAAACGGAACCAGATTAGGAGACCCTCCGGATTTTGTGGTTTTCATTCATTCCTTGCACTTGGAAGTAGTTATCCCTTGTTTTCCCCTAATAATTAGCAGTAAACCCCTTCCAGAGAAAGGCCTTGGGAGGAGGAGCGGGGCTTCTTTTGGTTGCAGCTTGAGTCGGGAGGTTCAGCTGAACGGGGAGGCCCCTAGGACCCCAGCTGAGAAACTGACTTACACCATCCAGAGCCCACCCGGAGCCGTGGCCCTGTGGGCTCAGAGGGTGGGTGCCACTTTAACAGGCTGTGAACAGGGGCAAAGGACTTTGTGGATGCAAATGGACAAACTTTTTTAAAATTTTAGAGAAACAAAAGTTTTGAGCCCAAGGAGGATGGCTGCCAGGAAGACACAACGGCCGCAGACAGGAGAGTGCTGGCGGAAGGTCTTTCCGGCGCAGGGTTGTACGGGTTGTTCACACAGAGCTCCAAATCATCATTCCCGAAAGTCAGGGACTTAGTTTACGTTTCGAGTACCTGCAGGGCCATGTGGCTGTCATCTTATGGGAACCAGGGAGATTTTTTCTTTTTATCTTTATGTCTGGAATGGACCTTTTGGGTCATTCTTTTTTAAAGATTTTATTTATTTATTTGACAGACGGAGATCACAAGTAGGCAGAGGCAGGCAGAGAGAGAGGAGGAAGCAGGCTCCCCGCGGAGCAGAGAGCCCGATGCGAGACTTGATCCCAAGACCCTGAGACCATGACCTGACCGAAGGCAGAGGCTTTAACCCACGGAGCCACCAGGCGCCCCGGGTCTTTTTTTTTTTTTTTTTTTTTTAATGAAGCACAATGTGTGCTTGGGGCAGAAACACAGCCCATGCTTTCAGGCCTTCAGGTTCTGCTGAGAAGTCCTGACCTTGGTCACTGTCAAAGAGCAGCCTCCCTGGGAGTCCAGGAGCTGAAGACCCCTCGGCCGGTTTCGGGCCAGGGCCGTGGGGCGGGCAGCTGTGCTCCCTCGTGCTTCCAGCCGAGCCCGGGAGGCCTCTGCTCCCTCATCTGGATCGTGTGGGCCTCGGGCCCTCTTCCTCTGTGTCTTCCCCTCCCCCTGTCCGAGGTAGGTGCCCTTATTCATCCCTGGAAATACACCCGTGCCCTCTCCTTCTCAAGGACGCTGACGGCTTTATGAAGGGCCATTAACGCCTGGGCTTTCCTTCCTGGAAACACAGTGGGCTAGAAAACTAGACTTCCGTCTCTTTGAGAGCGTCAGCCAGCGACTCTGTACCGAGGGGACAGGGAGACACTTGTCCAAAGCAGCCCCCACCCTGGGAGCAGGGACTCTCCACGGGACCCTGCCCTGAAGACACCGTTGGAGTGGGAGGGGCCAGGACCTGTGTCTTCACAGAGCGCCCTGGGGGGCTCCATGCAGGGGATGATCACCCTGCGGGCTGTCGCTTCCCTCATGGGGCGTCCAGGGGCTGACGAAGCTCCCCTCCTCCACCTCAGGGAGCCAGCGGCACCTGCAGCACCCGGAGCACGACAGAAACACTGGTGACCGTTCTGCACCTGCCAAGGGAGCAGGGCCGGGGCCGCCCCACTCGGCTTCACAAGCCCCCAGGACCCAGGGCTGAAGCTGGAGAACCCGACCTGCACCCCCAGGGACGGGTGAGAGATGGAAGACATAACCAGGGTGCCCCGAGCAAAGCCAGGGCACGGAGCGCCCGGCCTCACGCTGACAGGTACTTGGAAGAAGTGAGAGTGTAGAGAATGAGCTCATTAACCTGCGCGCAAGGCTGGTTTGAGGGTTTCCCTAGATCAGTGCTTCCCAAACTTCTCCTGCGTCACATGGAAGTGAGGCACCCAGGGAGCCCAGAAAAGCCCCAGGTGTGGACTCCCTTGGGACGGGGCCTCCCTGGGAACGGTCTTCTCTGAAATGAGCCCAGGCCTTGCCTTTTGGTGGCAGCGGGCGCCTGCTGTCGAGTGCCCACAGCTAGCTCCCCCCGGGGTGGTGGCTTCACCTGTCTGGGAGCATCTGTTTCCCCGTTTGGTAGAGGACGACTGATCTTGCGAGCCTGCGGCCCAGCATGGCCGGGGTGGCCTGGGGCTGGCTGGCCAGGACACCATCTATGTTCCCACATCCTCTGCCCATCCCCTTTGTCTCTTCCCGAAATTTCTCCAGTGTATTGTCCCCTTACTGCAGACCCACGGTCCAGCAGGTACTGGAAAGCTCCTGGAGAAAACACAAGACAACCACCTCTTTTGGTAACGAGAAAATTGCTAGAAAGTAGCTAGCTCATCGGTGGCCACAGGCACACTGGATGAGAGGTTCCCCAGTTCCTGCTGCCTCCCGGCCCCTCCCCTTGCTGGGAGCCCCTTCCCCACGGCAGCGGGGCTGGCCAGCAGCCGGCTGTACGAGGTGGTGTATGAGCCACAGCTTCTCCTCGTGAGGGGCTCCTGGGCCCACAAGTCGGGGTGCAGCAGAAGTGAGGACTGCCGGCCGATCCTGCCTCGGCATCCTGTGACACAGCAAGTCTGATAATGGCACCTGCCCCCAGTGCCAAGTAAGGGAGCAGAAGGGCTTCGAGTAATGCCACAGGCGCCCGGGGACGTTAGCAGGTGCTGTGACTGTCCCTCGGGCACCGCACACATTGCTCCAGTCTCTGCTTTCCCAGGTGACAGGCGGGTTGTCTGGACGCGTTACCCTTGGGCTATTATTAGGGGCTAACAGTGGGCCAGCCGCCCCAGCTGCGTTCCAGTCGGGGAATTCTCGGTGACTGTCGGGATACTTTCGGCCAGATCCTTACCAGGATTAAGTGAAGTTAAGATTCTTGTCTTGCCGCATCTCGCCCAACAGGAGAGTGAAGGGAATTCACTCTTGGTTCGCACCCGTCTAGGCAGTTTCCCACACTGCCTCCCATCTGCCAGGCTTGTCTCCAAGCCACAGTGTCCAGAGGCAGGAAGGGGGGCCTTCTCCCCTCGCACACTCACTTCTCACTGGCCAAGTGCCCGTTTCTGGACCCTGGCAAGGACAGAGCTGCCTCGACGCCTTGGCTCTGAGGAGGGACACGTGCTGCCCCAACTGGATTGTGGTTAGCAAGGGAGCACTCACTGGAATGCTTCAGCCCCAAGGAACGCATCGCGAACGTGCAGCTACCAACTGGCAGACAAGCCCAGACCCGCCAGCGGCCAAGAGCTCGGAAGCTCAGCAGCGTCCTCTGCATCTCGGCGGCTGTGGGGCACACACACGGTCGTCCACGGGAAGCGCCACCTGCACGGTCACGCCGCAGTCAGTAGTAAATGTCAGCTAGTCTGGTTATGACCTTCCTTCCCCGGAGGTCTGCCTCTAGTTGAGCTACTTAGTGTACACATGTAAGTGCTCAACTGCGTAAGTACTCAGGGTCCTGATACGGCGTGCGGCCTCAGACCCCAAGGAGTCCAGAAAACAGACTGCAGACCTGTGTAGGTTTTCCCAAAGTGCTTTCGCGTAAATAAGATGAAATGTCGTCCTCCTTTAATCCCCGTATGAGAGCTACTTGTACACTTTTTCCGTTTCTTTCTCCGCAGCATTTTTATTGTGGTAAAATCCACGAAACAGAAACCTCACCGCCCTAACCATTCCAGCATCCAGTTCAGCAGTACCCACACACCCCGCTGTGCGGCCGTCCGCATCATCGTCCCCGGAATTCCTCCCATCTCGCAAAACTGGCCATCCCTGCCCACCGAGCCCTCGCTGCACCCCACTCCCCGGCTCCTGGCACGGCCCATGCGCTCTCTGACGCCGGCTCCTCGAAGGACCTCACGTCAGTGCAACCCTACGGGATTTGTGTTATTGTGACCGGCTTATTTCACTTAACGTGACCATATTCTTGCCAATACTTGGATTTTTTTTTTTTAGTTTTTCAAAATTTTTAAATAACTATATTTTGTCACGAATATTTAGCAGAGAATATGGTTCCCAATGACCTCACATCACTTTTTCCACATACAAGTTTCATATTGTGTGTGTCTTCCCCCGATGTGGGGCTCAAACTCCCGACCCCGAGATCAAGAGTCGCCAGGCAAGCCCCCTCTGCTGTTTCTAAATAGCGGCCCCTGGTGGGTATGAGTTGGCACCTCACTGTGGCTTCGACCTGCATCCCCCGATGACGAGTGATGTAAGCACCTTTTCGTGTGGCTGTTGGCCCTAGCAGCTTTGCGGAGATGTCTATTCAAGTCTTATGCCTGTTTTTTTATTGAAGTGTTCATTCGTCGTTGCTGCTGACTTGTAGGCATTCTTTGTATATTTTCAGTATCGATTAGTTATCAGATATATGATCTGTGAATAGTTTTGCCCATTCTGTGGGCAGCTTCTTTACTGTATGGCTAGTGTATCTGTGTGACATTTAACACTTTTCATGAACCTTGTCTTTTTCTTTTGTTGCCTGTGCCTTTTGTGTCGTATCTGAGAAATCATTGCCAGATCTAAAGTCCTAAATCTTTTGTCCTGTATTTTCTTCTAAGAACTTTACATGGCGAAGCTTATTTCTACGGCTTTGACCCATTTTCAGTTTCATTTTGTACATGGTGTGAGGGAAGGGTCCGATTTCACTCTTTTGCCCGTGGATGTGCCATTTCCCCAGAACCACTTCTTGACAAGATCCCTTCCCTGCTGCACGATCGTGGCGCTCCTGTCTACACTCATGTGAGCACACATGCAAGGGTTTATTTCTGGCTCCTGATTTCATTCCGTCAGTCGGTCAGTCTGCTTTTAGGCCAGAGCCACGGTGTCTGATTACTGTAGTTTTCTGCTAAGTTTGAAATTGAGAAGTGTGAATCCCCCAATGTTTCTTTTTCAAGACTGCTTTGGCTATTCAAGGTCCCTTGAGATTCCATAGGAGTTTTAGGAAGGGCTTTCCTATTTCTGCAAAAAACATCACTGGAATTTTGATAGGGATTGGACTGAATCTGTACATCCCTTTGGGTAATAACTGACATTTTAACAATATTGTCTTCCCATCCATGAGCATAGGATGTGTTTCCATTTATTTATGTTTTAATTTCTCTTTTTTTAAGATTTTATTTATTTATTTGACAGAGAGAGAGAGATCACAAGTAGGCAGAGAGGCAGGCACAGAGAGAGAGGGGGAAGCAGGCTCCCTGCTGAGCAGAGAGCCTGACGCGGGGCTCGATCCCAGGACTCTGGGATCACGACCTGAGCCGAAGGCAGAGGCTTTAACCCACTGGGCCACCCAGGTGCCCCTGTTTTAATTTCTTTGAGTAGTGTTTTGTAGTTTTTATTGTACAAATCTTCACCTCCTTGGTTAAATTAATTCCTAAGTATCTTATTCTTTTTAATGCTACTGTAAATCAGTTATTGTTATAACGTCCTTTTCAGATCATTCACTGTATACAGAAATGCAACTGATTTTGTGTTGACTGAATCCTGCTACTTTTCAGAATTTGTTAATCAGATCTAACAGCTTTTTGTGAGGTCTTTATGATTTTCTACATTTAAGACCAGATTATCAGCAAACAGATAGAATTTTACTTCTTCATTTCCAATTTGAAGGCCTTTTATGTCCTTTTCCTGTTTAATTGTCCTGGCTAGACCTTCCCACACTATGTTGAACAGAAGTGGTAAAAACAGGCAACCTTGGCTTGTTCCTGATCTTCCAGGAAAAGCTTTTTTCACCATTGTTTGCTGTTTTCTTTTCACATATGGCTTTTGTTAAGTAGTTTCCTTCTATTCCTATTTTGTTGCATGTATTTCTTTTTTTTGCATGAAATGTTGAATTTTGTCAAATGCTTTTTCTGCATCAAGACGATTGTGTTTTTCCCATTTTGTTTGATGGGGTATATCACATTTATCAATTTTCGTGTGTTGACTCATCCTTGCATTCCAGGAAAAAATGCCTCTTGGTCATGGTGTATAATTGTTTGTTTGTTTGTTTTAAGATTTTGTTTATTTGACAGACAGAGATCACAAGTAGGCAGAGAGGCAAACAGAGAGAGAGAAGGGGAGAAGCAGGCTCCCCGCTGAGCAGAGAGCCCGACGCGGGGCTCGATCCCAGGACCCTGGGATCATGACCTGAGCTGAAGGCAGCGGATTAACCAACTGAGCCACCCAGGTGCCCCTATAATTGTTTTAATATGCTACAATGCTTGCTAATATTCTATTGAAAGTTTCTGATCAATCAGTGATCATAAGGGATATTGGTCTGTAGTCTTCATCCCACGTAGTGTCTTTGTCTGGCTTTAAGAGGGTAATGATGACCTCCCAGTGTGAACTGGGAAGTGTTACCTCTTCCATTTTTCTTTTTTGAAGTTTGAAAGACTGGTATCAGTTTCCTTAAATGTTTAGAATTCACCAGTGAACCCATCAGGTCCAGGGACTTTTCTCTGTAGAGATTTTTGGTTATGGTTACTGACTTAATCTTACTAGTTTTAGGTCTGTTCAGATTTTTTATTTTTGTGACTTAGGCTTGGCAGGTTTTGTCCTAGGAATTTGCCATAACTTATCCAATTTGCTGGTTTATGACTGTTCATAGCACTCATAATCCTTTTTATTTCTGCAGAATTGATCATTTCTCCATTTTCTTTTCTGATTTTAGTAATTTCAATCTTTTGTTCTTCGTCTTAAATTTTGCCAGTTTTGATCATTTTGAAGAACGAACATTTAGTTTACTGATATTCCCTACTGATTTCCTGTTCATGACTTCACTTGTCATAGCTCTAATCTTTATTTCCCTACTTCTGCTAGTTTGGGGTTAGGGTTAATTTTTCTGTATTTCCTTAAACTGTAAAGCTGGGCTGTTGATTTGAGATCTTGGCATTTTTAATGTAAGCATCCGTAACTATAAATGTCCCTTCAGCACTGCTTTTGCTGCATTCCGTAAGTTTTGACAGGTTGTTTTCATTTTCATTCATCTCTAAGTATATTTTAATCTTGTGATTTCTTCTTTGATCTATTGGTTATTCAAGAATGTGTTGATTTAATTTCCACATATTTGTGAATTTTGTTACTGATTCCAACTTCATACCATTGTGTCATAGAAAATTGTAGAACAGCTGTTTTTAAACTCACGGAGACTTAATGTGTGGCCTAACCTATGATCTAGCCTGGAAAATGTCCCATGTGCCTCTGGGAGCAGTGTGTGTGCTCTTGCTGGGTGGTGTCCTGATGTCAGGGTTAGCTTATTCTGTTAAGTCCTCTATTTTCCGACTTCTGTCTGGGTTTTGTATCCATTACGACAAGAAGGATATTAAAGTCTCAACATATTATTTTAAAACTATTTCTCCCTTCAGTTGTGTCAAATTGTGCTTCATATATTTCAATGGCCTGTCATTGGGCATGTAAATGTTATTATGGATCTTGTTTTACGGAAATTTTTGTTAACAGACAGTGCCCTCCCTTATCTCTTGGAATTTTTTAAAATTTAAACTCAATTTTGTCTGGTATTAGTGTAGCCACTCCTGCTAGCAATGATTATTTGCATGGAATACATTTTTATATCCTCTCAATTTTCAATCTACGTCTTTGGATCTAGAGTCTCTTGAAGACAGCATGTAGTTGGACGATGGTTTTTTACCCATTCTGCCAATCTCTGTCTTTTCGTTGGGGAGCTTAATCCTTTTATATTTAAGGCAATTACAGATAAGGAAGGACTTCTGTTATTTTGCTATTTGTTATGTGCCTTACTGCTTTGTCACTCATTTCTTGAATTACTGTCTTTTGTTTATTTATTTTGGTACTGCAACATTTAAATTCCCTTCCCATTTCCTTTTGTGTATATTCCGTAGCTATATTCTTTGTGGTTAACGTGGGGTTTATATTTAACCTCCTGAAACTGACACACTCTAATCTGAATTTACACCAGCTTAATCTCAGTGACACTCAAAACTCTGCTCCTTTACAGCCCTTTCCGTTGCTGATGTCACAACACAGAAATGAACAATTCTGTTAAATGCACTAGTCTCTCACATCCCGTAGGAAGCAAAGTGTGGAGCTACCAACGGTTGTTACAATGCCACATTTCATGACTGGCTGTGCACTTGTCTTTACAGAGATCTTTCTCCCCGATGCGGCTTGCGGTCACTGTCTGCTGCCCCACCCCCAACCCCAGGAGCCCCTCACACACTCCGGGAAGGCAGGACTAGCGGCAGAAGCACTCCTCAGCTTTTATTTGCTGACCAGCGTCAGAACTTCTGCCTCACTGTGAAGGACGTTTTGCTGAGTACAGAACTCTCGGTTGGCTGTTTTTCTTTCCGCACTTGCATGCACCAGCCCGCTGCTTCCCGAGCTCCAGTTTCAGATGGAGATCTGTTAACCTTACTTGTGACCCCCTGTATGTACTGACTTGCTTCTCTTGCTGCTTCAAGTTTCTGTGCGTTTGGCTTTTGTGTTTCTTACTGAGGGTCTGAGTTCATCTTAACTTGGAGTTCATTGAGCTTCCTGGATGTTTCCTCAAACTGGCGAAACTCTCAGCCATTTCTTCAAACACCCGCTCCACCTCTCTCCTCCTTCCGGCGTGCCCCATAATGCAGATTGGTCTGCTTGGTGGAATCCCACAGTCCCTTTGGTCCCACTTACTTTTAATTTTTTTTCTTTCTGTTCCTCTACCTCAAATTCCTTTGTGTTATATTACAATCCACTGTTTCCTTCCTGTGCTTAAAACCTGCCTCTGAATTCCTCTCATGATTTCATTTCTTCAGCTTCTTTTTGCTTTCTCTCAGAGGATGTTCCTTTTGTGCATGGTTTTGTCGACTTTCTCCACACCTTCTGTTAGCTGAGAGGCAAGGTAGTCACTTTCCAGTCTGTCTAGTACATCTGTTTTCTGGTCTTTTCAGGGACGGTTTTTCTTTTCTCGTCAACGGGCCACACTTTCCTGTTTCTGTGTGCCTTGTGGCTTTTTGCTGAAAACTGGACGTCTGAATCTAACCATGCAGTGGCTCTGGAAATCAGATTCTCCCCTTTCCCTGCAGTTTGTTTCTCCCTGTTGTAGGCAGTCTCTATGCCGAGGAGCAGCAAAATCTCTCCCCCAAGCTCTCTTTCAATTCTGACACCCTCATGGCCTCCATTTGTCACAAATGCACAAAGACCCTGTAAGAGGAGCAGTGTTGTGACCCAGGATCAGGACAGACTCCAAACCCAACTTGTTACCACAGAGCCTGGGGAGTGGGAGGAGTCTCTAGATACTGCCATGCATCAGAACATTTTCAACATTATTTCATTACAGAAAAGGGTTAGAACCCTCCAGTGTGTTTCAACCCAAAAAAAGTACAGCTTTTTAACAATAGAGGACCTGGTCTTCAAATCCTGCCTCCTCCCTAACCTTGATGGCTCTGAGACTTTTTTTTTTTCTTTTTAAAGATGTTATTTATTTATTTGACAGAGAGAGATCACAAGTAGGCAGAGAGGAAGGAAGGGAACCAGGTTCCCCGCTGAGCAGAGAGCCCGATGCGGGACTCGATCCCAGGACCCCGAGATCATGACCTGAGCCGAAGGCAGCGGCTTAACCCACTGAGCCATCCAGGCGCCCCTCTGAGACTTCTTAAAATGGAGCCAAAACCACAAGACAAATGGCAATGGCAATGGCCAGATAGCCCTGTTATGAATGTTGTGCCTTAAGATCTCACAGCCTGGGACGCCTGGGTGCCTCAGTTGGTTAAGTGTCTGCCTTCAGCTCAGGTCATGATCTCATGGTTCTGGGATTGAGTCCCATGTCGGGCTCTCTGCTCAGCAGGGGGTCTGCTTCTCCCTCTCCCTCTGCTGCGGCTCCCCCCTGCTCATGCATAGTGTCTCTCAAACACTGGGGGGAAAACCCTCCCAGCCTAATGGCTTGTGAACAGGCATTCACACATACACGCACACGTGCAAGGACTGCACACACGGGCCTTCAGACACGGGCGCACGCACGCACACTCAGTGCAGTGCTGAGGCTGCGTGCGGCCCACGTCCCGGCTCTGCTGGTCTCTGTCACAGAATTCAGGCAAGAACCTGCCACCGACCTTCTGCCACTTCTCAGTGACATTCCTAATGATTCTTCCTCTGCTCTTCTCCTGGTCACTAAAATACACGCAATTACTTCTGGCTTTGTGACCAAGAGTAACATGGTCTAAGAACACCTGCTTTGAAGACCCAGGAGCTGAGCATGGGGGCAGGATGAGGGCCAAGTGCCTCCTCACAAACCTTCCTGACCGTAATGACGCGTGAGCAGGAATGCAGTCTACACCAGTGCGCAAGCCCCAGGCCTGAGCAGGGACCAACACCAGGAATTCAAAACAGAATCCAAACAGAAGGTCCAGCCCACACAACGCGGACATCAGGAAACAGGCCTATTTGTATGGTTCCTGGTCTAGAATGGAAAAACCAAAACTCTGGCACTCGTCTCACCCAGATTCAAGGTTCCAGAAATCAAGGCTCAGTGGCAGGAAGGCCATCAAGACACCTGCAGAAACCACACAGACCAGCAGGGTCCAGGGGGCTGAAAAGGGAAGCTGCTCTGAGATGCAGGGAAGTCTGCCAGTGCAGAGAGTTGGGGCAACCATGACTACCGCAGAGGAGGGACTCCCGGTCCCGGTGAGAGCGGCAGAGACCCCGCTCTGCGGTCAGGAACCGGAAGACCCGGCATGCCTGTGTTCTCCCCGAATACGTGAAACCTCTCGAAACCTTGATTTTCTGCTACAACCCCAGTGACAAGTGGCTTCTTTGCGGTCCTGTTTCTGGCCCCGTGTTCTGCTTTGCCTCAGTTTTTCTCAGGTCCAGAGTGAAAAGGGACCCCAGGCCGTGCCTTCCTTTGCTGCTCATGTTCCCCCAGAGCCAGCAAGAACACTTGGCCCTGACCTTGGAGCAGACCCCAACGGTCCATCAGTCAGTCGATCAACATGTGCCACACGCTGGCCTGGGAAACCTTGGGCCAGAGGCAGGCAAGAGGCTGATTCAGCAGTCTGCGCCGTGAGGCCTCAGCGGCGGGAACGTAGGGGCTGAACCGAGACTTGGGGGTTCACAGAGGCTTCCCCGGGTAAGGCAGGAAAGGGGAAGAGAATGTGCAAAGATCCAGTCCGAGGAACAGGACTGAGTGCAGTTCGACACCAAGTAAGGCCGCGGCACCAGTGGCACCATCAGGGTCCCGAGAGGAGCTGGCCGGGGCTGGTGCGGCCGGGGCTGGGGCTCGCAACTGAACGGGGAAGGGGCGTCAGGTGTGAAAGGTGAACGATGAGCAAGGAACCTCGGACTTGAACAGAAGGAACATCGCGACGCAAACCCATGGAGGCGAAGCCGACTCTGACGGGGCGGGGTGGGGTGGGGTGGGTGGGGGCATCCAGGCTGGGAGTTGGGGGGGGGCGGACCGGGACTCTGCCCTGCACTGGTGTCTGCGGCCTGGCCCCGGCTCCCTGACAACACGGAGTAACCTCGCCACTGCGGGGGCCCTGCCTCCGCCTCCCCCCCCAGCGCCCCCAGAGCAACCTTCCCCACTACGCGGTCCTCCGGGAACGCGGCTCCACAAACTGAGCGTCAGCGCCCGCCGTGGGCACTGGAGTGCGGGCTGGGGCCAGGCCCCCAGCCACGACCCCGCAACCACACCTGCCCCCCACCCGCGCCCCCGCAGCCACAGCTGCCCCCCAGCCGCTGCTGCTGCAGTTTTAGGTCCAGGTGTTAAGCCGCCATCACAGGAACGAACTTGCGCGGATCCTGTCACACGTCTTTCTTTCTTTCTTTCTTTCTCCACCAAAAGGCAACTTGGAGTTCTACTTTGTCGTACCACACGCTGCCCCCAGGGCCACACTTTACATAATTCCAGTGACTCTCAATTAAGAAACGAGCGAACTGGGGTGCCTGGGTGGCTGTTGGGGGGGTTAAGGCCTCTGCTTTCAGCTCGGGTCATGATCCCGGGGTCCACATCGGGCTCTCTGCTCAGCAGGGAGCCTGCTTCCTTCCTCTCTCTGCCTGCCTCTCTGCCTACTTGTGATCTCTGTCAAATAAATAAATAACATCTAAAAAAAAAAAAGAGAAAAAAAGAAACAAGTGAACCCTGGGACACAGGATCTCAGCACCCAGTCCCCATGCCTCAACAGGCTGGCACAGGGCCAGGAGGCCGGGACCACACGGGGCCGCTAGAGCCCTACTTCCCTCTAGAGCTCAGATGCGCCACGTTTAGCTGTGGTGCCCTGAACTTGCTTTATGACAAATACTTTTTATTTTTTGAAAAATCCCTTGGATCACAAACTCTTGAACAGAAAAGATGCCATAAAAAAGCCGGAGATTTCCAATTCTCCTGCCAGGACCCCGAAGGCCAAGATGTCAGACGCAGACTAAGGAACTCCTGCTGGAGATCTGGGCGCTTCCAGAGACGGACAATGCTGTCCCCGAGGCCCCCCTCCCACGAAGCCTGTCACGTTTTCTCCCCATCGGGTGTTTCAGTTGCTTAACGGTCCATCATTTTCAGTTGCTCTCAGGCTACTCGGTCCTTTCTGGGATCTCCAGAGGCTCCGCGGCAGGTGGGAGGGTAGGACGGCAGCCGTGGCCCGAAGCCCCCACGCACACTGCCAGCTTCTCGTGGAGCGGAAACGGCCGAGACCAGCCAGACGAAGGGCTGGGGAGGGCGCCGGGCAGCCATGCCCGCTCCCCAAACCTCTACACACACACCAACCCAGGAACTCTGTGAACGCACGTCCAGTAACGGGAACGCCAAGTCCTCTTAACAGCGTCAGAGGTGAGGGGCTCCTGGGGGGCTCAGGGGGTGCAGCGCCAGCCTTCAGCTCGTCATGATCCCGGGTCCTGGGGGCCCCGACTCAGCGGGAAGCCTGCTCCTCCCTCCGTCTCTGCTCTCGCACTCACGCTGTCTAGTAAATGAAAAGGTTTTGCAACAACCGAGCAGGGCCGCACGCCAGCTACGTTCCAGTCACTGCCCACCCGCAGACCCGGGCCACGTGGCGTGCTGCACCTGACAGGGAGGGCAGAGGCGGCCGTGCTGTCGTGCTCCCGTCCCTCAGGAACACAAGCTGGTGCTGCAGGGTGAGGGCCAGTCCCTGGAGGACGTGCCTGTGGAGGGCCAGTCCGTGGAGGACAGCGGCGGGCTCGACACGGCCCCAGGCTGCTGCCGGCCTGGAGGCTCCGTTCCTGCTGTGTCTGCCGTAGCCCCGGCCCCGCGCGCGCGCTGCACTTCCAGGGGACAAGGACGAGTGTGGAGCACAGCTTCCCACGTCTGAAAACACACCTTCCAGCCACCAGTGACTTTCAACAGAACCGAGCCGCGAGCACGGGTGGGGAGAGAAAGCCCACGCCAGTGCCCTGTGCCCCCTATCCTCCCTGCCCGTCCTGAGATGCAGCGACGCCGCCCCGTGTGCGCCACAACTCACGACCTCACAGTCCGGCTGGCCCTGGGGCCCGGGCTCTTGGGGCAGTGTGGACGCACAGCGGCCATCAGTCAGCAGGCTGCTGGGCGCGGCAGGGTCCTGGGTTAGCTTCTGATGCTCCGTGTCTGCGACGTTTTAACATCCTCGGGGCCCTGTTGGCGGGAGACACTGCCCCCGCCCTCCCAGCGCTGACTCCTAGAGGCAGTGAACAGCTGACCCAGGAGCTCACCTTGGTGTCCGCAAACCCACCAACCCAGAGCCCACACTCCAGCCGCCTCCTTTGCCTGGTTCTTGCACATCAGAGAGCACTTCCTCTGCCCCGCGTCCCCCAGGCCCGGTGCCCACCCCACGGCCCAGAGCCTGCCGACCTTCCGCTCCCCAGCGCACCCACTCCCGCAGAAGGCCCGGCTTCTCTCTGGCTTCTCTCTGCGTCCTGACCGGGCCTGGGGCTTTCCGGAGGAGCCTTGTGCAGCGCGGCACGTCTCCGCCCCCTGAGGAACGCTGTGCGCGACCCACTCTCCTCTCCAGGCAGCCGTCTCGAGGTCTGTTGCCCAGCACACCTGACTAGAGCCAAGCACACAGGTTCTCAGACAGGTGCAGCCTTCCTCTGCACGTTTCTTCTCAGGTCAGAACAGAAGCCACGTCAGCGCGCGCGCGCTCCCGAGTGAAATGCTCGCTACGCGTGGCTACCTGCGTGCTCACGCAAAACCCACCCTACACCACCATGCCCAGCGCTTCTGAGGTGGTCCTGCCTGTGACCTGTGACGTGTCCCTTCCACGGAGCCACTCTGCGGGCAAAGCACTTCCCGGTGCCACCTGCCTGCACACGGTGCACGGGTTGGGGGGGCGTGCCCGGACGGCTGGGGGACCGCACGGCTGGGGGATGGCACAGAAGTGCAAGTCGCGCTTCCCAAGCAGCCGAGCCACCAGCGCCCTTGCTCCGTCTCACTCCTGCGAGTCTGACTGTGTGAGCTCCAGGGACACCCCATCAGCATTTGACACTGAGGACACCTGGGAAAGCGAGGAGCCCCACACTCAGAAGACGTCAAGACTTGGTAAGGATTTATTCCACGTCCTTCCGACAGCACACATCTGACACGCCACGCCACGGAGCTCTGGCCCCGGGGCAACTGGACTCGGGGCCATCCTTCTGCAGACCGACCGCGAGGACGGCGTTCGGGGCGCGAGCGGACACCCGTGCAAACCAGGTGACGATGCTCGGCCGTCCCAAGCACGAGCCGCTGTGGGGCCTGCACGGCAGCCGTGCACATCCACGCAGGGTGTGCATGTGCGGGCACTCGTGAGGAGGACCGACGCGGCCGGAGTGCTGACGGACTGTCCCACGCTTCCCACGGCCACCGTCCTTCTCGGTGCAAGTCCCAGTGCACCTGTGTTGGGGCAGCACAGCCCCTGCAGAGGCCTGGGTTCCGCCAGCACAGCTGACATTCAGGACCCACGCCCTCCCCACCGCCCGCTCTCTGCCCCCGGCCGCTGCCTGCCCTGCTGCTCGGGGCTGCGATCTGCCCCCGGGGGGCCCCCCAGGTCAGGGCTGGGGTTGCCGCCCGCCGCCCCCAGCAGGTGATTCCCGGGGCAGAGGTCCCCATCCGCACAGGCTGCGGTGGCCACCTTCCCCTCTCTCATCTCCGCCGCCAGACCAGCCGTCGGCCGCGACTCCTCGGGACTCACGGTCCTGTGCCCCTGCTTCCTCTTATACTCCATGATTTGTTTGTTGAGCGCCTCGTGATCGATCCCACACAGACTTGAGCACGTGGTCGGGGTGCCTCGCGGAGCAGGAGCGTCCCAGGCCCCGGGGCCGCTGCAGGGAGAAGAGGCACCCGGTGAAGGCAGCAGGACCGCCAGGGTCTGAGGCCATTGATCCTCCTCGTCCCCCCCCCCCCCCCCACCTGCCAGCGGGCTGCCGCGTCCGAGGGAAGCTGGGCTGTCCGGCACCGGGCTCCCCGGCCCAGAGCCCCTTAGCTGGTGCTGCCGGAGCTCGCGGGCGGGGCAGGCCAGCACCGTCCCACGCAGCCCTTCCGTGAGATGCGTTTTCCGTGTCTCTCCCCAGTTCCACACGGCTACTGTGCTGGGCCTGTTTCCCAGAACTACAGCTGCGGCCTCTTAGATCCACCACGCCGGGTCCCCGAGAAACCAAAGGAAAATGTCTGGCCTCGTATGACCCTTTCAAAACCCAAATCTGGCCAAGTCACGCCTCTCACCCCTTTCTTGCTCAGCTCGGGAAGGTCTCACCCCCACGGGCTGGGCTCCCCATGGCTTGGGGCCTTCGCTCCTGCTCCATGCTCCTGAGGCCGGAAACTGGGGGCCGCGCCGAGGTCCTAACAGGAGCCTGGACGCGGAGGCCCCGGTGTTAAGGAGCAGAGGCTGAGCGCCGGCTGGAGCTCCTCCCTCGCCTGTGACGGCCCCCAGCTCGAGCGTCACGTCTCTTTCTCAGACCGCGACGGCCTGACTGAAAACCAATGCTGCCCGACCCACCTGCCTACCGACCCACCAACCAGACCTTGCAGACCCACGACCATCTGTGGCTCCCTGTAGGCCTCGCCCAGCAGGTGCAAGTTCCAAAGAGCCCACTGTGTGTTCTGTTCCCGGACCCCAGGTGCCAGGACAGACACAGCGCACCCAAGAAAACCGTGCAGAGTGGACAGAGAGGCTAAGGGAGGGACAGCTGCCCTCCCTTGCTGAGTCGCTGCGGCGACCAGAGGCCTTCCCAGCCGCCATGCTGAGATGCCAGCAGCTGCTGCCCCCGGGAATGGCCATAGGCCTCTGCCAGGCCGGGGCCCCAGGCAGGGTCGGAGGGCACAACGCCAGGGCCAGGAGTGCGCACCTGCCGCAGCAACCAGCAGTTCCGCACCGGACACCTGTCTGAAGACCCAAAGTCACATCCCCACGTACCCGACATCCTCTTGCACGGAGTCTTCTTTCTCATCCCGGGGTCCCAAATCGGCCACGGCCAGCAACCGCTCAACCTGAGGAGGACGGACAGAGGGTGAGCCAGTGAGCCACACTGCGCCCCCCCCCCCCCCCCGCCACATCAGAGCCCGGCTCTGGTGGGCCGTGTGCAGCCGCGCCGTGCTGGCTCGGACATGGGCCTCGGCCGACACCGAAAGCACCGGCGACGGTGCTTTCAAACACTGGCCACGTACAGTCACGTGTTCTCTGATGACCGACAGGCGCCTTCTTCAAACTGCACTTAAAGCCTGCGAACATCGAACTTGTGAAGAAGCAAGGTAAGCGTTAGCTCAAGTACGTAATTCCTAAGGAAGCGCAGAATAGTTCAATTTTGCCACGGAATCTGTGTTTGTGGAAAGAAAGCCTCCTGGCCCAGCGATAACGTCACAGTCACACGACTCCAGCTCCACGGTGGCCGAGGGGACTCAGTGGAAATGAAAGCTCTCCTCGGTGGGGGCAGCACACAAGCCCGGCTCCCTGGACACGGAGGGCAGCTCCCCTCTCACCCGCCGCCCTGCACGCCCAGGAGAGCCCAGGTCCGGGACCAGGGCCCGTCATTCCACAGCAGCACAAAGCACCATCACGAGCCAAGGGCACTCCAATAGAAACCACAAATGTGAAAAAGCAGAACCAGGAGAAAAAGTCAGTCCACAGAAAAGACCAGAAACAGGACCAACAAAGCCACAAAACAAGCACTAACGGGACGTCTCCCGGGTTACTGCTCGCACCTGCCAAGGGACCTGTGCTGGACACACGGGCGTTCTGCACAACTCCACACTGCAGACCTTCAAGAACGGGCCAAAGCCTGCAAGAGACTTCACAAAACAAAGAAGAGCCGGCACGCGCATGGCAAGATACTCCCCAGTAGGAGTGGTCACGCACACGCACGTGTGGCCGCCAGAGGGGACACCACAAACGCAGCAGGACTCCTGATGTCCGGCGGGAGCTCGTGGTGGCCCAGACAGTTCCGGCCAACCAACAGCTCGGCAAAGTCAGACACGCCTGCCACCTCTACACACTGACCTAAACACGCAACGATGCGTACACAGCGGTTCCCAACACCTTTACTCACCGCCGCCAAAAACCAGAAGAGACCAATGTCCACGAAAGGTGGACGGGTCACTTAGCAGTAGGGAACCACTTACACATGAAACGACGGACTCTTAAAAACAGGACTGAGCCACAAAGCCAATGTCTGCCTCTGTGTCCGCGGAGCTCCAGGAATCTGAACCGGAGAAACCACCTGATAGCCGCTGGCTGGGGGAGCCCCGCGGGCAGGGGTGTGGGGGCAGGGCACAAAGGCACACATCCCTGTGCACTGCCTGGAAATCAGGCATCACTAAAGCTTCTCTTTGAAGCTTTGACCCAGCACTCCATGTGAAAGCAGCCAAATCCCGACGCGTCCCCCAGGCTGCGAGGACGGGAGGCTCTGTGCCCACCTCTGAGACAGGACATAGGCTGCTCGGACACCCTCTCCAGGCAAGGCTCAGGCCCGACTGAACGGGAGCTGGCAGCCTGTGTGGGCTCTCCTGACGCCTGCTTCTCCAGCCGGAAGACGAGCAAACGTGTAATGAATCACAAAGCCACTATCATAGTTTACGTGTTTCAAGATTTTAGGTTTTT
Source organism: Meles meles (assembly GCF_922984935.1). Taxonomy (NCBI): domain Eukaryota; kingdom Metazoa; phylum Chordata; class Mammalia; order Carnivora; family Mustelidae; genus Meles; species Meles meles. The sequence goes on along the minus strand of NC_060077.1, from coordinate 96,205,513 downwards.
CCCTTAAAAATCATGGTAAGATCAACCTTTTTTTTTTTTTTAAAGATCTTATTTATTTATTTGACAGACAGAGATCAAAAGTAGGCAGAGAGGCAGGCAGAGAGAGGGGGAAGCCGGCTCCCCTGCTGAGCAGAGAGCCCGATGCAGGGCTCGATCCCAGGAACCTGGGATCATGACCTGAGCCGAAGGCAGTGGCTTAACCCACTGAGCCACCAGGTGCCCCTAAGAACCTTTTGAAAACCCTCTGATTGGAAGGGAAGACATGGTGAAGGACACCAGTCGTCGTGCAGAGCCCAATGACACTTCGCCAGTGGACTGCACCCCCGGGCGTCCCCGACGTTCCAGAGACAAACCCCAGGAGCCTCTTCGCATCCCTCCCACTCACTCCCTTCCCCAGACGCGGCCACCAGTTTGACTCCCATCGCCAGAGATAAGCCACACTTGGCTCAACATCCTGGAAACAGAACCGCAGATAACATGGCGTCTTCTCTGGCTCTGCATCACCTGCGAGGCGAGGGGAGCTCGTCCACCCGCCCACCTGTGCCCGGGGGTCTGACCCACACCCGGGGGTTGCAACGCGTACCCGGGGATCTAACCTGTACCAGGGAGTGTGACGCACACTTGGGAGTCTGGGAGCCTGGCGCATGCCCAGGTGTCTGAGTGAGGAACCCCTGCCGCCGGCGCCCCGGGTGCGTCTCTGGGGCACACGGTCGGTTTAAGTGGGAACGTGAGCGTGCCCTCGGCTCCCACTGCTGGCTGCTCGGCGCACAGCACGGAGGGGGTCCCGCGGTGTCTCTCTGGCCCGCTGTCTGCTCACTAGTGGAAACCCCCTGGGGGAAGGGGGAGCCCAGCATCTGTGGGGTTTTCTGTGCCGCTGGGCACCTCTCCGTGTGTTGACCAGCACGGGCTCTGGCACTGCTGAGCGCTGGGGCAGAGCGCACTCCTGCCCTTCTCCCGAGTGTTCCGGAGAAGGCAGAGTACGCTGCCGCAACCACGGCCAGCCCCCGCGTCTCCAGCCACCGGCAACTTTTCAACATGTGCAACCAACACAAGACAGAGAAACAAGCCGACAGGTACAGGACTCCAAGTTTCATCCAGTACCCCCATTCCAACGGCACGCGTCTATCCCAGCTTCTTTACTACGGGCTGACTTTCACCCTATTTCACGCAGTCCTCACTTGTGCAAGAGCACGATCATGACCGTGCCCTCGGTGAACCACCTGCCCCGATCAGAGACCCCCCTCACGCCCCTGTCCAGCCTCTGCTTGCTTCTGACTACAGAACACAGACCCCTGAGGACGACAAGACGAGCAGAAGCCCGCCCAACGTTCTCTGACCCCAGCACCGCAAGGACACGGGAGGACAGGCGCTGGGCAGGCCCAGGTTCTAGAGACAGAACGGCTCTGGGGTGCTCTGCGCACTCCCTGCACCTCCCTCCTTCCAACGACTTTTTCTAGGAAGGAGCCCACAGAGCCAGGCAAGCCCTGCCTCCCCAGAGAGGGACCAGCCACGAGGGAGAGGACACTCCCCATCGCCGAGAGGTGTCGCCTTCTGCCAGCTCCGCCAGCCGTGCCTGGGTGAGGCCTGTGCGCGTACGGACCCAGCGCACCCCACGACCTGGCTTCTGCCCGGCTCTCTGCAGCTATAGCACTGGCCACGTCACTTCTCGTGAGCAAACCACGCCTCTGTCAAGGTTTGAACGTACAGTACCTTCAGTATTGCTTAAGTAACGAGTAACAAAAGATGAAAACGTCCAGTTAGATTTGTTTTCCTCTGTGGATCTAAATACCACCTGCTCTGGGGCACCTGCACACCTGACCCTCGGTTTCGGCTCCGGCCGTCATCTTGGGGTCATGGGACTGAGCCCCGAGTTAGGCTCCGCGCTCAGCGGGCAGCCTGCTTGGGACTGTCTCGCTCCCTCCGCCCCTGCCCCTCCCCACCCCAGCTCACATGCACCTGCCCTTTCTCTCAAATAAATCTTTAAGCTAAATAAAAACAAAAAACAAAAAACAAAGGAAAAACACTGTCTAGTCCTGTGGTGAGTAACAGCTACCTGGCTATACCATCACGACTGCTATTGACTGGGGTTTTCGTAAATTTTTTAAAAGTATAACGCACCTTAGTAACTACCCAGTACCTCCCACCCAGACAGCAAGCACACATAACCTTACAGCCTGTAACCTTTATAACTAGCTTACGGCCAGCAGAACGTCGATTCGGTGTAACACAGGTCACATCCGGAGACGGGAAGCTGACCCTGGTTTCCCAGCTAGAGACTCAGTGGCGAACATGAAAGACCAGGAGGTGTGGTCGCCGCCGGGGCGCGCGGCTGGGACAGGGGCCTGGCAGCCTCACTCTCTACTTGGACTCGTGGAGACTGATTACTCCTGTCACCACACCCATGATAAACTGCAACACCGCACTCGTCCGTCGGCTTGCTCCGCGCAGTGAGCTTCCGCAGAGCCGTACCTCGGCCAGAGCCGCGTTCCCCTTGTCCCGGATGAACACGATTGGCGGCACGTTCCTCAGGGTCTGCTGGGACATCAAAAGGTGCCTGGAGAGAGACGGTGCACACGGTGCAGTTGAGCAGAAAGGAAAACACACTCAGCTCCTGGAATAAAAGAAGGGATCTGCCATCCCGTCATCCAAACCCCAGAACGTCCGCGCAAGACAGTCTTCCTTCGGCCACCGCCACAGCACACCAGGAACACATCACCACGGCTTTACCGCCTGAACGCAACTCCTGAGAGCTTACGAGCAACCTGATCTTGGCCTGGACGCCTCCTTGGGCATTGCAGTGGCCATGGGCTGCGTGGTCTGGGCGCAAACAGCCGGCCCAGGCCTCATTCCTCCACTCGGTGGACAATCCCCGGCAACAAGGCCAAGAAGTGCACCGAGGACCTCGGGCTCTGAGGGGGACACGCAGCGCCGTGTGCACGGCCGCTCATGCAGGCAGACAGACGTGAAGCAGCAGCATTCGCACCCGGTGAGCACACTGCTGGGACAGCCTCTCTGCACAGGGACGACAGGTCCTGGGACGCAGTTACAGCCTTTACGCTAAACCTCAGCTCAGCACAAGAGCCGGAAAAGGGATGGTCTGTTCAGCTGAGTTTTCTGATGACCTAAAACTAATCAGAATATGATACTGTTTTCGCCAACACTTGTTGGAAATCTTTCTCCTGTTAGTGTTAACGAAGAAAAAAATCAAATGAGCGCTCATTGACGTAAGAGACCCCTTGGGCCTCCTGGGACAGACGTCAGAACTGAAGCGGATAGCACGTAAAAAAACGCTGGTTCCACAGGACTCAGCTCCTTCTCCGAAAAACAGAGTACGACAGACACGGGAGAGGTGAGGGGGCGGAGAAAGGAGGGAAGCGGGGGAGAGCACCAGTTCTGAGAGTGCTGGCTGGTCAGGCTTCTGCATTTCCTCAAACTGAGGAGGAAACAGTAACCCTTAACTACCGCCCAGCTCCGCAGTTCTCCGGACGTTTGGTCTCAAGCCCTCTTCACACCGTTAAAGATCACCGCAGATGGCAAGGACTTTCTGCTAACGTGTGTTCCATCCGTCCACGTCTAGCACACTATAAATTAAAACTCAGAATTTGAGGAGCGCCTGGGTGGCTCAGTGGGTTAAAGCCTCTGCCTTCGGCTCAGGTCATGGCCCCAGGGTCCCGGGATGAGTCCCCCATCAGGCTCCTTGCTCAGCGGGGAGCCTGCTTCTCTGCCTCTGCCTGCCTCTCTATCTACTTGTGCGAGCGCGCTCTCTCTCGCCAACAAATAAATAAAAACAAACAAAAAACTCAGAATTTGAAAAATACACATTAATTCATTTCAATAACAAACTTACTAAGTGTTCACATGGATTTTTTTTTAAGATTTTTATTTATTTATTTGACAGAGAGAGAGAGATCACAAGTAGGCAGAGAGGCAGGCAGAGAGAGAGGAGGAAGCAGGCTCCCCGCCGAGCAGAGAGCCAGATGCGGGGCTCGATCCTAGAATCCTGGGATCATGACCTGAGCCGAAGGCAGAGGCTTTAACCCACTGAGCCACACGGATGCTCCTCACATGGACTTTTATTAAAGATTTTATTTATTTATTTGACAGAGAAAGATCACAAGTAGACAGGCAGGCATGGTGTTGTTTACATAGTCACACACTTCTTCACAGCCTAGCTTAGCCAGATTCTCATCTCTCCATCTGCATTCCAGCCGCTCTGTTATTTTGGCTGAAATACAGGAAAACCCGCCCTCACACAGATCCCTGACTGGAGAAGGAATAAGTGACCAGCACTTCAGAAAAGAAGGGTCTTCTCCGGTACTCCCAGAGTCCACGAGTGACGGCTTGCGGAGGGCCGGCCGTGCCGGGGCCCTGACTCGGCCAGCATCGCAGTCACACTGAAGCCGGCTGGTCTTCCTGCGCTTTGAACCGAGCTTTCCCTACGCTTGACTCTGTGGCCTCCCGTTCTGCTCGCATGGAAGTGATGGACTCCCCAAGGTACCCAGACTTGCAGATGCTGGCCCTGCACCACACCAAGCTACCCTTGTCAGCATCCCTGCTACGACCCGTCTCCTCCTGCGTCTTCAAGTACTGGAACGCTACCAGCCTCGCGGAGGCAGACATGTTTTCTAAAGTCAATTTTCATTTGAAAGCTTGAATCCTGGGGCGCCTGGGTGGCTCAGTTAGTTAAGTGTCCAACTCTTGGCTTTGGCCCAGGCTGTGGTCTCAGGGTCGTGAGATCGAACCCCATGTGCAGCTCTGTGCTCGGCGCAGAGTCCACTGGAGATCCTCTCTCCCTCTGCCCTTCCCTACCCATTTCAAATAAATAATTTTTTTTTAAAGATTTTATGTATTTATTTGTCAGAGAGAGAGAGCGCGCACACACAAGCAGGCAGAGAGGCAGGCAGAAGCAGTGAGAGAAGCAGGCTCCCTGCCGAGCAAGGAGCCCGAGGCGGGGCTCAATCCCAGAACCCTGGGATCATGACTTGAGCCGAAGGCAGCGGCTCAACCAATTGAGCCACCCAGGCGTCCCTCAAATAAGTAACTCTTAAAGGGGGGGGGGGGGGCTTGAATTTTATCACTGGCGACAAAAACAGTCCATTGTTTTCCCTGAGGTGACAGGTTCATTTTGCTCATTTTAGAGGAAATGTCTGCCAACTGCCCACATCTGAAATCGCGCAGCGAGCTCACTTGTTCCCTCCAGCGAACGAGCGTCTGCTTCAGCTCAGGGCAACTGCGCCTTTTCCCGAGGCGACCGTGCCATGGCAGCACAGGCTAGCTGGTGCTTTCTCTCCATGACACGGGACGCTAAGATGACACGTGCCCAAGGGTCAGGACGGAAAGAACTCAGTCACTTCTGCTCGTTCACCAAGGATGTCCTTGCGAAACACTGTGCTGCTGTCCCCCGTGCGCAGGCAGCAGAAGCTACAAGGACCAGAGGGACGTCGGTGGCCGGAAGCCCCTAGGCGTCTGGGCCCACACCTTGAGAACCACTGTCCTAGGTTACGTCCCGCGTGAAAATGTAAATTACGCTTGGAAATTTAAGAGTGCGCTTCCCAGAGTTTGCTCAAAAGCAGAAAGACTCGGGCCCCACGGGGAGACTGGAGAGGCAAGCAGAAGCGAGCGGGCTGAGGACAGGGCGCCTCACCTCACGTGTGCGGCGCTCCTCTGCAGGACGGCCTCCGTGCTTGCATTCTGCTCGGCGGGGACCTCGGTCCTCCAGTACACGCGGCAGGCGGAGAAGTCTGCGGTCAGAGACACCTGAGCCCCCCCACCGCAGCCGTCGGTCACCTCCAGCTGCCACGCTTGCCCGCACATGGCACGTGGGAGCAGAAACAGCTTTCAGGCACCCGCCGCCCCCCCACCCCGCGAATACAAATCCTTGGTGTCCCCGACCCACTCCCACAGCGCACATCAGAAATGCCTGAGCTGCGGCTTCTCAGCCTCCGGGGTCCCTCTGGCTAAACTCAGACTGCAGGAAGGCAGGCGCGGAAGCAGCCACCCCGCGCACCTAACAACACTGTGGGTGCCCGCACCCACAGCCGGACGCGCGCACCCCGTCCACACTATGCTAAGTGGTGACACTTAACGGGCTCCTGAGCTCCAAGACCTCAGGACCGACGCGGGGCTCCCCCCCGGCACCAGGCTGCCCGCCTCGCCCGGTCAACGCGCTCGGGCCCGAGTCTACCTTGGAGAGCTGCACGTTCAGGTCACAGATCTCCTGGCTCACTTGCGGGGTGCACAGCAGGTCCGTGAGCGCTTTGTAGAGGAGGCCGTTCAGCGCCCGCAGGCGCACGTGCTCGTCCCTCCTGGTCTTCTTCGAGGTGCTCTTTGCTAGGAACTCCGGCTGGGATGGCTTGTACATCTCCACGCAGAACAGAAAGGCCAGCGTCACAACGGTGCACGAACTTGCTCTAACTTACGCGAAGGGGGCTGGGGGGACGGCACACTGGGACCAACGAGAAGCCGTCTCAGCCCACTGCGACGCAGCCTGCAGACCCAGCTCCTAGACGCTACCTGGCGTCCCCCCGAGTCGAAGCACCGTCGGTGCGTGTATCTGCACCTGAAAAATCTCGCGTCGTATAAATTCTCCTTAAACAATTCAGGGTTAACACACAGTGCGCTTTTTCTAACAAAAGCCACTGAGTACATAAACTCTCACAGTTTATCCACACGTACGGACGCTAAAACCAAACGGACGTTTCCATATCACTATTTGACGACACAGAGGGCATTCCGGAAGACTTCAGAGTACCTTTTTTTTTTAAGTGAAAAGGCACCTGGTTACTTGGCTGAGCGTCCGACTCTTGGTTTTGGTTCTGGTCATGACCTCAGGGTTGTGACATGGAGCCGAGTTGGGCTTGAACGCTTAGCCGGGAGTCTGTCTGGGATTCTCTCCCTCTCTCTCTGCCCCTGCCCCCTGCTCACTCACACTCTCTCTCTCTGTCAAATAAATAAACGCTTCTAAGAAGTAAAAATTCACACGGCAGTGTCTCTAGTCCCGCCCCTGCGGACCGTGAGTCCTCAGATGTGGACACGGAAGGCCCGCCGGGCTGGGGCTCTGCCCGCTTCCGGAAGCCCACGCCCACCGGAGCCTGCAGCCGCCGGCACTTACCAAGTGAGAGCCCAGGGAAGGACCTTCGTACCAAAACTTCTTCCTATGGGGAGAAAACGGAGCGATGCCACCGGTGGCAAACTGAGGAAAATACGCATCAACTCAACAGTACAAAACCACCGCCCTTCCTAGAGGGCTAAACGAGGGCACAGAAATGGGTGTTACCGGAGGACTAAGAAATTCAGAATTCTAATCAACAGCAGGGCTGTGGGGGAGAGAAGGTAATTTTAGTTCAACCTCCTAATGTTTACTCAAGGTCCACCTCCAAGCCCCAAGGCGGAGAGAGCACCTCAGAACACCCGCGAGGGGCGCCTGGGTGGCTTAGTGGGTTGGAGCCTCTGCCTTCGGCTCAGGTCATGATCCCAGGATCCTGGGATCGAGCCCCACATCGGGCTCTCTGCTCAGCAGGGAGCCTGCTTCCGCTTCCTCCTCTCTCTCCCTGCCTGCCTCTCTGACTAGTTGCGATCTCTGTCTATCAAATAAATAAATAAAATCTTTAAAAAAAAAGAACACCCGCGAAACCGCAGGTGAGCGCCAAACGCCGGGTGCGCGGCCCTGCACTGGCTGGGCCGGGGGAGCGGTCACTGCTTTGCTGAGAGATTACGATAAGCAAGGAAAGCTAGCTGCGCGAGCCGTGTGCTGTGGACTGGGGCTAGACATCATGTGGACCCCAGCGTCCCTGAGTACCTGACACACACAGAGACCTCTGCAGGCGCGAGTACGTGCAGAGTTAACAAAAACGCATTTTCTGCTTTGGCAGCTGACAAGAACTAATGGACAGACACTCCAGCTCTCAGATTATCATTTTTTTTAATTTAAGATTTTATTTATTTATTCGACAGACAGATCACAAATAGGCAGAAAGGCAGGCAGAGGGGGGAAGCGGGACCCATCCCAGGACCCTGAGATCATGACCTGAGCCACGCAGGCGCCCCCAGATGATCATTTCTGACGACGTCCTGCAATAACAGAGCTTCTCGGAGAAGCTGCTGACTGCGGGGCTGGGAGAGGAAGTGGCAAAAAGTTTTTAGGGGCGCCTGGGTGGCTTAGGGAAGCTTCTGCCTTCCGTCATGATCCCCGGTCCTGGGATCGAACCCCGCCTCGGGCTCCTTGCTCAGCAGGGAGCCTGCTTCTGCCTCCGCTGCTCCCCACCGCTCCGCTCCGTCTCTTTTCCCTTAAGGGAAGAAAAGGTTTTAAGCTCTAAAGCTACAAAACCCCAAAACGATGAGTGGCAGAGTACAGGACCTAAACAAGAGCTCCCAGAGGTCAAAGACAACGCGAGCGCAGCAGGGTTACTGGCTGGACGCGCCAAGTCCACGCGCACGTAAGCACCTGCAGGACAAGACCCGCTCCGCGGTCAGACCCGTAGACACGCCGGAGCACGGCCCCCCGCCCCGTGTGGCTGCCCGCGGCGCGTCCCCCAGCGCAGACGGGGCGCGCCGGACAGACGCGACCTCGGGCAGCCGCCTGGGCCCGCAGCGACCGCCCGAAGCAGGCTCCGCGGCAGGAGCACGAGCAGTCCCGGAACCGCACACGCGGCGCGCGCACAACCCCCAGGGCCGCCGGACGCCGAAGCCGGACCCCGAAGCCGGGTCCGGAGGGCCTGACAGCCGGCTCGGCGGGACGCGGTCCAGGAGGAGCCCTGCGGCGGGGGCAGGGCTCCAGTCACCAAGCGGGTGCGACCCGGCTCGCCGCGGGGCCAGCTGCCGCATGCCCGCCACTGAGCGGGCGCGGGGCCCCGGGAATCCCCCCGCCGCCGCGGCCACCGGGGAAGCCTGTCTGCGGGGGAAGGGGCCGCGGACGGCAGCGCAGGGCACCCTCTCCCCGGGGACCGGCCGAGCCCGCGCCGCGCTCCGGCGCACAGAGCCGCTCCCGGGCTCCCCTCCGACGAGGCCTCCCGAGAACTGCTCCCGGGAAGCAGGGGCGGGAAACCGGACCGCGTCAACAGCGACGAGCGCCACTACCCGCAGCTCTTCAGCCACCGCGACCGGCCCGGCAGGAGCGCGGGGCCGCCCACTGCCGCCGCCCCGACGCCGCCCCGGGGCTCCGGCAGGGCCGCAGAGACCCCGCCCCCGCCCCGCCCCGCGGACCTCCCCCAACCACGCCCCCGCAGACCGGTCCCCCCGAGAACCCCGCCCCTTACCGCGGACCCCGCCCTCGACCCCGCCCCGCGGAGCGTCCCCCTCCACAGTGGACAGGCCCCGCAGCTGCGTCCTGCCCCCCCACCCGAAGTCAGCGTCCCTCCGCCACAAGGGCACCGCCCCCGCCCCCAGCGCCCCCGCGCGGACTGGGTGCGCATTACTTGGTTTTGGAAGCGAATTTCTTGAGGAGGTTCTTGCCGCAGGAGACCGGCGAGCCGCGGAGGGCCCGCGCCCCGCCCGGAGGGAGAGCCGCGTGGCCGCCGCGGAGGAACGCCCGGAGCCCCTCGCGAGGCCCGCACCGGCGGAGGGCCACCCCCGACATGGCTGCGGCGGCAGAGGCGGAAGGGGCGACGTGAGGCGGCGCGAAGCGGGGCGGGGCGACGTGAGGCGGGGCGACGTGAGGCGGCGCGGGGCGGGGCTGCGCGACGCGACGCCGGGGGCGGGGCTGTGGGACTAGGCGGAAGCACGCGGCGGGAGGTGAATGCGGCGCGCGGAGTCATCGGCGCCGGGGGACCCTCGTACGCAGCGACGTCGGGGCGGGGCGACGTCCCTCACGCGAGGTGCGCACAGGACGGGGCGGGGTCTAGAGGCCGGGGCGCGCGGGGTGACGTCGGGGGGCGGGGCCTGTAGGCTGGGAGGGAGGCGGCAGCTACGGCGGGTCCGGCCCACGCGCGGGACCGCAGCAGACGCGGAGGGCGGGGAGGGAGGTGCGGGCGAGCCGGGCCTCCCGGAGCCTCCGCAGCCGCGCGTGCGCGCCGGAGGGAGGCAGCCCCGTGCCTGCAGGGCCCCGCCCGGCTCGACGCCCCGCGCCGCTCCGGCCGCACCCCCGGGGCCGCACCCCGGCGGGAACGTGGCGCGTGGACGCAGGCGCCGGCAGGCCGGAGGGTCAGGGACGCGGTCGCCCGCGGCAGGAGGGAAGGCGGCCCCGGGAGGTGCGGAGCAGCCCGGGGTTCACCCAGAGGCGGGCGTGGGGGCGCGACCCCCGCTGCCGGCTCTGCGGGGCGCCCCTCGGAGCCGCCCGGAGGCCGCCGCGAGCGCGAACGACAGGCTGGGCTCTCGGCGGACCGCGCTCCCGTGCGCTTCCGTGACCCCCGCTCCCACGGCGGCCTCCGACCGAGCCCCCTGAGGCCTGGACAGTCTAACCGGGCCGCGCGACGGGCTCTGGGAGTGACCCAGAGTGACCCGGACCGCACTGACGAGCCCGCGCAGAGCTTCGGCAGGCGCGGGAGGGCCACGGGGTGCGGCTTCACCGAAGGACGGCTTCACGGGCGCGTCCCCGCTTCGCCGGTGTCTCCGGCTCCGCGTTCCGGTCGCAGGGGAGGCTGTGGTGGTCTCCGGGCACCGCCCCGCCTCCAACCCCAGCACGTGGGGGCGCGGCCCGAGCGTCCCCGCCGCAGCCGGGCTCTCGGGGTTCCGGGCGATGCAGGTGCTCGTCCCCGCATCACGGGCCGGGCTCCCTGTAACGGGGAGCCGTGGGGGGGGGGGGGCTCGTTACCTGGAACCAGGGGGGGAGAGGGGAGAGGAGGGGAGTCCGCCCAGAGAAAGAAGGAAGTGTTGGAAGGGCAGCGGGGACTCAAACACGGACGGTGACCCTAGCCACGCGCACGAGGAGAGGGCAGCAGCCCGACCCCGCAGAGCCTCTTGACTTTTTTTTTCAGATTTTTAAAATATTTATTTATCTGACAGAGATCACAAGGAGGCAGAGAGGCAGGCGGGGGTGGGGGGGGAACAGGCTGCCCGCTGAGCAGAGAGCCTGACCCCGGCCTCCATCCCAGGACCCTGAGATCATGACCTGAGCCAAAGGCAGAGGCTTATCCCACTGAGCCCCCAGGCACCCACCTCTTGACTGTTGTAATACAAAGGCCAAAGCCCACACGCAGCAGTCAGCCTCCATCCTCTAGGAATCTTAGGGACCCCAAACCTGCAGAAATTCTCTGGGGACACTTGTAATTTATGCCAGTGTGCTATGTCCTTGCCCCCAGGGCTATCCGAGTGAGGCAGAGCCTGTAACACCCTTAGCAAGGGTCGAACTATTCGGAAGCAGCTCCTGGCCTGCGAGCAAGGAGGTGGGCCCTGCCGTCCGGCAGCACACGCGGGACACCGGTCTCAGCGGGAGGTGGTCCCCACGACTCAGGAATAACGAGTCCTGGCCGACTGCAATGACCCTGCCCACAGAATTTGGTGTCCAGGCCAGACGAACCTGAACTGCACCAGCACAACTTCGCAACAGCAGCGTCGTTGGTATTGAGGTAGGGTGGACCCCTGGACTTGCCCTGCGACTTGGTAGTGAAGCCACCAAAAAAGCTTACCGGGCAGCAGGTGAGCCCAGGGCTTCTAGGTTTCTGAGTAAGTTGACAGCTGTCCAGAATGCTCGTGCTCCTTAGCGGATACTGACACTTTTGTTCTGCATTAGTGGTTCTCAAACATTTGGTCTCAGGTACACCCTTAGGTCAATCTTTTCTTCGTTAAATTTTCTTTTCTTTTAAGTAGTCTGCATGCCCAGCGTGGGGCCTGAACTCACAACCCTGAGGTCAAGAATTGCACACACTACCAACTGAGCCAGCCGTGTACCCCAGGACTTCTTACACCCTTCTTTAAGTTTTTTAAGATTTGTTTATTTGAGAGAGAGCAGGTAAGGGGAAGAGGGAGAAGCGACTCCCCACTGAGCAGGGAGCCCCACGGGGCCCGATCCCGGGAGGCAGATGCTTACCTGACTGAGCCACCCAGGCACCCTTCTTAAGACTGAGAACCACAAAAAACATTGGTTTTACGGGTTTTATCTGTCAACATTTATTGTATTGGAGAATAAAAAAGTATCAGGACAGCAACACACTTCGCATTAGTTGTCAGCGATGCTGACACGGGACAGAGTGACCAGCGGGGAGGGCACCACACGCAGAAGCCACGCCCACACCCGTCCCACACCACGACGAAGGCTTCTGCAAGGCTGAAGGGAGGGGCAGGTGAAGTTTCCGCATAACAGCGCCCGGGACAGAGCTGTGGAACACCAACTTCTACGTCAAGGAAGGCCTCCTGGTCGAAGTGTGACGGTCGGCGTGTGTGTGCACGCGAAGAGCCTGGTTCTCGCTTCCTCCTTCCTGGAGCGCCTGCGTACCCAAGCTGACCAGGAGGATGGGGGACCCTCCCAGAGATGGCCAGGGCGTGGGGAGGCCCGGTGCTGCCTTCTCACTTGGAGGCCTTCACCCCAGGGGAGCTGACGGACCAAGGAATGACCCCAAGGGCGTTTCCACAGAGATGCTGAAATTACTTCAGCCGTCAAGGGGACGCGTAGCGTGGGGCGGACGTGGCGGCTGTGGGACAGGTGCCGGCAAGCTGGGCTTGAGCCCCGCGTGGGCTGCCGCGAAGCCCTAAGTACGGTGTGAAGAAGTCAGGGCCCAGCGAGGACTGGCAGTTTGGAGACACAAGCACGTTATCGTGGCTGGTGTTAAGCGTCTGTCATGCACACTCCTGGGGAAACCCGCAACTCCAGTGGCCGCTTCCCTGCCGCGACTCTGCAAGCCGCCGCCAGCAGTAACGCCATCCCCATGTGGGCGAGGGGCTGGACGCGGCCTGTGGTGTGTCGGACACTTCACACCAAGCTGGCGGCGAGTTTCAGGTCCAGGTGACGGAGACCTACTCCGCGCACCTCCGCCCCAGATATACACAGCCTGGATCTTTGGGCCAAACTGCATTTCATTTTCCAAAAATTCTTGCCAGGCGATGAGATCAGAGTGTTTCTGCAGACGTCCACGCGGTCTTTACACCGTAAATCCTCTAGTGCAGACGCCGACACGCCCCGCAAGTCCTGACCCCCGTGGCCCGCCGTCAGCGCGTCTGTAACAGTCAGTGCTCCTCGACGGCCCTTTTAGGGTTCTGAGCACCCAGTTCCCGCCATGGTGACTCCCCCCACAATTGCACGCCGTCCTCAGGGTACCCGCTGAGTGTGTGAGCGTCCAAGGGCGCAGCTCCACGGTGACAGACTGATCAGATCCCGCGGGCGAAGGGCTGCGTCCTCCACGGCTGCCCCCCCCCCCCCACCCCTGACGCCCGTGGGGCCCCAGGCGGCTCCCTGGGCTCCGGCAGTTTCCAACCACCTCCTCCTCCCGTTCTTGGAACTCGGAGAGCGGCTCCCAGAACTCAGGGACACGGCCTCCTGCTTCCCAGTTCCTCGGGGGCTGTGACAGAGGACGGAGAGGGAGATGCCGACCACCCAGCTTCTGTCCCTGTGGAGCCTGGGGCCGCCTCCCCGTGGAAGCGTTCTGGTTCCCTAAGCGTGGACCGTCTCCAGAAAGGACCGGAAAGCTGACCTCCTGGGGCTTTATGGAGGCTTCACTGCGGGCCGGGATTCATGAGATCACTGGCCCTCGGCTGAGTCAACCTCCAGCTGCTGGGTCCCCCCAAAATGGGTCCGTGATTAAAGCAGCGAGACTGATACAAAGCAAAGGTCAAGCAAAGCTTGAATAGGCCCTTACACAGCCTCTCCCCCGGGGTCAGCGTGGAGGTCACCAGGGGCTTTACCCAGTCGTCAGTCCCAGTCAGACCCCCTCGGACAGACCCAGCCTCACCGCGGCGCCACGGTGTCCACGGGGTGCGGAGGGGGCAGCTGGCTGGGCGGACCAAGGACGTCCCCACCCCAGTGCCAGGGTCCCCTCTGTCCAGTCTCCCCCCGTCCCAGGGGTCCCCTCTGTCCGGTCCCCCCCATCCCAGGGGTCCCCTCTGTCCGGTCCCCACCCCGTCCCAGGAATCCTCTGTCCAGCCCCCCTCCCCCCAAGTCCCAGGGGTCCTCTCAGTTCGGACGCGAACCCCCACCTCCTTGGTCCGCCAGCCAGCTGCCCCCTCCGCACCCCTGGGGCCCCGTGGCGCCGCGGTGAGGCTGGGTCCGCCCGACGGGGCCTGCCTGGGGCCGACGACAGGTCGGGTAAAGCCGGGCCCCTCGTGACCACCGCGGCGCCTCGGAAAAGCGAGCCCGCGGGGGCCGCTCCCAGACCACCTACCGCACGCACGCCGCCTGGAACCCTGGGCCTCGGGTGTCGCGCGCCTCCCAGCGCCGGGCGCGCGCCCCGCGTCGGCGGACACGCGCACGCTCACGTCGGCGCGCACGCAGCGTCCGGAACGCGTCTACGCCCGGAAGGACCGCCGCGCGGGACGCTCCAGGAGGCAGAGGTGCGAGCGGCCGGAGTTGGGGCCGGGAGGGCGGTGGGGCGGCGAGGGAGGGGGCGGGAGCCGAGCGGGGGCAGCCCCCGTAGGTCTTCGCGCCGGGCTGGGGGCCGCGGGGGGGGCCGCGGGCGGGGTGTCGCTAGGCCCCGCGCCCCCGACCCCGGCAGCCCGCGGGAAGGAGCGGGTGCGCGCAGTTCTCGTCGCAGGCCCCGGACCGCGCCGAGATGTCGTACATGCTCCCGCACCTGCACAACGGCTGGCAGGTGGACCAGGCCATCCTCTCGGAGGAGGACCGCGTGGTGGTCATCCGCTTCGGGCACGACTGGGACCCCACCTGCATGAAGATGGACGAGGTGCTCTACAGCATCGCCGAGAAGGTAGCGCGGCGCCCCGGGCGGCCTGGGACCCCGCTTGGCCCGCAGGCAGGGGGGCTTGGAGGTGCGGTGGGCTCGCTCACGCCGCACGCCCGGGCGCGGTCCGCAGAGGGCGGGCGGGTTCCCGGGCGCGAGCTTACCCTGCGGCCCCGAGGTTGCCCGCGCGAGCCTCCGCCTTTCCTGGGAGAAGCTTGGTGGTTTGCCGGTGTCGCAGGGGGGACGGTTGCTCGCCGCAGGGCCGCGAAAGGACACACTTGGGGACTAGTGAGCTAGGTAGCTTCGTGGACAAGGACTGTGCGTTCCTGGTGCCTTGTTTGCTGGTGTGGGGAGCCCCCCGCCCTGCCGGAGCGGGAACCCTGGCCCTGCTTCCGGCCCTTCCCCTCCACCCCGCACTCTGGAGGTCACTTGGCTTCTGGTGCAGGAGGCGGCAGGCGCCGAGAGAATCGGGCTCCTGGTGTTTCCGATCAGGACTGGGTCCTGGTGGCGGCGCTTTGCTGACCAGAGGGCGGGTCTCGGCCCCATTCTGTGACCCGGGCTGCGTGCTTTTCTGTAGCTTCTTCATGCTGGTTTGGAGGTGACTTTAATTTGGATTTTTGCAATTGTAGCAACAGGACAAAGAGCCAATGTTACGGTGTTAATGAGATACCTAACTTACCGATATTCCAAAATAATTTGAGAGGCCACTTCAGCGAGGAGTAAAAGTGATGGGAACGTTGAACCCGGGTTTTCTTTCAGAGGACAAGGGGTTAGAGTAACGTCCTTTGGTAGCGGCAATGGACGTAAGGGTATATCGTGCATTGAGGAGGGGAAGCCTGTCTGACCTGGGATATCTGGCGGGCTCAGTCCCCAGAGTGTGAGATCCTTGCAGTCCTGCGTTCCAGCCCCACGTTGGGTTGGTTTACTGAAAAACAAGCACCTGACCTTCCACGGCTAACTTACTCTCTTACTTGGTAGGAGAGGTAGATCGCGGCAGGGCTGGTGGCACCAGGGACACTAAGACCGTTCTGTGTCAGTCATCACGAGCATCACTTGGAACACTTGCTGAAGTGCATCTCCGAGGTTCCCATTCTGCTGGTCTGGGGTGAGGTGCAGAAACAGCCCTTTTCAGAAGCTGTCCTGGCTGTTCTGATGGGACTTTGAAAACCCCTCGGCGGCGATCAGGATCAGAGTAGGTGTGCTGTGGTGGCCAGCCGCTCCCTTCCTCGTGCCCCAGCAGCTTGAGAGCCTGCCTGGGGAACTCGGGAGAGCAGCAGTCTCCTGACGTGGGGATCCTCCCGGCTGGGGTCCGAAGTCGTCAATGAGGTGATGCCAGGACATCTCTCTTATGCCTTTGCTTAGGTTGTGGTGGTCAAGGGCAGACACAGCCGAGGTCAGTGCTGCCTGAGAGCACCTCTCTGAGGGGCACGTGGCTGCTCCGCTGACTCTGCAGTAGCTAGACTGTGTGTTCTGAGTGCCGCGTGGCAGCTGGTGGTGTGAGCACCAGGCAGTGACCAGCTCCTGCTGCCCTCAGCACAAGGTCAGGGTACTCAGAGACGGCAGGGTCGTTGTCACATCTGAGCAAAACCAGCAAAATGCTCTTAGCTCGGAGACAGATTTTGTGTGTTCACACGAGCTCTCAGGGACTTCCAGAGCTATTTTCCCACCCCTCCTGTCGGTTAGAGACCGAACCCTGTAGCAGCGGGTGCCCTCTTGTTGGGATTGAACCTGTCGGTAAGAACAGCTTGACTGCGCTCACTTTGAGTGTTTTTCCTTGTTTTTTTTTAAGATTTTTTTTTTGTCCAGAAATTTGGATTTCTGTTTTAATGACGTTTTAGTAGAATATTACATAGTACAGTTAGGAAAAATGCAAACTTGAAATGCATCCCAAGGTTATTGCTTTACTTTCTTCTTAGTATAAAGGCAAAACAGGAGTTTATGATTCTGGAAGCCCTTTTGGGGGAAGCTCAAGGGGAATTTTTGAAATTTAAGGTTATAGTACAAAGAACAACTTAATTCTCCATTTAAAAATCTCCCTCTGGGGGCTGCCTGGGTGGCTCAGTGGGTTAAGCCTCCGCCTTTGGCTCGGGTCATGATCTCAGCGTCCTGGGATTGAGCCCCCCGTCGGGCTCCCTGCTCAGCTTAGAGCCTGCTTCCCCCTGCCCCTCTGCCTGCCTCTCTGCCTGCTTGTGATCTCTGTCAAATAAATAAATAAATAAATAAATCTTAAAAAAAAAAAATCTCCCTCTGCAGAAATGGCGTATAGTGGGGGATATTCCTCATATTGTTACAAGCCCTGTTTGGATACCCCAGCTGTTGTAGAGTGAGTAAAAGTTCCACTGTTTAGCCTGGACTTGATGCGATCGTTTCTCCTGGAATGTGGTGCATTGACTTCCCGCCCCCCACCTCAAGGTGGGTTAGTTTTGAGCTGCACTGAAAACAAGATCTGCGTGACGGTTTCACAGACATCTGGAATTTGGTAGAGTGGGAATAACAAAGTTTCCTGTTCAGCTGGGGTTTTTTTCCTTTAAGATTTTATTTATTTATTTGTCAGTGCACAAGCAGGCAGAGCGGCAGGCAGAGGCAGAGAGAGAAGCAGACACCCTGCTGAGCAGAGAACCCGATGCGGGACTCGATCCAAGGACCCTGGGATCATGACCTGAGCCGAAGGCAGCGGCTTAACCCACTGAGCCACCCAGGTGCCCCTGTTCAGCTGATTTTATGCACAGCCTCAAAGAGAGACTGTTTTGTGTGCCTCTGTGCTGTCTCGCCATTTTGTACTAACAGTTTGTCACAGCTCATCCCATGATGGGACATTTAGATTTTTTGTGTTAAAACAACTTGTACAAATGAGTTTAAAATATGCAAAACCTCAGTGATATCATTGATTCATGATCATACATTTTCTTAAAGTTGTAAATGAGACAAATATATGTATGGAACTTTAAGAAATGATTTTAAGGGATCACTCTTGAGCGTAGCATAAAGAAAATTGAACCTCACTGGAAGTTAATGTTCAGTCAAATGAGAGATCTTATGAGTCAGGAAGAAGCATATGTTTGCTGTGGATTTGCGTGTCTGGGTATGACAGCCTTGAAGCTGGCAGCAAGTCCTGAGGGCGGCGTGGAGTGCTGGTTGAGAGCAGGGACCTAGCTGGCTCCTGCTGCTTACTCCCTGCGGGGCTGTAAATAACTTGTCTCTGTGCCTCGTTTTACTCGTCTGTACGAGAGGGACAGGAGTGTCTGAGTAGGGTAGTCGCGAGGATAGAATTCATAGAACACATTCTGGACCATTGTTGTCACACAGCCGGTCACATACTCAGTAATCGTTAGCCGCTCTCGCCGGCATCATCGTGCACGTCACAACACTTGCAGGAGTGGCCGTGATAGAGCTCATCAGGCAAATAGTTGGGGAAAATAAAGTTATCGTGCAGGTTTTTGATGGCTTCTACACGAATGACCTAAAAATTGGTTCCTCGGAAATAAAATGCAGAGTGGCAGTTGACAGTCTAGAACAAGTTTTTCCAGCATCTTACGTGGGTTCTTAGCTGGAGGAGGAGCTCTCTTAGAAGGCTGGAAGGGTGGTTGGTCCCCTGTGCGGGCCTTCGGTCTCACGGATTCGAATGAGTGACTTTCACTTGGAGACACATCCTGCAGAAGGGCTGCTGGACAGCCTAGTCAGTGACCTGCTGGAGGAGAAGGAGATGTGCGGGCAACAGGGCCGGAAAGGATGTTTACTGTTACAAACGATCAGCAGAATATATACATTAAGAAACAACTTGATAGTAGAAATGAAATTTGTAGAGTTCTTAGCTTTTAAAAAATGCTAGTAACAACCAATTAAAATTACTACAAATATAGCAGGCAAAATAGTATTTTAGATCTGGAAGGCTTATGCAAATAAGTTTGAAGTACCATTTAAAAAAGATAACTCCCATGGGTAGAGAGGCAAAGAACTTTAAAAAAAGGAAATTCTAATGGTTAAGTGAACTTTAGAGCCATGCACATGAAAATAGTACTCACTGCTACTTAGACTTGCAGAGATGAGAAGGTATTCACTGTGGCGTGGAGAACATTAATACTGATAGCCTTTGGGAAAGCAGCTTGGCCTTGTTTGAAGAGCCTTAAGAAGTCAGTCATCCTCCTTCTTCAGTAGGCAAAGTTTTGTGCTCCACAGGACTTTTGGTATCATTTCTAGCAAAACTGGGAGCAGCGACCGTGTCTAATGGTAGGAGAGCGTGGTGATGACTGTAATCTCTGGTTTTTGAACATGTAGACCAGTCACCTTGTCCGGTGGGAAACAGACCTCAGCGTAGTCGTCGTGACAACCCATGAAGTAGGTGTGCCGAGTCATTTGTCCAGACTCGGAAATGGAGAGTTGGGATTTGAACGGGGAATGTCCTCTTCACTGGATGGAATATTGTGTGGCCATTAAAAATGATTTTCTAAGCTTTTTAAATCCTGGGCATTTGTCGATGATGTCAGCTCGAGAAAGCAGAACGTATGTGATTTCCTCATGAGTGAACATGTGGGTCTGGGGAAGGGAAACACTTTTTACCGTAAAACACTCATACTCTGTTAATTTTATTTGTCATATATTTTACGTTATATAACTTGTTTAAAGAACACTGGGCTGGGGCACCTGGTTGGCTCAGTCAGAAGAGCATGCGGCTCTCAATCTTGGGGTCGTGAGTGTGAGTCCCATGCTGGGGGCAGACTTTACTTAAAATCAGACAAAACTGGGCTGGTCACACGGCAGTGGATTTTCCCTTCCTTCCCTATATTTTGAAAGTGAGCATTTTTTAAATGGAGAGAATGTCGTAGACACCTAGCTCCTTTTCAGTTTTCTAAAAAATAACACAGGGTTGTCGTTAAGCACGGATTCCTTCATGGGTGTGAAATGTTGAGGCGAAATAGTTCAGACCGTGTGGAAGGCGTCAGGGCAGAAGCCACGTGGCCCATGTTAGGAGAAGCTCGGACAAGTGAAGGCTTTTCTAGAGAGAGGCCGCAGGGAGGCAGGGGGTTGGCAGAAGGCCGCTGGGTGCCGCCTGGCTGGACCGCGGCGATTCCTTGCCAGCCTGGGTCAGGAGGCGGCTCTGAAGGCCGGTATCTCCGAGCCCAGGGCTACGAAATGAAGCTCATGCTGTCCCAGAACACATTTTTAGTGACAATAATGTGTTCCTTGCATTTCGAAATACAAGTTTCTTGTTAGAGGTTCGTGCGGCGGACATGACTAGTGTTTGTGAGTTGGGCTCTGCGTCTGAGGACACGTCAGTAAAGACAGACACGGTTCTGCAGGGCCGTCGTGTAGTCCCCCCGGGGGAGAGAAGAACGAAGTACCAGGCACCACTTGGTTGCCTACTTTTGAGAGGGCCTGTGAGCGAGGGGAGGGACGGGGCATTCTCGGGCAGACCCTGCTGAGTCCCGAGCCCGCCGCGGGGCTCACAGCCTGAGTGAGATCAGGAGTTGGAGGCTTGGCCCAACTGTGCCACCAAGGTGTCCCTGTCCCTTTTACTTCTGACGGAGCTACAGTTTTCTCACTCATCACGGGAGGCAACAGGAAATTGGGCCTCTCTTAAAGTCTCACCGTAAAGACCAGCATTTCCAGTGTGGAAGTTGTCTCATCGAGTTGGGGTCGTCGAACGTCCTCATACGTAAAACAGATGCGCTGTATCTTGATCACTTTCAGGAGGATGGGGTTTCTGGTGTCAGTCTCTGCTCTAACGTGGGAGGTTTGGAGGTTCCAGGAACCGGAACACGTTGGCTGAAGAATCCACATCGAGCCGGAAAAGCACCGGGGCAGGCGCTGGCTCGGCAGCTTGTGCCGCAGGAGGCAGGTGGGCATCTGTGCGCTGGGTTACACCGGAACGTAAATACCGTGAATACCGTTCCCTGTAAGTTACAGTGCCTTTGTCTGTAAGTGAAAAGTAAAAAAGGAGGTGTCCCTGCTTGGTGGAATGCAGGTGTAGGCGGCAGGTTCGGAACTCGCACGTCACGTTTGCTGGGACAGCTCTGCAAGGAGCGCTGCTGCCCGGGGGGCCGCGGGGACGTGGAGGGAGCCATCTCGCGCAGAGGCTGTTTGGACCGGTGCCGCACGGTGCACGTCACCGCACAGACACCTTCTCTTTCACCCGGAAACGCGGGGATTGGCAGTGGCCGGGGGGGACCTGCCTCTCCACCTGAGACCCTCGGTGACTTCCCTCTTTTCACAGCCAGGCTCTCTGCGGGGCCTGTCCATCTTTCGTGCCTTGTATGGGTCTTGCATGGTCACTGATGACCTTCCAGTAGCCAGAGTCGCAGAACCACAGGCTTCGTCTGACATGAGCTCCCAGCTCCCTGTTGGGTGGGTCCCTTGACTTGGTTAGTGAATGTGCCTCTCTGGCCACCCCCTGCTGCCCTTGGCCCTCCCGTGGGGTGGCTGGACTGGCCGCTGTTGGATGCAGACGGCATGGGTGCCCAGAGCACAGCCATGCCAGCGTTCCTTGTGGGTAAGTCCTTCTCTCTAGATGCTCCTCAGTTGTCCCAGGTCCCCAACCCCTCCTTGCTTGGAGACAAACAAGTAAATGACATGAACTTGGGCCTCGAAGGGCCCTGTCTATGCTTCCAGGCTCACGTTCCACCTCTAACCGCGCATCCCGGGCGCTGCTGCTGCCCTTGCCTTGTCCTCTCCGGCATCTTCATCTCGCAACGCTGCTTTTCTAGCCTGGCCCGTTCCCCGCCCCTCAGGGCCTCCTGCCCCCTTTGCGCAGCCTAATTCCTTGGAGATGGGTAGGAACCCATCCAGAGGTTGCGCTCTGGAGCCAGACGGGGTGAGTCTCAGCTTTGCCGCGTGCTTCCCGTGTAGCTTACAGTCTTTCTGACTCATTTCTTAGAGTCACTCTGTCTTTCCGAGTCTCACTTTCATTGTAGACAAAACATTAACTGTGTCTTTATTTGGGGGTTAAAGAGTTAGATTAAGGAGTGAGGCGTACCTTGTAAGTGAACTTGACATACTTCGCTTCTGCTAGAATTCAGAGTGGGGGTTGCACAGACCAGACACAACAAGAAGGCAGAGGGGATCAGGACTTGTATCTTTTTTTTTTCTTTTAAAGATTTTCATTTATTTGACAGAGAGACACAGCGAGGGAGGAAACACAAGTGGGGGGAGTGGGAGAGGGAGAAGCAGGCTTTCCGCCAAGCAGAGAACCCGATGCGGGGCTCGATCCCAGGACCCTGGGATATGACCTGAGCCAAAGGCAGACGCTTAACGACTGAGCCACGCAGATGCCCCGAGACTTGTACCTTTAAACAAGTTACTTTTATTAGTAGCCTTCTGACTACGAAATGTCCATTGATGCGAGTCCTTATGTTTTTAGAATTTTGAGTAGAGCATTTTGTTGTGGCTTGTGGATTTGCCTCAAGCACCTAAAACAGCACCCAGCACATGAGGCAAGAGAACCTTGAAGTTTGCCGTAGTTTACGTCGTGACTTGGGAAGCCCGTTGTGTCGCGAGCGGGACTTGGAGTCCACACACAATCCTGGGAAGTCAGTAAAAAGCAGACAGTAGCCAAAGTTCCCGTCCTTGGGTACTTGGGTGCTGGCCGGGGAAGTGCAGTTTGAGGCCTCTGGGAGGGGCAGGGAAGAGGAAGCTGCAATTTGCAAAGTGGCAACGCGGATCCATGGGACACAGATGCCAGAGTGATCTTGGAGGAAAAGTTTTGGGGGCTGTGAAGTGGACGGCAGTAATAATTTGTAAATTGTTACTAATCTTTTACGATGCTTGGTTTCTGGAGAATTATCAGTAAAGCAAAACAAAACAAAATTTTTTGCATACAATAAAAAGGACAAATTTATGATTTTACTTTTCTCTAAAGTAAATAATTTATAGCCCTGCCCATCTGATTTTTAGACTAACTGAATATTTACATGGCGATTCCCTGGGTTAATATTTACTCACTGTCACTGGTATCTGTTCTGCGTATCAGTCAACAGAGCAAGGCATTGAAGGGATAAAAACGGGTCAGGGTTACTGCCTGACTACCTTGTGTGTATTTATACACACTGACTGTTTTATAGTCTGGACTTCTGTGCTGCAGTTTCTGTTTTATTTTTAAATAAAATCAGAATACGGTTGATGAGTTAACCCGGAAAGTAAAGCTGGGTTCTGGTGACCTGACCAGCCCGTTCCCGCTGTTGGCCCAGGAGACCAGAGTTTCAGGACCGGGCTCGGCCACACGAAGGTGCTGCTTTCGGGACGCGGCGTGTAGACCACAGCACGGCAGCGTCCGAGCGCTCGGGCAGAGAGCCGGGTTGTGATGGTGTTCAGGGTCTCTCCCGACCAGCGCTGGGGCCAAGAGGAGTCCTTGTGAGATGCCAGCTCTGTTTGGTGTCGGTAGCTTAATTTTCTGTGTGTTAATAGTTCCCCAAGCAGAGAGGAGGGTTGCAGTGACCCCTCTGAGCCTCTCGCTCAGGTCCAGCAGCCCCAGTACCTTTCAGTCTTCCGCCAGCTGGCCCCGGACATGTTTTATGCTGCAGTATTTAAAGCAAATCCCAGATACCACCTCATTTCATCTGCAAATTATATTCAGAATTTTAGAATTAGTTTTATATGCATTTCCTGGGGCTGCAGTAACAGAGCCCACAGACTGGCCAGAGAAAGGAACAGAAGTCTGTCATCTCACAGTCGGGGCCGAGAGTCCCAAGCCAGGGTGTCTGCAGGACCATGCAGCCTCTGAAACCTAGGGAGACCGCCTGGCGCATCTTCCTGCTCTGAGGTCGTCTGCCGTCTTTGGTGCCCTTGTCTTGTGGGTGTCTCCCGCCCTGAAAGTCAGCCGTGGCCCCTTCTGGGTGCCGTCTGGAATGGCCAGTCTCATCCTAGCAATGACATCTGCAAGGACCCTCTGCCAAATAAGGCCCCATTCTGAGCACTGGGGGTTAGGACTGCAGCGTACCTCTTCCTGGGGGGAAGTAACTCAGCCCGTAACATACAGGGTTGTCTGGCTTCCCGGAAGGCACCGAGACAGCGCTTATAAGCGCTTAAAACGTCATGTCCTTTGTTGTAGAGATTACATCTGAGGAGTTTATCTTTGGAAATAATGAAACATGTACACAAACTTAAGGGTAGCAATATTCATAGGTGAATAATCAGTATTGATGAAAAAAATCTGAATTATTTTCATGAAAAATCAGAACATAGTAGAAAAAGTAAAATAATGACCTAATCGTTTGATAAAGCAATTATGTAGCCATAAAAATTGTGTTTGGGGAAGTGTGTAATTTGTATAAGAGACTGTCCATAATTAAAGCAGGATATAAATTACAATGGTATGATCACATTTTACTTGAACAGCATAGACACGTGTGTGTATGTGTGTAACAGAAAAAGTGGTAAAGAATTTACTGAAAATCTACTTGTAGCAATTAACTCTGGTCGTTGGGATTGGAGGTGATTCTATTTATTTATCTAGTGATTCTGTTTTATTGACCATTTTCTGAATCCTCTGATGACTCGGAATCAGGGAGAGAGAGGACGGTGTCACGGCGCCGGGCTCTGAGCACCGCCGAGTACGCGGGGCCACGCGGGAGGAGTGACCGGCCGACTTCTCAAGGCCTTTTCCCCGCCGCGCTCGACGGTGCGCTGTTCTGTTGGGAGAAGCTGGTGTAAGTGGTTGCCAGATGGGCCTTCGCTGCAGGGGTGGCGCAACCTGCTCCTCCGGAAGGGGTGCAGCGGGGTGGGAGCCAGGGGTCGGCGCCCGTGTGTTAGTGTCACTGCGGAACGACGTGGGGGCGTTGGTGTGGGAATTGTCCTCTTCCACACGGACCTTCGTGCCTTTCCAGTGTGCTTTTACGGAATAAAAAAGTGATGTGTTACTTCATAGGGTTTTTCAATCTCTTACTTTTAGGTTAAAAATTTCGCGGTTATTTATCTTGTGGATATCACCGAAGTGCCCGACTTCAACAAGATGTACGAGTTGTACGACCCGTGTACTGTCATGTTTTTCTTCAGGTACGTGCTCTTAAAGCTCTCGTCTCCGTTGGAGGTCGTTGGTCTGGAAGTTTGATGTGGTCACATCCCATGGCATTTCTGTAATAAAGTTGGGTAACGTGACTCAAAAAAAAGTTGTGGAGATTTAATTCGGAAAGAAATCACCATTTGGTGTTGTTTCTACTTGTCAAAATCTCTGTTCATTGTTAGTAGAAAGGTTGGTAAATGGCAGTATTAAGCCTTAGACACCCCGTGCCTGGCTGGTGGGGCATGTCTGGGGGGTTGTATGGGGCGGGCGTTGGCTTTACATCCTGGGCAGCAGGTAACGCTGTGTGAGTAGCGAAGAGCCACGTTGATGAGCTCCGTGTTCTGTTGCTCCAGATTCGGGCCGGCTCAGTGGGTTTCCTCCCGGGGTCTCCCAGGGCCACAGTCACGGGCTGGGCCTTTTTGGGGCCGTCAGTCGGGGAAGAAGCCACTGGCTCATTGCGGCGTTGGCCAAATCCCGTTCCCTGTGGTCATGGGCTGCGGCCGCTGACCCCGGCCGGCGGTGTGCCGGGCCCTCCCCGCCGCCTGAGGCCCTTCTGTGTGCCCAGCCTGCACCGTCTCTGCAGTTCCCTGCTCTGCTTCCCCGAGCTGTGAACGGAAGAGACTCGCCAAAAATCCAGGGTCGTCTCCTTACTTAAAGTCAGTTGATGAGTCACCGTCGGGGCCTCTGCTGGTCTCCACCGTCTGCAGCGTCACTGGTGGCTGTGGCGTCTCATCACCGCACAGTCCCGGGGCCGAGGCAGGAACGTCACAGGGTTGAGTTTCGGGTTTTGTCTTCCACCGGCTGCCCTCTGGCTCCACAGACTCACATCCTTCGGGCGTACAACAGCAGGAGTGTGTGAGGCTGCTTAGACTGGCGGACACCCTTACCTGTGGCCCCAGCTGTCCCGGCACACATCATGGGACAGCAAACAGGTCTGGTTTCTCAGGGGGACGCGAGGAGGAAGGGGCTGACTCCCCAGCCCTGGGAAGGTCTGCCAGGCTTTCCTGCCTTTTCTGGGAACGGCGTGTGCCGCAGGCCATCTTCAGACGACTTCAGCAAGTAGCATTTGGGTTCTCTGCTGCTTTTCTGTGCACCGTCGTCCTCTGCAGCCCGGGTGCCTGTCCTGGGCGCCCACGAAGACCCAGGAGGCACACCGTTCCTCACTAGCCACAGAACATTCCGACCTTCGGAGCTCTCCTGGGCCGCGGCACCAGGTCGTGGGGGCCTCTTGGTGTCCCCGCGCCCTTCTGCACTGCAGCGTCTTCTGCCGTCCGGAGGGGCCAAGAATTCCTTCTCTCTTTCAGCGGCTCTAACTCCGTGGCAGGGAGAAAGCAGGTGGCCGCTCCAGGGCTCAGCAGCTCCTCAGGGGCACGTCCAGGCGCATCCTGACGACTTCTGCAGGACCGTGTCTCCGAGGAACAAGGGCCCTTCCCTCCACCCCGGCTCCTTCCTTCCTCCGGCACCTGGGCCAGCTGTGCTCCTCGAGTCCACGGGTGCACAAACAGGCTCTGTGAGGCGGTCCGGGCTTTCCTGTCGTGCAGCTCCCAGTTCCCACACCCTTAGGGTGCGACTCATGAGGGCTGTCTTAGGGCCAGCCTCCCACCGCCGGTGGCCTGCCCGACCAAGGTCCAGAGGACGCTGTGGCGGACGGGGGGCCGTGGAGAGGGGGACGGTGGGTGGACGCCGGGGCGCTAGATGGAAGAGAAGACGCAGTGCCCTCCGCTCTTCCTGCGACGCCGGAATCCGAGACGGGGCGCCCCTCTGCTTGAGTTAACGTCTTCACCAAGTGCGTGTACTGGGTCCTGCCAGGTTTCGTGGTCTAGCACCCCGACGTTAAGTCAGACAAGACAGTGTTCCTGCCGTCCCCGGACTTGGCGGGTTGGCAGCAGCAGAGTCGACGAGCGGAGGCGCAGGTGTTCGTAGAGACATGAGTGCCCGGTGGGGGGGTGGGAGCTGGAGGACAGCTGGAGGAGGTCTGGAATGAGCTCGTGCCTTCGCGGGGGGCAGGCGCACGGGCGCAGACGGTCAGGCCATGTTGGGGAGACTGAGAGGCTGACAGGTGATGGGACAGAGAGGGAAGGGTCCAGACCCCCAGATTCCTGGGCCCGAGTGCGGATGTGGAGAGTTACCCTGGAAGTAGATGTTTGCAGCAAAGGAGAAATGTCGCATCTGCCTTTCAGATGCTCCCTGTGGCTGGACAGACGGAGACTTGAGGTGCCGCTCTTCATTCCTGTAGAAGTGAAAACTTGAATAAATGAAAACTATCTCCAACGAACTTGGAGAAACCAGTGCGCCAATGACAGCAAGGGTTAATATCTCTGGAAAGCGCACCTATCAATTCATTGTTGAAAGTAGCCTCTTACATTTGTAAAGTATCACCGACTTCCCTAATTATAGAAGTGCAGACCGTCCTAATTTCACAATTAGGACTTTGAATAAAAATGTACGCTAGGGTTAGGGTATTGTGTTTCCTAGGTAAATTGGTACAGCCCTTTGGGAAACAGTGTCACTTTCCAAGTGACTCCCTTAGTGTCCTTTAGGACACTTGTCCCGAGGGGGTGGCTAAGCCATGCAGGGGGAGCTTGTGCCCAGCGGGACGTGTGCTTTACACTAGCGCTCGTCTGGTTCTCATCTTCTAAACCGTGGTAGGTCCTCCCAACTCTGTATGTTTTTGTCTTAATGGATTTTTTTTTTAAAGATTTTATTTATTTGACAGAGATCACAAGTAGGCAGAGAGGCAGGCAGAGAGAGAGGAAGGGAAGCAGACTCCCTGCTAAGCAGAAAGGCTGACGTGGGGCTCAATCCCAGGACCCTGAGACCATGACCCGAGCCAAAAGCAGAGGCTTAACCCACTGAGCCACCCAGGCGCCCTTAACTGATGTTTGACAAGAGCTTGTGATGGTGGGAAACAGAAAGCATTTTTTTCATGGAACTCTTAGAAGACTGTTAGTGAACGTTGACCCCGTCTCCTCTTTGTAGGAACAAGCACATCATGATTGACCTGGGCACCGGCAACAACAACAAGATCAACTGGGCCATGGAAGACAAACAGGAAATGATAGACATCATCGAGACTGTGTACCGAGGTGCCCGGAAAGGCCGCGGCCTGGTCGTGTCTCCAAAGGATTACTCCACAAAATACAGATACTGAGCTCGGCCCAGTCTCCGTGCACAGAAGTGGCGTGGAGTCGTTTTCATTTGGAAATATTGGAAACTATTTAAAGCCTTAGGGCAAGCGTTTGGAAGAGAATATGAAGATCACAGGGTTGGTTGGAGGGTCCTTGCTGTAGGGGTTGCATGGCCTCCACTCTCCACCTGCCTGGCCATTGTAATTTTTTTTTTTTAAGATTTTGTTTATTTACTTGACACAGAGAGAGAGGGAGAGATCACAAGCAGGCAGGGAGGCAGGCAGAGAGAGAGGGAGAAGCAGGCTCCCCACTGGTAGAGAGCCTGATGTGGGGCTCGATTCCAGGACCCCAGGATCATGACCTGAGCTGAAGGCAGGCACTTAACCCACTGAGGCACCCTGGTGCCCCTGGCCGTTGTAGTTTTATATTAGCAAATATCTGAAAATATCTAGCTGAAATAAATAAAATACTCAGTGGTGGGAAGTTGTAATTGGTTGTTTCTTACAAATTTGCCATGCAGGGTTGCCTGGCAGCTCAGTAGGTTGAGCCTCTGCCTTCGGCTCAGGTCATGATCTCAGGGTCCTGGGATCGAGCCCCACGTCGGCCTTTCTGCTCAGCAGGGAGTCTGCTTCCCTTCCTCTCTCTCTGCCTGCCTCTCTGCCTACTTGTGATCTTTGTCAAATAAATAAAAAAATCTTTTTTTAAAAAGTTGCCGTACAGATTACCGATTTTGGCAGTCCCGAATTACTGGCCTTCTTTCCCATTGGAGTGGAATTCGAGTGTATGTTGATGTGACGTGTCCGCCTTTGGCTCAGGTCATGATCCCAGAGTCCTGAGATCAAGCCCCGCATCAGGCTCCCTGCTCAGCAAGAGCCTGCTTCTCCCTCTCCCTCTGCCCCTCCCCCTGCTTGTGCTCTCTCTGTCAAACAAATAAAATCTATTTTAAAAACTCCCAACATCGGAATTTACGAGGAGGCACAATTCAACCCACAGCAGAATCCGAAGGCTTGTGTTGAGAAAGGATACACTTGGGGAAGAAAGTGTCTTTTATTCTGGTTATAAAAGCAGCGCAATAAGATGATGATTCTGGGAGTCCTTTTGAATATGAAGAGTAAGAGTTGTTCCTCCTTCCTCTGTAGATGGTATCGCACGTGCTCAGGCAGGCGGCATCTTCTGTGGAAACCGCGGTCCTGCCGCACGTGCTGCTGGTGTCCTCCGCTCAGGCTTGCGTCTCTCCTGCCCCACAGCTCGGCGGTGGGTGGTGGTCGGGAACTTCCCAGGCACATCTCGTCCGTACAGGCTCTGCTGTGACAACTCCGTTTTCTCTCGGGTGAGGAGGCGCATCTGCTGCCCCGTGTGTGTCTCGGCGCCCGGGGGCTTCGGTGCGCGAAAGCCGCGGCCAGACTGACTGGCTGAGACACGAGTGCAGGCCAGCAAGTGCGCACGAGGCGCGCTTGAAGTGGATTCGAAACTCCAACCAGATGTACTGCATTGCTCCAGCCTTAGTTTTCCCACCTACGACATAGGGAGTGCAGTGCCCTGACAGATGAGGGGCGAGTGGAAAACTCATCGTGACCCCAAGCACCTGGCACGTAACAGACACTCCGTGTTCCACTTCTGCCGTTTCTCCGCGAGAGCAGCCGAGGATCCCATGACAAACTCACCGTTATTTGTCATCAAGGAAATGCAAGTCAAAACGCACAGATGCCACTTCCCACCCATCGGGGTGATGTGACTAGATCCAAGGGGTCTGGTTTTCTTTTTATAAGATTTTATTTATTTGACAGACAGAGATCACAAATAGAGAGGCAGGCAAAGACAGGAGGAAGCAGGCTCCCCGCTGAGCAGAGAGCCCGATGCGGGGCTCGATCCCAGGACCCTGAGATCATGACCTGAGCTGAAGGCAGAGACTTTAACCCACTGAGCCACCCAGGCGCCCCTAAAGGGTCTGATTATTACAAGAGTCAAGGACACAGAGAAACTGGATCACTCAGACCCTGCTGGGGGAGAGGAGTGCGGGCAACCCTTTGGAAAACGAGGCGTTAACTCGCATGTCCACCAGCTGCAGAATGGGTAAAGGGAATGTGGTCCGTCTGTACAATGCGATGTTACTTGGTGCTAAGACATGAAGTACTGATGTATGGTATGTTGAACCTTGAAAACATGAGGGTAAGTGAGAGACTAGGCACCACATGTCATATGATCCCCATTTTTATGAAATGCCCAGAATACGCAATTCATAGAGACAAAGTAGATCAGTGGTTGGGGGAGGGGGCAGAGGGAGGTGATAGCTGATGGGTATGGGGTTTCTTCCTGAGACAATGAAAACAGTCGAAGACTGGTGTGGTGGCACACATTCGTAGATATTCCAGAAACCACTGAATTGTGTTAATTGGTTAATTCTGTAGCATGTGAATTACATCTTCTTGATAAAGCTGTATTAGCTGCCAAAAAATACACAAAGAAAATTGCATCCCACATCTGTAAACTTACCCTGTAGTAGTGCTGTGAATGTGTTGTATTTATAAGTTTATGTCTTATTTTGTACCTACTGTCTACCTCAGCCTGAATTAAGTGATTTACAAGCAATTTTCTCAAATCCTTCCAACCACCTGCCAGTAACTAGTGTGCAGAGAAGGAAAGTAAAGGTTAGGTTGCGCAGAGTCCCATCTCATCCAGAGGGCGTGGCTTGAAGGCTGGATCTGTGCGGCTACTGGACCTGCCTCATTGCTGCCCGCGTTGCTTTATTCTAGTGGAAATTAACTAGTGCAGAAGGTGCACCGGTACCCCCGGTTCCCTGAGCACCGGATGATTTGTTTCTCATCCTCCTCAGGGCAGCTTGTGCAAAGTCCAGGAGTTAGTCTTGGCAGCTTACACAGAGGCAACAAGCCTAGAAGGTACAGCATGTATTCAGGGGGGAGTAAGTAATCAAGTACCCCGAGAAAACGGACACACTGGTTATTGCAGCATTACTGGAAACAGTCAAATGGAAAACAGAACTCAAAAGGGTTACCACACAGATGTCAGTGACAAGCAGAGCTACACACCAGCATAGACAACTGTCCCAAAACAGAGCCGCTAGGTATAGCAGGGCCCCACAGCATGACGCATCCACTTACAGCTTTCAGATATCCGAAACACAGCTCTGCAACACTGAAATAACCAGAAACCGCGTGTGTTTGCAGTACATTGTTCGGTGTGGGTCCCTGGGGTGGACCACCTCTTTCCTACCGTTGTGAGCAGAGAAGCAAGGCGTTGGGGTCACTGACGGAGTCAGAGCTACAACAACCCTAAAAACTGTGCCTGGATTTTAACAAAAACTGCTCTGGAGTTTGGTTCCTCGGGTGGCTCAGTTAAAATGCAGGACATCGAGGCACCTTGGGGGGCTCAGGGGGTGAAGCATCTGCCTTCAGCTCAGGTCATGATCCTGAGGGATCATGCAAGGATGGAGCCCTGCATCGGGCTCCCTGCTCAACAGGGAGTCTGCTTCTCCCTCTGCCTCTGCGTGCAGCTACCCCGTTTGTTCTCTCTCTCTCTCTCTGTGTCAAATAAATAAAAAGGAAACAAAATATAGGATGTGTCCATGGTCCTGATCCATTTCAGATCAGGTTTCTGATCTGAAAGTTGAGGTGCTAGTTCAGAAAGTCTGATATCTTGCAAATCAGAATGGGGAACTTTGGGAGAACTCACTTATATGGTTGCCATTTTGAATAGTTTTTCTTCATCTTTACTAATGGCTTTTAAAATACATCTGGTTTTAGTATTCTTTTGTAGCATTTTTACATTCATCTTCAAAAGCTATACAAGGAACACCAATGGTGTCTTAATGAGACTTGTACTGTCTTGCACACTGCGTTGGGGTGGCATCCCCTAGTCTCCCCAGCCACTGCTCTAACCCCATCCTCCAACTGGGCTTTGATTTTCTTGTTTAGTAGAGTAATTAAGCTCTCACACATCTCCATGGATAAAAAGCACCATATAAAGGATTGCAAAATTATTTTGAAACTCTAGCAATTCAATTATTAATTTATTTTAAAAAATTTTTGAGTAGCTCCTGGGCCCCAGGACTGAGCAAAATCAGTCTGGTTGCTTGCTGCCTTGTGAAGATAACCAAATGATCATATAAAAAATGAAATTATGACTGTGATAGTCAACAGCAGAGTGCCAGGAGATCACGTACCAAGTAGATCTGACCCAGATAGGGATTCAGGGAGAGACTCTCTGAGGAGATTATTTTAAAGCTGATGTCAGATATTAAAAAGCTATCTAAGTGGGTGTAAGGGTAATTGCATTCCAGAAGGGAACCTGCAGGAACAAAGGCCCATGGTGGGAGGGAGGCGGGCTCATCTGAGAACTGTGGTGGCTTAGGTGGAGTGGGCACAGGCCAGGTGGGACGCTTTGCCTTGGGAACCAGGTGTAACATGATCAGATCTTAGTTCTGAAATCTTTCTGTCCCCTTGGAAGAGCTAAAAGGGGATTGGGAAGAGAGTTGAAAGTCTATAGTGATAGGCAAGAGACTGTAAAGAACGGAAATTAAATTTAAATTTTGAACTTCTCACAACTGCTTCTAGAGGGGCTGACTGACAGATTTAGGCCTTTATTATTAAACTTGAGGTTTTCATAAGTTCCCTAATTTTGAGGTAAATAAGTTTTAAGTTACAAGTTTATGAATATAGCATTTGATATTGAATTCACAACATTTACTTAAGTATTCTGTGAGTAGATTGCTTGCTGCTAAATCATGTTTGTCTAGTTTATGTTTGACCAAGTTTAAGCACATGTAACTCCATCTACTACTTTCCCCCCTTTCCTTATGGAAGCATTTTGATTTCATTTAAATATATGTAACATGGAACTGGAAAATGCCAATCCTTTAGGAATATGTTAGGGCACTAGATGAGAAAAATATGCAGCCAAGAATATTATATCCAGCTAGGCTGTCACTTAAAGTAGAAGGAGAGAGAAAAACTTCCAGGACAAACAAAAACTAAAAGAATTTGCGATCACCAAACCAGCCCCACAAGAACTACTGAAAGGGGTCCTCTAAGCAAAGAGAGAGCCTAAAAGTAACATAGACCAGAAAGAAACAGAGACAATACACAGTAACCGTCACTTTACAGGCAATACAGTGTCACTAAATTCATATCTTTCGATAGTTACCCTGCACGTAAATGGCGTAAATGCCCCAATCAGAAGACACAGGGTATCAGATTGGATGAAAAACAAGACCCATCAAGGGACACCTGGGTGGCTCAGTGGATTAAGCCTCTGCCTTCAGCTCAGGTCATGATCTTAGGATCCTGGGATTGAGCCCCGCATTGGGCTCTCTGCTCAGCGGGGAGCCTGCTTCCCCCTCTCTCTCCTCCTGCCTCTCTGCCTACTTGTGATCTCTCTCTCTCTCTCTCTCTCTCTCTGTCAAATAAATAAATCTTAAAAAAAAAAAAGACCCATCGATATGCTGTGTGCAAGAGACTCTTTTTAGACTGAAAGATATCTCCAGCTTGAAAATGAGGGGAGTAGAAAGCAATTTATCATGCTAATGGACATCAAAAAAAAAAGCTGGGGTGCACCCGGGTGGCTCAGTTGTTAAGCTTTTGCCTTTGGCTCAAGTCATGATCCCAGGGCCGTGAGATTGAGCCCTGCATTGGGCTCCCTGCTCAGCGGGGTGCCTGCTTCTCCCTCTCTCTCCCCCTGCTTCTGTTCCCTCTCTTGCTGCGTCTCTCTCTGTCAAACAAATAAAATCTTAAAAAGAAAGAGAAAGCTGGGGTGGCAATCCTTCTATTAGACAAATTAGATTTTCAACCAAAGACTATAAAAAAAGATGGAGAAGGACACTATATCATAATTAAAGGGTCTATCCAACAAGAATGTCTAACAATTGTAAATATTTATGCCCCTAACATGGGAGGAGTCAATTATATAAGCCAACTAATAACAAAATCAAAGAAACACACTGACAATAATACAATAGTAGGGGACATTAACACACCCTTCACTGCAATGGACAGATCATCTAAGCTAAGGACCAAAAAGGAAAGAAGGGCTTTGAATGACACACTGGATCAGAGGGACCTCGCAGATACATTCAGAACATTCCATCCCAAAATACACATTCTTCTCTTCTGCACATGGAACATTCTCCAGATCACATCCTGGTTCCCAAATCAGGTCTGGTGCCAAAAGATTGGGATCATTCCCTGCATATTTTTAGACCACAGTGCTCTGAAGCTAGAACTCAGTCACAAGAGGAAAGTTGGAAAGAATCCAAATACATGGAGGCTAAAGAGCATCCTTCTAAAGAATGAATGGGTCGGGGCCCCTGGGTGGTTCAGTGGGTTAAGCCTCTGTGTTCAGCTCAGGTCATGATCTCAGGGTCCTGGGATTGAACCCCTCAGCAGGGGACGTGCTTCTTCCTCTCTTTGCCTGCCTCTCTGCCTACTTGTGATCTCTGTCTGTCAAATAAATAAATAAAATCTTTAAAAAAAATGGGTCAACCAGGAAACTAAAGAAGAATTGAAAAAATTAATGGAAACAAATGATAATGAAAACACAACGGTTCAAAATCTGTGGGATGCAGCAAAGGCAGTCCTGAGAAGAAAGTATATAGCGATACAAGCCTTTCTCAAGAAACAAGCAAGGTCTCAAGTACACAACCTAACCCTACACCTAAAAGAGTTGGAGAAAGAACAGCAAAGAAAGCCAACCCCAACAGGAGAAGAGAAATAAAGATCAGAGCAGAAATCAATGAAATAGAAACTGAAAGAACAATAGAACAGATCAACGAAACTAGGAGCTAGTTCTTTGAAAGAATTAATAAGATTGATAAAATCCTGGCCAGACTTATCAAGAAAGAAAGGACCTAAAGTAATAAAATCATGAATGAAAGGGGAGAGATCACAACCAACACCAAAGAAATACAAACAATTACACGAACATTTTATGAGCAACTATATGCCAACAAATTAAGTAATCTGGAAGAAATGGATGCATTCCTAGAGACCTGTAAACTACCAAAACTGAACCAGAAAGAACTAGAAAACCTGAATGGAGCCATAACCAACAAGAAAATTGAAGCAGTCATCAAAAATCTTCCAAGAAACAAGAGCCCAGGGCCAGATGACTTCCCAGGGGAATTCTACCAAACGTTTAAAGAAGAATTAATACCTATTCTTCTGAAACTGTTCCAAAAAATAGAAACGGAAGGAAAATTTCCACACTCATTTTATGAGGCCAGCATTACCTTGATCCCCAAACCAGAAAAAGACCCATCAAAAAGGAAAGTTACAGACCAATATCCCTGATGTACATGGATGCAAAAATTCTCACGAAAATACTAGCCAGTGGGATCCAACAGTACATTAAAAGGACTATTCACCACAACCAAGTGGGATTTATTCCAGGGCTGCAAGTTTGGTTCAACATCTGCAAATCAATCAATGTGATACAATACATTAATAAAGAACAAGAACAATAGGATCCTTTCAATAGATGCAGAAAAAGTATCTGACAAATTACAGTATCATTTTTTGATCAAAACTCTTCACAGTGCAGGGAAAGAGGAAACATACCTCAATATCATCAAAGCCATCTATGAAAAACCCACCATGAATATCACTCTCAATGGGGAAAAACTGAGAGCTTTTCTCCTAAGGTCAGGAACATGGCAGGAATATCCACTATCACCACTGCTATTCAACATAGTACTAGAAGTCCTAGCTTCGGCAATCAGACAACAAAAAGAAATAAAAGCATCCAAATGGGCAGAGAAGAAGTCAAACTCTGACTCTTTGTAGATGATACGATACTGTGGAAAACCCAAAAGACTCCACTCCAAATCTGCTAGAATTCATACAGGAATTCAGTAAAGTGGCAGGATTTAAAATCAATGCATTGAAATCAGTTGCATTTCTATACACCAACAGCAAGACAGAAGAAAGAGTAAGGAGTTGATCCCATTTACAATGGCACCCAAAACCATAAGATACCTAGGAAAAAACCTAACCAAAGAGGCAAAGAATCTGTACTCGGAAAACTAGAGAATATTCATGAAAGAAATTGAGGAAAATACAAAGAAATGAAAAACCATTCCATGCTCATGGATGGGAAGAATAAATGTTGTTAAAATGTCTAATGTACCTAGAGCAATGTGAACATTTAATGCAATCCCTATCAAAATACCATCAATTTTTTTCCCACAGAAATGGAACATATAATCCTAAAATATGTAGGGAACCAAAAACGACCCCGAATAGCCAGACGCATGTTGATAAAGAAAAGCAAAGCTGGGAGCATCACAATTGTGGACTTCGAGCTCTATGACAAAACTGTCATCATCAAGACAGTACGGTACTGGCACAAAAACAGACACACAGATCAGTGGAACAGACTAGAGAGCCCAGAAATGGATCCTCAACTCTATGGGCAACTAATCTTCAACAAATCAGGAAAGAATGTCCAATGGAAAAAAGACAGTCTCTTCAACAAATGGTGTTGGGAAAATTGGACAGCCACATGCACAAGAATGAAACTGGACCATTTCCTGACACCATACACAAAAATAGACTCAAAATGAATGCGAGACCTCAATGTGAGAAAGGAATCCATCAAAATCCTTGAGGAGAACACAGGCAGCAACCTCTTCGTCCTCAGCCGCAGCAACTTCTTCCTAGAAACATCGCTTTTTGCACAAAAAGGCAGAGACTTTAACCCACCAAGCCACCCAGGTGCCCTTAATTTTTTTTTTTTTTTAAGAATTTTTATAAGGGCACCTGAGTGGCTCGGTGGGTTGGGCCTCTGCCTTCAGCTCAGGTCATGGTCTCCGGGTCCTGGGATCGAGCCCTACGTTGGGCTCTCTGCTCTGCGGGGAGCCTGCTTCCTCCTCTCCCTCTGCCTGCCTCTCTGCCTGCTTGTGATCTCTCTCTTTCTCTCTCTCTCTCTGTCAAATAAATAAAATCTTAAAAAAAAAGATTTTAAAAATTTATTTGACAGAGCACAAACGGGGAGCAGTAGAGGGAGAAGGAGAAGCAGGCTCCCCGCCGAGGAGCCTGGGATCATGACCTGAGCTGAAGGCAGATGCTTAACCGACTGAGCCACCCAGGGACCCTGAAAAAGAACTACTTCCAAAAAATGATTGAGAAGCTGGTGTTGTTTGCATAGTTACCACCTGTCAACCCCTTTTTAGATAATCATAGCTCTATTTTACTTTGGCTTAGAGAGGCAAATCACAATTACTTGATTGTCTCTGTATTACCTACAGAGTGCGCTGAAGTGCGCCTCCTTCCCCTGGGTAACTCCCCTCCAGGAGCAGGGCGGGCGAGGCCAGCGGAGCTCCCTGACAAGCTGTTCTCGTGGGTTGGGTTGGGTCTGGAGAACACAGCCGTCCGAATCTGTTTGGACTGGACAGATTAAAATGAGTCTTCCCAAACACCGGGGAGTGGAAAAGCTGTGTTGGAATGCAGTTACTTAAAAACCATCTCAATCAGAAAACAGCTTATGACGCTTTTTAAAAAGATCTATATAGAACTTAATTCAGGAAGAAACATTGACCTAATGTAGCTTATGCTTTTCTCCCATGATTTATAAATACAAGGTGTGTATTGAAAAAATTTACAACCATCTTTGTTAATCATTTTCTGAATTATGTTCTTACTGGATTGTTTGTTCTTTTAATCTTCCTTTTTATTAGAATGAATTTTTTTTAATATTTTATTGATTTGACAGAGAGAGAGAGAAAGAGAGAGATCACAAGCAGGCAGAGAGGCAGGCAGAGGGAGAGGAGGAAGCAGGCTCCCTGCGGAGCAGAGAGCCCGATGCAGGGCTCGATCCCAGGACCCTGAGATCATGACCCGAGCCGAAGGCAGAGGCTTTAACCCACTGAGCCACCCAGGCGCCCCTAGAATGAATTTTTTTAAAAAAGATTTTATTTATTTATTTGACAGACAGAGATCACAAGTAGACAGAGAGGCAGCCAGAGAGAGAGGAGGAAGCAGGCTCCCCGCTGAGCAGAGAGCCCGATGCGGGGCTCCATCCCAGGACCCCGGGATCATGACCCGAGCCAAAAGCAGAGGTTTTAACCCACTGAGCCACTCAGGCGCCCCTATTAGAATGAATTTTTAAATTCATTAGTAAAAGTCAGAACTCATGCAAATTATTGTCCAGTTAGATAAACAGGGAGCCGAAGCTTTCAAGAAAAATACCTTAATTTCCTATAATCATTAAAGGATTTGTGGATGAGAAAAATTCAGTGTATAGAAGAACATACATATACATGTTAAATGCTTTTCCTTTTCCACCGGTGGAGTCAGTGCGGGTTCACAACGGAAGGTGAGGAAACAGCGTGTACTCCTGAAAATACAAAACACTGCTTCTCATCGGTGTCCCGCCGCTGTGACCGACCCTCCCAGGCAGCCCGCACAGAACCCCCGTGAGGTACACTGTGTCTCTGCATGGAATTAACTGCATGAAAGGGGCCATGGTGTCGTGCAATGGGGACACTGACAAACTGAGAACGTCTCCGACATTTTGGGTTCACGACTCTGCCTCCTCCCATCACCCCTCCCCAGGACAGCAACACGGGTTTCAGAGGTGTGCAGAGTCCCCCCAGGCCCCCAGCACAAGCCCTCTGTGAACCCTGACCTAGTGCAACCAGCAGACCCAGATTTACCCAAACATCTCTATTTAGGTCTTCCTGTTGGTCTCAGCAGCAGGACTTGGGAACAAACTTGGGTGTCTGACCTCTCAGGCCGCCAGCGCCTCCAACAGGGAGGTTTCCACATCTACTCAATCATTTAACTTGGTGCCTAATGGTTCGTGGTTTTGACTAAATTTAAAACAGCAGCTGGATCTAGGTGACGAAGGGAAGGACCCGCTTCCTGGGCCGCCGCCCCCAGCCTGCAGCGGGCGGTGTC
The DNA here is from genome assembly GCF_922984935.1 of Meles meles. Classification (NCBI taxonomy): domain Eukaryota; kingdom Metazoa; phylum Chordata; class Mammalia; order Carnivora; family Mustelidae; genus Meles; species Meles meles. The sequence continues at coordinate 96,166,728 of NC_060077.1, read as the reverse complement.
CTCACGCCCTGTCCTACCACCAACTCAGCCCCACGGGAGAAGGGCTTGGCTGGGAGGCTGGGGGGCCAGATGCACCCTGAGCGCACCCGCACACTGAGCGCCCCCGGCAGTGTTTTGCAGCCCTGGGCAGCAGGGCACAGCCTTGGGTTACCGTTTTCCCCAGAAAACAGACACAGGTATTTCTAAGTCACTGGGAGGTGAACCGGCCCTGCTTTAGCAGGTACAGTATGGCCCGTTTGCCAGCTGATTGAGGGTAACAGTTGTAACAGAAAATGGGAAACCCAAGGCACCTTAACTATTCAAAATTGGCTTAATTAATCAGAATATTTCGGAAACAAAATATGGGTCAGTATCTTCATAAAATAAGGCTGTGTCTGTCCCCATGTCACATGGACATAAATCCAGTCTGAGCCCTGAAGTCAAGCACGTGTTTGGATCTGCAGGATTAAGTGCGACGTTTCACTGGAAAAGAAACGTTTGCATTGTGGGGGCCGGCGTGGGACCCTCAGGAACCACCATGAAACTGAGGGCTCAATGCACACGCATTTTCTTTAAATGGCCATAGAAATATATTGTCCCAACAGAAACTACTAGTTCTACGCCCCAACCTCTGCTCCGTCCTATCGTGTGCTCTGAGCAGTAGCAGGGAAGAGTACTGTAATAAAAGCCAACTGCTAAGTAATAGAGCCTGTCACTCAAAAATACACTTTTTAAGGAATTATGACGAGGAGCATTCCAGTTGGTCTGTTTAGAAAAGAGCACTTGTAAATGTCTTTTATTATTCCTGAAGATTTTCTATGTAGGATAAATGCAGTAATCCCCACAGTGAACAAATATGGGATCGTATTTTTCAAGATGAAAGCAATCAGAAGATAATGCAAAGGCAAACATATTTACGTTCCTGACGATGGCCTGACCATTTGTTCTTTAACAGAATCTTCGATCCCAGCTTGCATCATTAGGTCACTGACACTCTTCTGTAAATCCTCAATGCGATTTCCCATTTCTTCCAGTACAACGTCAAGGAGAATTCAAACCACACCTGCTCATCAGGGCTACTGATGCACCTTTTAAAGCAAGGGAATCACCTCTGGGTCAGTGCAAATTAACCATTTCCCTGAGGGTTTCACAGTGTGTCTTTACCCTTCGAAATGTGAGTTCGGTTCTGAAAACTTGGCTCCCTTTGTGTGGACACAGATTCAGACACATGAGATGGTCCTGTAGGTTTAACTATGTTTTAACCAAACTCTAATGAGTTTGTATATATAATGGAAACTAATTCTGTTTAAAACCAACTTTCCTACAGTTTAATTTTACTGTTTAAGGATATTTTTTCCCTAGAGAACCCATCTACAGAATCAGAAGTTCAAGTAAATGGTTCCATATGCAAATACTTCACATATAATTTCTAACGAATGACCTTAATATTATAAAGTGATCTCTAGCTCCCCAAGTCTTAGGGCAGAAGATACCATTATCTAGGTTTGCTTGAAGTGGAAACAAACTTTGTATCCTAATTCTGTTTGAATTCACGTCTGAAAGCAGTAAGCTGACATTCCGTATTATGTGTGCAAGTTTCTGACTGGTGGAGTACAAATGTCATTCAGATTTATTTAGGGCTTGGTGGAAAAGCCCCTTTTCCATTGCGTTGTGTCCTTGTGTTTTATCATTGTCATAGAAGATGCCCTGTTTTGCTGGTCAGGCAGGAAGAAATTACCTGTGAGTGGTGATGGCTAATCAGGATACCAGGGAGAGGCGCAAATGTAAACACCAGGAAACGTGGGTCAGTTATCCACTAGTAGCAGACAAAAGCTGTTCCACGATAACTTTAGAGTTCAAAAGCATCACGGTATTTGTTACAAGATAGAAAAGGATATTTCTGAGGGTTAGTGTTGCAGCCAGAGCTTGAAAATGTTCCTGAAGTTCCTGAAATAGATGTTCTGCCTGGAAAAATGAACCGGAACACGGACTGCATCTCGACGTCTGAATTAAAGTAGATCTACCGCCTGCCTTCTCTAAAGGCATTTGCCCTCGATGGAGGACATTGTAGCGTCCTGGAGTAGAATCGTCCTCCGATAGTTGGGTTCTGACACGGTGCCCAGGACTTTGGGCTCGGGAAAACCTGTGCGGACCGGCCGGGACGAGCAGCGCCCAGCGCGAAGCAAGGCCAAGCGACCTGCCCTGCTCCCACCCCGCGAGAGCTGCCTCGGGCGCCGCAACCTGGGCGGGCGGCGGGGACGCGGGAGAACGTCCCCAGGAGCGCGGCGGCGGCGGCCGGACGGAGCACCTGCCGCGGCCTCCCTGGCCCGTGTCCACCGGCCGCAGAGGCGCGGGTGCGGTGACCGGGGCGAGCCCCAGGCCTGCGGGCTCCGGTGCGGGGCGCGCGCGAGCTCCGCGCGGGGACGGGAAGGCCCGGGGGCCCGTCTGGACTCCGCACCCGCCTTCCCTGCGGCCGGGCTCGTCCTTCCTGGCGGGTCGGGAGCGGAGGACCAGCCCCGGCCGTCAGCCTGGCGTCCCGGCGGGAAGGGGTGCGGCGCGACAGGCTCGCAGGGGCGGGTGGGGGGGGCCGCCCGAGGAAGCCCCGCCCCGCCCACCCAGGACGCGCCGTCAGTCCCGCGCGGGGCGGGTGCGGGGCACGCGGAGGAGGGAAGGGAGGGACCCCGCTCACCGCGTGGCCCAGCGCGTCCCCGCCGGGGGTTTTGGGTCCCCGCGCGTCCATGTCCAGGGGGTCCCAGTGTCCCCGTGGGTCCAGGGGGCCGGGTGCGTCCCCGCGGCGGGCAGGGCTGCCTGGGCGGCCGGTCGCCAGCTGCTCAGGCTGCGGAGGTGGGGGGACCTGGAGGAGCCCGATGTGGGAGGCCGCGCAGCCGCTCGGGTCCCCAGAAGGGAATTCGGGGCGGGCGCGGGGACAGGCAAACCAAACGGAGGCGGGGGAGGTGCGGGCTCCTGCAGGCCGGGGAGGGAGGGGCCGCCCTGTGCAGGGAGGGGCTGTGCACCTGCTCGGCCGGGCGGCCGGGCCTTCTGGAAGACAGTGCAAGGGCGCGTCCCCTGGTGCAGGCGGTCGGCCACGCGGGGCCGCTGTGCGCCCTGGGCACTGCTGACACCCTGGCCTGCTGACCTGGGCGGGGCAGGCCTTGCTCCCCCTGCCCAGGACTGTTTGCTTTGTTTTCATGCATCAGAGATGAAAGAGGAAGCCGAGGGAGCTCCATCTCATTACTATGGTAAAATGCACACAGCATCAACTTTACCATCTGAACCGGTCCCACGGGGGTCTGACTGAGGGTCCGACTGCGGTCCGACTGGGGTCTGGTGGGGCGGCCCTGAGCACATCCAGGTCGTAGGGTTGTGCCATGGTCCGCACCACCCGCCTGCAGGACCCCTTCATCTCCGCGGAGTGGAACTCGGCCCCCACTGCAGGTGACCTCCGTGTCCGCCTGCCCGACCCCTGGCACCCACCATCCTCCCTTCTGCCTTTATGTCTCCTGGTCCCCTTTCCCAGGAGCTCGTGGAGATGCTGGGGTAACTCCGCTGCTGCCCACGCACGGCCCGAGTGCCCCCCCAGCCCATGATCCCCCTCCAGGGGACAGCCATCTCTTGACGTCTCTGCCATTCCTGTGGTCAGCCCTGAAACTGACCTGACCAAGTCCTGGCACTCTGCCAACGCTGCATCCCTGTTCTGGTATGACTGAGGGGGTGGAAGGAAGATCTCATGACCCATTTCCTCCTTCCAGCTCCCGTCAGGCCTGTCTGGACTGTGGCTCATGGGTCACTTCCTGGGTGACCGCCCTCCGCCAGGACTCTGTTTTTAGCCGCTCCCTCAACAATAGTTGAACACCCGGGTTGTTGAGTGTGTGTGTGAGACATGGCGTGCAAAGATGCCCGAAGCCATTAATCACCGGGAGAATGCCCATCAAACCACGGTGAGATCCCACGCCACACCCACTGCTGGGCTAGAACTGAAACGACGACAGGTGTGGGCAGCCGTGGAAAGTTCGAGCCCTTACAGGTTGCTGATGGGTGGCAGCCGGTGTGGGGTTAGAGTTACCGTGGAGCTTGAACTCCGCCTCTGGGTATGTGCACAGGGAAATGGCAGCATCCGCGTAACACGGAAGTTCACAGCAGCACTGTCAGCTAAAAAGTGGGAACGGGCGCCTGGCTGGCTCAGGCCGTGAAGCATGGGACTCTTGATCTCAGGGTTGTGAGTTCGAGCCCCAATTCAGTGCAGAAATTTAAGCATAAAATCTTAAAAAAAAGAAAGAAAGAAAGAAAAGAAACAGCCCAAATGTCCACCAATAGATGATGCACGGACAAGCGGAATGTGGTCCATCGTCCAATGGGCTGTTACTGAGCCATGAGAAGGGGGCTGGGTGGTAAGCAGGGATGAAGGTTGGGAACGGTGTGCTGAGTGACAGGAACCAGCCACAAAAGGTCATGCACTGTAGGGTTCCAATTCTATGAAATGTCCGGAATCAGTGAGTCCAAGGGTGCAGGTGGTTGCAGAGGGCGGGAGAGGACAGGCATGGGAGACACGGCTCGGAAGTTAAGGGATATCTTGGGGGGGATAATCCAAAATTAGCAGACAGTGCTGGGCGCATCACCCTTGCAATCAGCTACAGCTCACTGAGTTGTGTCCATTAAATGGGTGGGTTTTATGGTATGTGAATCATATCTCAGTAAAGCAGTTATTAAAATAATAGCTTTTTAAAAGCATGGCCGTTTTGCTCTTTTTCATGTCTTTTCAAGCATCTTCCTTCTGAGAGGAAAGGTGTGCAGTGTGAACACTGGGTGTGGGAGATGGATGGGGGGCACCGTCGGGGCTACTGCAGGGGAATAGAGGGTGGGGCGGGGCGGGTGGAGGGCGAAGCCTGGGTGAGGGATCTACCTCTTCCGGCCTCCGGGTTCTCTTGGAAGAAGGCAGAGGTGGGGAACTGCCTGCAGAAGGAAGGCCTCCTGCAGCGTGATCTGCCTTCTCTCGCGGCCACTGCGCATCCGGCGAAAACCTGCTAGGCCGGCGGGGCCAGCCCGGCCTTCTGGAAGACAGGACACGCCTCCCATGCAAGGGCGCGTCCCCTGGTGCAGGCGGATGGCCACGTGGGGCCGGGCTGTGCGCCCTGGGCACTGCTGACACCCTGGCCGGCTGACCTGGGGCGGGGGGGGGGGGGGGGACAGGCCTCTTGAGCATCCTGGGAGCGTGGATTGGGGGGGGCTCTGGATGCTCATAACCAGTCCTAGCTGAGGTTCGTGTTCCTGAGCACCCCACGCTGGCTGTGCCTTCCTTGCTTTTAGTTACCGGCAGTAGACAGAAGGCAGTGAGCTTGGCCTGACCCACGGGAGCCTGGGATGGAGACGCAGACAAGCAGAGGCTCTTGTCTCCGAAGCCACTGGCCTGTCTCTACCCGGCATGCGCTTCTCTTCCTCAAGGAGCCCGTCTGTGAGTCTGCCCAGCTGGGCCTTAGCTTGTCTTTCAGTCTAAGCTTCCAGAACCGGCTGACCGAGGCAGTTAGCATCCGTGTGCCCGGCAGGCCCCTGGGGAAACAAAGACGGGGGAGGGGTCCCCTGCCTGACGGTGGCTGGAGGTCTGGGGGGCAGGTGCACCTGTTACAGGTGGCCCGGGACCCCCCCTGCAGGAGGCAGAGCCTCAGAAACTCCCATGAGAGTCCAAGGTCTTAGGCCTGGGAACCAGTCTCCTCACTGAGCTGGGAATGGTGAGAAAAGGTGTGAGGTCTCCAGGACAGAGAATCCGTAGAGTAGTGGGAAGGTTCTAGAAGCGGAGCTGGTAGGGGGGCAGGTGGCCGGGAATCGAGGCAGGAGGAATGGGGGGGTGGGCGTTCAGAGCACGCTCTCATGTGGCCCTCCAGCCACAGCACCACGGCCCGTGGTGCCCTGCCTGAGCCCAGGAGTCTGCGTTTTGGCAAACACATCAGTAATTCCTCCGTGAACCCGTGATGTGTGTGGTGTCGGGCCAGGATCTGAGCAGCCTCCACAGCTCCGGGACTTTCGGGGAGATGAACAGGAAGGCTTAGTCTTGGGGGGAGGGCGTCCTAAATTCTACAAAGTCCCCTGCTGCTCTCGGGTGTCAGCAGGACCCAACTGGGAGACAAAGCTGTGTCTGCGGACTAGGAAGATAGGAGAAGCGTCATCGAAGGGGGAGTAGCCCAACTCTTCCTGGAAGAGATACTATAGAATGTAGAATAAATATAGTATATTTAATACATAATATAATTTAATTAGCAATATAAAATAAATATAATATATAATAAGTAATAATACTTGTTATTTCCACTTTTGTTCATTTCCCCGATAACCCATGCAAGGCAAATATTGTTACCCATTTCACACATGACCCTAAACTTCACTAAGCTGTTTGGGATCGTAGCGCGTGGTCAGGAGCAGGGCGTCTGCACTGAGGACACACCAACAGCATGAAAGGGCAACCTACAGAATGGTTGGAGATATTGGCAAGTCAGGTATCAGATAAGGAGTCAATGCCAGAATATTTACATGGTTCCTAAAACTCAGCAAGAAACAAGCCCCAACAGACACGGGCAAAGACTCGAGCAGACGTCTCTCCAACAGAGATGTGCACGTGAAAAGGTGCTCCACATTCCTGGTCAGAGGGAAATGCAAATCAAAACCCCGGTGAGGTCCATTTCACAAGCATTGTAATGGCAATTAGCAAAGACAGAAACCAGCCCACGTGTCCATGGATGAGTGGATACATAAAATGTGAGACACATCTGGGAATATTATGCGGCCCTGAAAAGGAAGGGAACTCTGACACAGGGGCCATGTGGATGAACCTGGAGGGCGTGTGCTCAGTGAAAGGAGCCATCACCACAGGGCTTGGCACCATAGGCGTCCCCCTCCGTGAAGCCCACAGACGGTTCCCGTTCTGACGGACAGAAAGCAGAGTGGCGGGTGCCAGGGGCCAGCAAGAGGGAGAAACGGGAGCTGGCGCTCACTCTGGACCGCACTTCAGTTTGGGAAGATGAAGTTCTGGAGACAGACGGGGGTGATGGCCGCCCAGCAGTGTGACTGTCCTTCCAGCTAATGGACTGAGCACTTGAAGATGGTGAAAATAGTAACATTTGACATTATATATATTTTACCACAATTTTTCTTGGCGGTACATTTTGCCAGCTTCAGGGGTGCCTGGGTGGTACCGTCGGTTGAGTGCCTGATTCTTGGTTTTGTCTCCAGTCCCGTTCTCAGGGCTGTGGGGTGGAGCCCCCACGGCAGACTCTGGACTCGGTGGGGGGTCTGCTTGAGATTCGCCCTCCCTCTGCCCCTTAAATAAGTAAATAAGTAAAATATTTATTAAAAATATGTAAGAAAAGAAGTGTTCTTTGGGGGTATAGACTTGGGTACACAGATTTGAGTATAGAATTTTTTGCTTTTTATTCTAAAATAGTTGCAATGTTTTCGCAATTTTATTTTAACTTTTTAAAAGATTTTATTTATTTACTTGACAGAGAGAGACACAGCGAGAGGGGGAACACAAGGAGGGGCAGTGGGAGAGGGAGAAGCAGGCTTCCTGCAGAGCAGGGAGCCCGACATGGGGCTTGATCCCGGGACCCCAGGACCATGACCTGAGCCAAAGGCAGATGCTTCACTGACTGAGCCACCCAGACGCCTTTCTTTCAGCATCTTTAAGACAGTTGCTCCAAGGGGATGCCTGGGTGGCTCAGTCGTTAAGCATCTGCCTTTGGCTCAGGTCATAGTCTCAGGGTCCTGGGATTGAGCCCCACATCAGGCTCCCTGCTCAGCGGGAAGCCTGCTTCTCCCTCTCCCGCTGCCCCTGCTTGTGTTTCTTTCTGTCTCTCTCTTGAAAAAAAAAAAAAAAAAAAGACGGTTGCTCTAAAGCCCGTCTAGCAGATCTGACTCAGGTCTTTTTCAGGGACCGATTCTGTTGAATTCTCTTTCCTTTCAGTGGGTCAGACTCTCCTGTTGCCTCTCCTGTCCTGACCACTGGACATTCAGGTCTCATGATGTGGTGACTCTAGAAATCAGATTCTCCCCTTCCCCAGGGTTTGCTGTTTTGCTGTCCAAGTTCTTTGGGTTGTCGGCGGGCTGCCTCTGTGCCGAGGACCAGCCTGAGGTGTAAGCTGCTGTCTCCTCGGGTCTTGTCTGAGCCTTTCCTTGGGCACGCACAGCCCCTTCCTAATTCCCACCTCTGCAGCTGTTTCTGAATGTCCTAATGTGTGGCTCCCAAAAGGGGGCCAAGGGGGCCCTTGCCCTTTCAATGCCCTTGGCGTCGCTAGAGCTGGAGCCGGAGGGGTGACAGCGATGGCCGCCAGGCTCGGTGTCGGCACCTGTGAGACGGGAAGCCGCCGTCAGTGATCAGAGCGTAGACCCTGCTACTGGAGGATAGGTCCTTGCCCACTGGCGTCTGCGGGCTGTTCCAGAAACACGTGCACAGCTGCCTGCGGTGTGGCCGGGGGGCTGCGACCGTGCTGAGAGCTAGGAGAGACCCAGACTGACGACGTCCCCTGGACAGCTGCAGGCCTTCGGCAGACCCCACGGTCCCCAGAGAGTCTCATCAGACAGTCTGCCCCTGCGGTCGTTGCTTGGGTGGGGAGAGATTCCTGGTGCTCCCTGCGCTGCCCTCGTCCCAGGGTCCTCTCCAAGGTTACAAGTGATGTTGGAAAGAACGTTAGGGTTTGAAGATGATGGCCAAGAAAGAATTCTTGAGCCATTTTTTGGTGCAAAAAGGAGATTTTATTAAAGCACGGGGACAGGACCCATGGACAGAAAGAGCTGTACGGGGGTCCTGAGGAGAGGCCACTGTATACTTCGGGGTTGGGAGGGGGTCAGGAGAGCGTAAGTCTCCAAGGAATTTGGGAAGCAGGTTTGCAGGACCTTGGGAGGGCTCGCCAGTGTTGGGAAAATGTCATTTTTACCCTCTAGTAAAACCTTCGTCATGAGGCCCGTCAGATAGATGTGTATCAATGGACCATACATATGCTTGGGGGATGATTACCAACATGTATGTTGGGGATTTAGAGATAAAGTTAGTTTCCAAAAGAAGTTTTATGTGTTAAAGTAGCTCACAGGATTCTGGGGGTTGGACTAAGATTGCCTTTTGCCCTCAGCGAAGTGTCAGCATCGAGGCAGCTGAACCCCTAGAGGAGGGTCACTGCCTGTTTCAGGGACTTGTCAATGGGCTGTAGGTAGCAAGGAAATTTAATGGTTTTTCTTCTGCATTTGTTTCCTGCATCAGTCCTCCCTGAACAATGTCGACCCTTAAATCGCCAAGGTTGCTGCGGGTGGAAGGTCTCATCTTCCTGCTGAGTGGGGGCATGGAGGTGGGTCCCCATCGGTCGGTCCGTACAGAGGGGACTTACGGAAGGCAGAGGCACCGGCATCCAGGAGAGACCGCACGTGCGGCTCTTCCGCACATGGGATCCCCTGTTGGCGGAAGTCATGTCCGCGAAGGAGTCTCAGCACCGAGTGGAGAGACGGGAGAAAATAGCCGAACACGATTAGTGGAGCAAAAAGACAAGCCCAGCACAGAGTCCTTTGACAGTTGACAAAAATCCTGTTCTGGGCCAGACGTTTCACCAGTCGTTAAAGGACAGAGGGGGTCTTTTAAAGCGCCAATTCGAGTATCCATGTCAGAAACCCACTTTGTGGCCATCTGGAACGTGGTGCGCATCGTATTCCGGCTGTAGGACCCCGCTCGCCCCCCTGGTGCGCAGGCCACACCGTTGCGCCTCCCAAAACTGCCGTCAGCATCCGTGTACTTCGGCGTTGAGTGGAGAGATGGAACTTTGAGTCTCACTTAGGGCTGTGACCGTGTTCTTATTAAGTGCTTCCGTGTGCCTCCCTCCCATCCCAAAGAGGGAACAAAGAGGGGTGTTGGGTGCTCAGACCAACGAGACACAGAACGTGTCCACCGTTGTAAATTTGGAAGGTTGGCCGGGTTGGTCACGTGTCGCTGCATCCAGGCAAAACCCAGAGTCCGGTGGTGTCTCCGGCCTGGGGGAAGCCGTGACACGGGTTAGAGCCACATAGCCAGTGGGTCCTGTTAGGAGACCGTCACCTCATCCTGGACCCTTTAACTCCATCGAGATACCCAAGGCTGTTCGGGTTTGGAGGGCCATGTTGTGAATGCGTCGTGAGAGACAGGCCTTTGTCACTTTGTAGGGACCAAGGGAGTCCAAATCTAGGGACAATTTCTCTTAGCGAAGTTTTTGCCACGTCTGCGGCCTTTCTACCCGAGTACGTAGCCTGGTGTGTTACCTGCAGGAGAGCCTGTATCGCCTTCCACCGGTTATTCTTGGGTATAAAGATTTTTCCTTCATTATTCACAAGCCAGTCCTCTGTCTTTCTTGGTCTGAGTAGGTTGGACTTGTGGACTTTACTGGCCGGTCAGAGACTTACTGTTTGTTTATTTTGTGCTGCCAACTTGGCTGCACAGTCTCGTGAATTGTCGCCTTCAGATTCTAAGGTCATGTCCCTTGATGTCCTTGACAGCTGCCTCCTCAGGTAGGTGAGCAGCCATAGGAACAGTCCTAATTTCGGGCCCGTATTTGACCGGGGAATCATGGCTTGAAAGAAGTCCCCCTTTCTTCCAAATTGCTCCATGAGCAATTTGGGAAGATATATTTGGAATCAGCAGAAATACTTATTTTTTTTATTTTTTAAAGACATTTTATTTATTTTTGAGAGAGAGACAGCGGGAGAGCGCAGGAGTGAGGAGGTCAGAGGGAGAAGCAGACTCCCTGTGGAGCTGGGAGCCTGATGTGGGACACGTTCCCAGGCCTCCGGGATCATGACCTGAGCCGAAGGCAGTTGCTTAACCAACTGAGCCACCCAGGTGCCCAGAAATACTAATTTTTAATGCTGTGGGAATTGCAAAGCACGAGTGAGCACCAGCCTTTCTTACTCCCTTTTTCAGGACACCATCGCCATCAGTCAACCGTCATCTCTATTTTCAGCAGGGGCACCTTTTAAATCTCATTGACAAGCGTAAGCAAGACCAGTAAGTAGCCTCTGGAGAGTTATGCTCTGGAGAAGGACGACGGTCAGGCTCAGGCATGAGCGTAGTGGGTCTCACATCCGGCAGGGTCAAGCATTACTCCAGGCGTATCTGTAAGCATAGCCCGGTGTTTCATAAGTGCATCTCCATCATCTGTCGCTGGTCTTTGTCTCCAAGACGTGGACCTGATGTGAAGTCATTGCAGCCAAGGACCGTCGCAGAGTGAGCCTGGAGGCTCCTGCCCGGGAGACTGCTGTGTGCTTGGCTCAAGCCTTTGCTTGCCGCTGCAACCCAGTAGAGGCGGCGATCAGTGTGACTAAGGGATGAAGCCATCGAGAAGCCGTCTGTTTTTGCGGTCCTGCGTCAGCAATATCCTAATTACAGTGAGTCACAGGCAAGTGGGAGAAAACTTGTCTCAAGAGACAAGGGCATCCCCAAGGGCGATACCCTATCCAGTCATAAAGAGAGTGGGGTCGTCCATTATCTCCACAAGCCCGTAGCTGGCCCCATAGAGTGGGGTGCGCTCCAGCTTCTACGGAGCGCCTTTGTCATCCCAGCACAAAGAACCGGTCACGGCGATCGCTGACTTGTACAGCTGTTGGGGAATCTGTCCCAGTTACCGTTGTTCAAATAACCCTGTGCCCACGGGGTCCTGCCGCTCTCCCCACAGAACGAGCAGAGCGGCGGTCTGTGCATGAGCTACGCGCCAGCTCCCCGGAGCTTTACCTCACGCTGTCTAGCTTAGGCAAACAGCAAACATTGACAGAGCATCAGATCTGGAATTTAACACCCGCAAACGTGTGTTATTGAAACATAATTTTTCTCTCTAAGATAACCCTCATCTTTAAATCAGAGATAGCCAATTCAGGACTAATTTATTTTAAAAACAAGTGCAGTTTTAACAAACTTGGCCTAATCATTTCCATAAGCTCAGCAAAAACGGTGAGTGATCCTATAGATCTTTAGATCTATAGGCTTTGCTGGAACGTTATAGGGAATCTCTAGGTTGAACTTTCAGTAGCCTCTACAGGCCTGGAGCCAAGCCCCGTACTTGCTGTCCGACATGCCTGCCGTACCTGTAGATGTGGTGGATTCCTCTCCACAAGGTCTCCAGGACAGCACCTGGGGGGATCCTGCACCTGCCAGGAAGTGACATTCTTGACTCACCTGGTGAGGCTGCTGGGGACTCTGGAAACAGGTATCAGGCCAACAGTTGCAAGGGGCTTTATGGCCCCAGGTTTCATAAAGTCAACTTTAGTTCCTTAAAGCTGCTTGGTCATATCTGAGTCTATGCATGTCTCTCAAATACGGCATTCCAGTCAAAGCCTTAGTAAAATGACCCACGTTTCCACTGACGTCCCATTACAAGAAGAACAGATTCTTAGAACTTATGCAAATGACTATGATTGCCATGAAGAGAGAATACTTACTGAGACCTTTTGAATTTCAGGGGGCTCGGGAGAGAGAGAAGTTAAATGCTTCGATTTGTTCACAAATGAATACTTTGTTATGGTTCTGTAAGTCATAGACATCTTTTTAAAAAAGATTTTATTTATTTATTTGACAGACAGAGATCACAAGTAGGTAGAGAGGCAGGCAGAGAGAGAGGAAGGGAAGTAGGCTCCCTGCTGAGCAAGGAGCCCGATGCGGGGCCCTATCCCAGGACCCCGGGATCATGACCTGAGCTGAAGGTGGAGGCTTAAAGACTGAGCCACCCAGGTGCCCCCAAATCCATTCATTTCAATCTTAGTCCCTCCTGACCACACCTAAAATTCCTTTCCAAGGGTTTCCCGTCACGAGCCTCCAACGTGCTTTGCATTGAGATTTTGTCCCAAGCTGTTATGTAGGACAAAATTACCTTCTTTCACTTTCAACAAAAATGCATTCCCATTTCTTATATCTTTCTTACATGTCTCCTTCTTTTGTACATACAGAGTTGTTTCCCTTATTTCCATCCATCTTAATTACATGTAGTAGACTGTTGCGTTCTTTGGAAGTCTTAGTCTCCAGTAAAAACTAAGTAGTAACCAGTTGTGAACTGTTAAGCCAGAATTCTTTTGACGGCAAATTTATGAACCGATTAAGTGCAAAGCATACCAACAGACCCAAATATTCTTGGTTTCTCGGCAGTAAGAAGTCAAAGGCACAAGCCTACGTCCAGTAACCAGTCTTTGCACTGTATCCTACTTGGAAAAGACCTACTGGGGCGACGAATTTAATCCCATTTATCATCCAAGCAAAGCTTTGAAGCTTCAGGTTACCAAAGACTTTGAAAACTCTAAACGATTAATAAGCTTAACAAGATTAACCATCATTTTAAGTCCTCTTTTTGCTAACAAACTGCTATAGAGATAACGGGAGCTTCTCTTTGACCTTCAATAAACCTCGGTGGACTTAAGTTCCACGTTTAGTGCTGATAACATTAAAGACAAAAAAAAAAGTCTATCTCAATTAAAACAAACTTAACTTAGTTCAAATACTGAATTATGTTGCTCCTGGATCCTCCCCAGGATCAGTTTCTACCCGACAGCCTGGTGGGGGAAATCTGGAGTGGGCGGAGTGGGGTGCAGGGGGCGCTCCTTGATGGTGAGGGGAGCAGGGGCCATGGTGCCTGGGGCGCTCAGGACAGTCCAAGCCAGTTAGGCCACACCCAAGCCGGTGCCCAAACAGGAGGAGGGGGAGGGGGAGTCCGAAGAGGCCAAGCGGGCGGGAAGGTGGGGGAGGTTCCTGGTTCCGGTGCTCAGGAGCTCCGGTGAAGAGCAGATGTCCTGTTTTCCCGCCAGCAAGGGGGACTAGGCAGTCCGTGTTGGGACGGGGAATTTCCCTGAAGCAAATGGAATTTTGGCAGCTGCTTAGGAATATTCCCTAGATTCCCCGTCCGGAGGAAGACTGGCCACAGCGGGCTGTGATTACAGCCATCAACCCATGAAATGAGGGAGAAGCCCCCACATGGATTAGGAGAGCAGCGAGACGGAGTCCCCTTTGCTAGGGACGGCCCGTGTGTCCTCCAGCAACGCGGGTCTACTGGAGGAAGCCTGTTTAGATCATTACCCTCCCACGTGTTGGGAGGGAGTTCACCAGCTGCACACTGGGCAGACACCGTCTGCAAGAGGCCCTCAGGTTGGGGTCCTGGTGCAGAGCAGTGACGGCACCCTAGAGAGGGGCTCTCACTGACAGACCCCACCAAGGCCACGCAGGGTCACAGCACTCAGTCCTTTCCTAAATTTTGCAATCCGAATTGTTTCCAGTGGGTTTAAAGGGCACCCCAAGGGGAGCCATGGGACCTGAGGAAGAGGAAGTTGGTTACCCGCAAGACCCCCCCGACCCCCGTGCCGAGATTCCTCCGAGCGGCCCGAGGCGTCCCCCTGAACAAAATCGCTGTGACCACCGTGGCTCATAAAGGCCCCTGCAGGAGGGAGGCCTGCCCTGCCCCCACTTCCCCGTCACATTCCAGACTGTGCCGGTATATGGACTGAAATACCGGTATATGGACTGAAATACCGAGCCTTAAAGGTCATGCCATGAAGGTCACACCTTATTTTACCTTGCCCTGAAGAACCTGCCATTTCCAAATCAGGGAGAACACTAGGAAAGTCTTAGGGAAATGAGCTGATTTTGTGATTTAAGTAGTTAGGGAAACAGTAAAGGAAACCAGCAAAGATGGAAATCCACCATGGTTTTAAGCGACACGTTGACACGTGGTCCTTACAGCTTCCCTGGAAAACGGTCCCCAGCTGGGTTTTCATTCCATCGGGTACAGGTTTCAGCCGGCACCGAGTGGGGGTCCCGCGGCCAGAAGCCGCTGGATGAGGGGTGTGGAGGGGGTCACATTAGATCAGTCAGGAGGAGACCTCACACGGGAGTCTGAAGACTGGCAGCCGTCCTCGTGACTTAGGTGGTGCCCCATGCCCAAACAGACAGCTTTGTGTAAGAACAGCAATAAAGAGAGGGCTTGAAGTTTCTGGGTTTGTACCATTCTGGCCAGGGCATACTTCCAGCCAAACGGCAGACCTTCTCCTCCCTGTAGAGTAGCCATGGGCTAGAGGATTACAGCCTGAGCAATCGACAGGAAGGTTTCCCAGTAAGACCAAGCTCTTTGAAGGGCCCCGGGAAGGAGGGGAAGGAAGAGGAGAGAAAGTATGAGCCAAGTTCGCGCCGCAGCTCGAGTCCACGTGAGTCCACCTGAGAGACTCTGGACTCAAAGCCCCACATTCAGACACCATGGGATGTAGGAAAGAACATTAGGGTTCAAAGACAACAGCCAAGCAAGAATTCTTCAGACAACTTTGGTGCAAAAAGGTGATCTTATTAAAGTATGGGGACAGGGGGCACCTGGGTGACTCAGTAAGATAAAGGCTCTGCCTTAGGCTCAGGTCATGGTCTCAGGGTCCTGGAAGGCAGCTATGCTAACCACTATACCACCAACGCTCCGGCTCTCAGGGTCCTGGAATGGAGCCCCGCATCAGGCTCTCTGCTCAGTGGGAAGTCAGCATCCCCCTCTTCCACTCCCCCTGCTTGTGTTCCCTCTCTCACTCTCTATCTCAAATAAAATCTTTTTTTAAAAGATTTTTATTTATTTATTTGACAGACAGAGACCACAAATAGGCAGAGAGAGAGAGGAGGAAGCAGGCTCCCCGCTGAGCAGAGAGCCCGACATGGGGCTTGATCCCAGGACCCTGAGATCATGACCTGAGCTGAAGGCAGAGGCTTAAACCACTGAGCCACCCAGGCGCCCCTCAAATAAATAAAATCTTTTAAAAAATCTCTTTAGTATAACTTACTTTCCTTTTACCATATGGTTTTGCAAATGAAAAAACTCTGCTACTTTTTGTCACACTCAGGACAATATCATAAAATCTAAAATACCTGAAGGAATGTGAATAAAAACGGAAAACTAAGGTTGCCTGGAGCATTTCTGGAGCCCAGTAATTACCCTTTAACAAGTAGCCCACCCAGGAGGAAGAGGATCTCTGAGGGCCTGGAGCCGGGCTTCTGCTGGGCTTAGAATGGGTGTCCGTCCCCTCTGCTCCCTGAAGTTTCAGTGTGGGCGTGAGACCAGCAGAAGAAACCGTATGCACAGGGCCCCTCGTCGTAGGGTTCCATGCACAGGAAATATCCAGAATAGGTAAATTCCTAAAAGCAGAGAGCAGATGGGTGGTTCCAGAGAGGGAGGGGAGCAGGGGAGGGTTGTAGTTTTCTTTGGGGGGTAGAGAAATGTCTGGGAGCCAGACAGGAGAGGGGCTGGCCCAGCTTGCAAATGTACCAAATATCTCGGAATCGTTCACTTCGACAGTGCTGAATTTGCGTAGTATGAATTTTGTGCTGTATGAATTTTGCCTCAATTTAAAGAATATAAGAAAAGGGAGAGCTTCATAAACAAAAGTGTGTATTTCTGGAGATGGAGAGCCCAGTGCGTGTGTGTCTGTGCACGTGTCTGTGCAGGCCGTGTGCAGGTGTGCATGTCTGTGCACTCGTGTGTGCATGCGTGTCTGTGCACGCAGTGTGTGCATGGGTGCAGGTGCGTGCACGTGTCTGTGCAGGCCGTGTGCGTGTGTGCCCGCGCGCGCGCACGCGAGTCTCTGCAGGCAGTGTGCGCCCGCGTGCGCGTGCAGGCACGTGTGTACTACTTGGTTCAGCATGAAGCGTTGCCTTCGTCTGCCTCACCGGGGTGAACGCAGCCCGCACGCCTGCATGTTTTCTCCAGGAAGAGTTCCTGCGGTGGGAGCAGTGGGCGGGGAGGCCGGCAGTCGTGAGCTTTCTCGTGCCGGTGACGGCAGAGCCCGTACCGACGGCTTCCGCAGGCCCTCCTCGGCTCCGTGAGTTCTGTCTGTGAGCTCCGCTTCCTTTGTTGCTAAGGAGCCCTCGGCTCGTTCTGCCGTCACTGCTGCTCCTCCTGAAACACTCCGCTTTGGGGCGTCGCGTGTTTCTGCACCGAGAGCTCATTCCAAACTCTCCTCTTCACTCTGCAAGATCTTGCCTTCCTTTTTTCAGGGTTTTTATCAGAGTAAACGGGTCGTGTTCCGGCGTTTTTCGTCTTGTGTAGCTGGCATCTCAGACTCAGCTGGGATTGGAAACGGTCTCTATTCCGACGGTTCGCGAAGAGTCTTGAGCAAGAGACGGCCTCATTTGCCTCCTCTTACCTCTCGCCCGTCCTGCACACCACCTGCCACCCAGGCCGCAGAACAAACCACTCAGCCAGAACGTCCATTTCGCTTTGTGAAAAGTGAGTGAAATCTTTCCGAGGACTTGGAGTTCTCTGGTGTGAGGTCGGCCGTCCTCCGAGCTCTGCCCGTTGCCGTGTCTGGGCCCTGCTTCTGCTGGCTAACGCTGGGCTCATTCTGGTATTTTCTGTCTAGATTTGCTCAAATTCAAACTTCGTCTTCTCTTTACTCAGTGTAGTTTCATTGTGGGTTTTCTCTCTGAATGTGTTATAAATCATTCCTCGAAAAATGTGTAGTAGTTAAAATCCTGTAAGAGTCCCACAGACTTTTCTCTGGTCCCGGGCTCAGGAGAGTCCCCGCGGCTCTGGTTCAGTTTCTTCCCACGCAGTTACGAGCCCTCAGCTTGCCGGCGTTTTCACAGAGAGCCCGGTTTTGTATGCGGTTCCTTGTCCTTCACCCAGGGACAACGTCCTCTAACTGCAGGGTTCGGTCAGCACCGGACACTGTGCTGTGCCCTTAGCTGCCGGCAGACGTCATTGTCATTCACGGTTCACCAATCTTCCCAGGTAGAGAGTCTTTCTTCCTTCCTGTCTTCCTCCCCTCCCCTCCCTTCCCTTCCCTCCCTTTCTTCCTCTCTCCCTCCCTCCTTCCTCTCCCAAATACTGTTAGTGTCTGGCAAATTTTACGAATTGCATGTATTTCTCTAAAGAGATTTTAAAACTTCACACACACTCCGTTGTTCAGTCACTGACACCTTTCACACTTTCTGGATAGTGTCCAGAAGAAAAGCGGAAAGCACTCGGCTCGGGGCAAGGCAGTCGTGCTCTAACCCTCCGGGGCCGGTGGAAACCAGGCTCCTGCCTGATCCCTGGGCAGCATGGCGGGAATCGCGGGGCAGCACCCGCTCCTCTCCCAGTCAGGCTTCCCGAGGCTTCGGAGATAGATTCACGCAGGGAGTGTTTCGTGCTGTTGTTTTCTTTCTCTCTCTCTCCCTTTTTAAGATTTTATTTATTTGGGGGGGGGGGGGAGGCGAGCCCAGAGGCCGAGGGAGAAGCAGGCTCCCGCTAAGCAGGGAGCCCAAGGTGGGACTCGATCCCAGGACTCCCGGACCATGACCTGAGCCGAAGGCAGAGGCTTCACAGACTGAGCCCCCCCAGGCCCCTCTTACAGTTGTTTTCTATTTTCTCTTGGTTGACTGATGGAGCTTTTTAAAAAAGATCTTATTTATTTATTTATTTTACTTTAATTATTTTGAGTTATTATTATTTATTTATTTTAGAGAGTGCGCAAGCGAGGCGAGTGGAGGAGGGTCCGAGGGAGAGACAAGCAGACTCCCGCCGTCGGGGGGCTCCGTCACCACCGGAGCCGGCACCAAGAGTCGGATGCTCAGCGGATGGAGCTGCCCAGGTGCCCTCGACGGATGGGGCCTTCGGTAGTTCCGGAATGTTCTCAGCACCAGCCTGTCCACTTTGCCTAGGGGTTTCATTTTTGCAGTCTGGGGGCCCCGGGACACACACTGTCTGGGCTCTCCCGCCACCTGGGCCTCAGCTTGCCTTGGCTCATGCCAGGAACTCGTCTACACTGCCTGGCGCTGGCCGCCCACCAGCTCTGCCGCTCAGTCTCTGCTCCCTCTGGGTCTCACTGCAGGACGACTTGCCTTTCACTTACAGGGCTTTTGGGGGAGGGGCAGTCCTTGCGGGGCTGGGGGCTCTGCCTGGACGGGGTGAGCTGCCCCCCACCCCCACAGCTCCTTCTCATGGGGAAAACCCGTGCGCTGCTGGGGCAGGAGCTAGACAGGAGCACGTAGGTCCACCCCCTTCTTTCCTGTTGTTCTGAATATGTCCTCCATTTTGTCGTCTTTTACCGATTTTTGTGATTTTGTCACTCAAGATCTGAAGGGCCAGCAGTGTTCCTGCGCAGGGTCTCAGCGGTCTGAGCAGGGACCCCACCCTCCAGGCTCTCAAAGGCAGGAGGAGGGCTGAAAAGGATGGGAATATCCATGACCTCTGAAGACACAGCTGGGGCCTTTCCTGCGTCCAGAAGAGGCCAGAGAAAGGCCTGGAAGGATGGATCTCTGTTCCTCAGGCAGGGGGACAGGGGCGTGCTGTGGGCCCTGGTGCTGGGGCGCAGGTCTGCTGTCCCGCAGGCGGTCTTCATCCTAAGGACCGTCATTGATGGAACCGAACGTGCAGCTCCTGTTTTCAGGGAATTCATATGGAGCGTTAACGAAGGGTGTCCTTGATGTCTGCTCTGCGTTTGCTCCGTGTAGCCGCGCAGCAGTCCCGGATTCTCACGGAGCCTCCTCTACCGGGAACACCACCGGTGCGTTGGTTGGAAAGAGCAGAAGTGGGCCTGCACTGGGTTCGTCGGGGCCGCAGTGTGGGGCGTGTGCAGTGTGTCTGAGTGTGGTGAAAGGCCACCGGGGAGGTGGTGAGGGGAGGTGGTGGGCGTTTCAGAACCGGACTGTGCGTCACAGGAAGAAACGCTCGTCTGTAAGGAACAAACCCATTCCGGGGGCTGAGCCCGGTGACGTTCTCGTGGATGTCAGGGCCTGACGCTGCCATGGGGGCTCCGCCCTATGCTTTCAGTCAAGCCTCCGGGGCCACCCAGCGGGGGACCACATGCCAGGCCACGTCCCGGTGGATTCTCCACTGCCTGTTTGCACCTGGTCAGCAGGTGCCAGTGAGCATGAAGGGCCGGCGGAGACCCGGGTCGGGGGGGACAGGCCTGAAGTGGCAGACGTCGAATCCATCTGCCTTTACTGACTGGCGCTCAGCCACTTGGCTGCTCCAAGACGAGGGGTTTGGGACTGGGGGCCAGTGGGGCCGGGCCTCGGCCGCAGCTGGTCGGCCTGCCCGAGGGAACGCGTGAGCTCAGAATGCACAGAAATACACGTCTGTCACACCCACTCTACGAGGCAGAGGCTGTGGCTGGGCCCGTGAAGAAAGCTCTGGTGGCGGGGGGTGGGGTGGGGGGGGGAGGGTCAGCAGGGATGACTACGCGGGCTTTGGAGCAGACTCTGGAAGTCCCGTAGTCCCGCACTTTGCCACCCAAGTTCCAGAGCAAAGCCTCTGTCCAGTCTCCTTGCAGCTTCCTGAGATGGGGTGACAGCCTCCTGGGGTCGGCCCCAGATGTCCCGACTCCTAGGACCAAGGTCACCCTGGTTCATGTTTCATTTTAGAAATGCCATTGGTGGGGTGCCTGGGTGGCTCAGTGGGTTAAGCCTCTGCCTACGGCTCAGGTCGTGATCCCAGGGTGCTGGGATCCAGCCCCACATTGGGCTCTCCGCTCAGCGGGGGGCCTGCTTCCTCCTCTCTCCCTCTGCCTGCCTCTCTGCCTACCTCCAATACATAAAGTTTCTTTAAAAAATTTAAAAAAAAAAGAAATGCCATTGGTTAGGCAGCTTCTGCCAGGGCTCCTGGAGGAGTTGGTGGCTTTCGGTGGCACCCTCCCACGTGGGGCAGAGCCTAGTGGCGTGGTCTTCCCCAGCAGCCGTGACAGGGTGGTCCTGCCTCTTTGGGCACAGCTCCCACCATCGTGGCGCAATCCAGTCTTCAGGGCCACTTGTCCACATCTCTCTCTGCTCCAGCTTCACGCAGTCTCCTCCATGCGTCAAGTTTCCTCTCTTCTTCCTTCCTTCCTTCCTTCTGTCTCTGCACAGGGCCCAGCCAGATAACCCTGGACCATTTCCCTATTCAAGACCCTGAACTTAATCACACCTGTATTTTAAAAAGTATTTTATTTTTATTTCTTAGAAGATTTTATTTTTAAGTAACCTCTGCACTCCATGTGGGGCTCACACGTACAACCTTGGAGCAGGGGTTGCTCGTTCCACGGACCGAATCAGCCAGGGCCCTGCATTTTTTTTTTTTTTTTTTTTTAAATAAGGTAACACTCCCAGGCCCTGGGGATGAGGACGATACATTCGGGGACTGTTTCCTGCCCCAGCACGGCCTGGCTGGCTCCTTCCGTTTGGGACTCCAGGAAGCCTTGGGACAGGGGCAGCATCTTGGATGAGCTGCGCTCCCTTCTGCTTGACTGACGGATGGGTCTAGGCCAGCGAGTGCACCTCGGGTCCCAGATGGTTGGTGTTCAAAAGGACTTAACACCGAACTCTCCAGTCATCAGCTGGCCTTACCGGAGACCTTTGTGGGGTGAAGTCCTGAACCAAGGACGCCAGACTGTACCCACGTAGCTGGACTCTGTAGGTACTGTCTGGTGTGGATGCTTCTCCTGACAGCCCTCACGCCTCCGAAACGGCCATGATGGCGATGATGGGCTCGAGTACGCCTGCATGAACAGGATCAGCAGCTGTGACTCCGGACGCTCCCCCGAGAGTCAGGAGGAAGCTTCACTCCAACCCCCAGGACAGAGTGAAGCCTCCAGGGCCCCTGGAGCTCGGGGAGGAGGGGGCTGGGTGGGAACACCCACTTTTCCCTCCTTGCCCTGCCACAGCAGCCTTGTCCGTGGTTGTGGTTGTGTGTTTTTTTTCTCCCCCCTACACATTCCTGATGCTTGTTTCCTGGGGTTACTCTGAGTAGCCATGACTCAGAGATCCCTAACATCAACCTCGGAGATCGGAGGGGATTGAGAATGAGCCTGTTTTTCCTGCTCAGTGCACCAGACTTGTCTGGGACTTAGTCTTGGGGAGGTTGGAGCTATTCCATGATTTCTCTGAGACCTACCTGGTAGGAAGGAGGGCAGGCCACACCTTGGAGCGGGAAGCTGGCCAGCCAGGTGTGTGGCCCCAGGACCACCCTTTCTCACCCACTCATTCCCTTTCGGGGTGTTCCAGGTCTGCCGTTGTGGAGATAGGAGCCCTGAGGGGAGCTGTGCTGTGGACAGAGTCCTGGGGCCCTGGGGTTGGTCTTCTCCACCCCGAGTCCCACCTGCGAGGGTGCTGGGCACACCGGCCGGCTGGCTTCTCACAAGCGTCCTCAGTGCCCCCCCCCCATCCCACCTGGCCGCGGGCCTCACGCAGGCCCAGTCCACAGCATCTTTGTCCTTCAGGAGGCCCCCGGGGCTCCCCTTGGTCAGGGACTCTGGAATTGCTGTTCCTTTATCTGTCAGCGGCACCTGTGAGTTCCCCTCCCGGAGCGCTTAGCAAGTTAGGGGAGGAGACACCCTGCGGCAGCCCCGGCTCCCGCCCTAAGGCTCATCCTGGGCCTGGTTCCCCGGAAGGGCCGCCCCCGGGGCCAGGTTAGCCTCTGACACCTGCTGCTCGGCTCGGCCTGCGCCTCGGGAAGGGGAGCGCCCCCCACCCCTGTCAGAATACGCGGCCGTGGAAGGACCGCGGGGGTCCCCTGGGGGCGCTGAGGCACGACCTGCGGGGCGCGGACGCTGCCCGTCCCCACGAGCGGGGGTCCCCAGGCGAGGAGGGCTCCGGGCCTCGCGCAGACCTCGGCCAGGGGCTGGAGCGGGTCCTCCGCCCCGGGGCGCGTCCACACGGCCGTTGACCCGGCGCAGGTGCGGACGCGCCCACGTGGGTCCCGGGCTCCGGAGGCGCGGCCTCGCGGGGGAGGCGCTCCCTGACCCAGCCCCGGCGGAGCAACGTCGCCCCGCGCCCCGACGTCCGCCCCCGCCCCGGCCGCGCGGTGCGCTCCAGGACCCCGCGCCGGGCGCTCCAGGACCCCGCGCCGGGCGCTCCAGGACCCGCGCGGTGCGCTCTAGGACCCAGCGCGTGGCCCGCCGCCCGGGGGCGGGGCTCCTGCGTTGTGACGTCACGCGGGCGGGGCTGCGGCGCCGGGACGGACCGACGGACGGAGGCCGCAGGACAGACCGGGCGGGGCCGCCGCGGGTAAGGATCGGCCTCCGGGTCCGCAGGCCGCGCGTGGACGCGGACGCAGCGCGAGGGCCGCCGCCCCGGGGTCGCGGCTGGGGTCGGCGCGGGCGGCGGGGGCCGGGACGGAGCCCCGGGACCGAGCGCGCCCCCGCCCCGCCCCGCGCGTCCCCCCGGCCCCGCCGCGCGCCTCTGTCCCCGCGGGTCGCCGGCGCGGAGGGCTCGCGGGGCTCCGGGGTCGGCGGGGCGCCCCGGCCGCCGAGCTCTCACGTCTTCTCTCCCGCCAGGCCCGAGGCGGAGGGTCGCCCGCGCAGCAGCCGCGATGCGGGGGTGACCGGCGGCGGCGGCCCGGAGCCCGGGAGAGCAGCGGCGCAGCGCCGGCCGGACGGGATGGAAGCGGACGGCCTGGACTGGCTCTTGGGCCCCTTGCACCAGCTGGTGTCCTGGGGGGCCGCCGGGGCCATGGTCTTCGGAGGGGTCGTGCCGTATGTCCCCCAGTACAGGGACATCCGGAGGACTCAGAACGCCGAGGGCTTCTCCACGTACGTGTGTCTGGTGCTCCTGGTGGCTAATATTCTCCGGATCCTCTTCTGGTAGGTTGGGGCTTTCCCTCCCTGCGGTTCCGGAGTCGGGTGGCGGCGGTGGCCAGCGCTGGCCGGTCGCCTGCGGTCACTTCCCCGGGAAAGTGGGGCATTGGAGTGGAGAGTCTCAGCCTTCGTCTGCATTGCGTGGCTCTCACACCTGGTGAGAGACTTTCCCGCAGACGACTGGGTGCGGGCCGGGTCCTTGCACTCGGTTCTCCCCTGGGAGCTGCGTGGGGGCAGGAGAGAGGAAAGAGGGAACGAAGAAGAAACGAAGACTAAGCAAACGTGACGAGCTGTAGGAAGGGCTGACCACGGAGCCCCTCAGGAGGGCACGTCAGAGCCCGGCAGGGAAGAGCTGGGGCTGGGTGCGGGGAAGGCCGTCCCCTCAGCCGAGTCTGCTGTGTGTGCAGTTCTGCTCTGCTCCCATAGGAAAGGCGACTTTCTGGGCACTACTCGAAAGACTGTTTTCTTGCCAGTCCCGGTGCCGCTTGCTCTGACTATCTTTGCGTTCTGGTGAGGAAGTCCGAAGCTAATTTTAAGAGTTGCTAAAGCCAGGCATGTCTTGGAAGGGGGCACTTTTAGCGGAAATGAAATGGTGTCTTACGACCGCCTTTTTTTTTTTTTTTTTTTTAAAGAGAGGACGAGGGAGCAGTTGGAGAAGGGGCAGAGGGACAGGAGACTATTAAGCTGCGTGACCAGCGTGGAGCCCGGTATGGGGCTTGATCTCATGACCCGAGTGCAGTCAGATGCTTAACAGACAGAGCCACCCAGGTGCCCCATTACAGCCTCATTCTAAGACGGAAGAGGTCTGGAACTTTCTTCTTGACTGTCCGCACATGTCGTGAGACAGGTTACTCAGGCTGCTCAGGAGGACGGCTGAGTGCAGAGGTGGGACAAGGGCTCCAGGCAGCTGGTGTCCAGAGCGCTGCCTCCGCTTCCTCCTGTTGGCTTCTGGTCGTGGACTAACCACGTCGTTTGCTAATTCTCTCTCTTTTTTTAAAGATTTTATTTATTTGACAGACAGAATACAAGCAGGCAGAGAGGCAGGCAGAGGGAGAGGGGGAAGCAGGCTCTCAGCGGAGCAGGGAGCCTGACGTGGGGCTCGATCCCAGGACCCTGGGATCATGACCCGAGCTGAAGGCAGCCGCTTAACTGACTGAGCCACCCAGGCGCCCCTGCTAATTCATTTTTAGGTCAACTTTATGGAGGTATGATTTACATTAAATAAAGCTGCTCATTCTAAGTTCACAGTTTGACGAGTTTTGACAACGTCCCCTTCCCATCATCATCACAACCCAGACAGGAGTTTTCTGAGCCCAGAGGTTTGCTCTCTCCTCTGTGTTCCATCCAGGATGGGGCCATCCAGGGGTGCCAGGCCCCAGGCTACCTTTGATTTATTTTTACTGTGTGTTAGTTTTGCCCTTGTCTGGGGCTTTTACAAGGTGAGCCAGTAAGTCAGCTCCTCCCGGGAGAACTTGCCACATCCCCAGCCTCTGCCTTCAGCTCAGGTCATGATCCCAGGGTCCTGGGCTCGAGCTCCATGTCGGGCTCTTTGCTCGGCAGGGAGTCTGCTTCCTCCTTTCCCTCTCTGCCTACTTGTGATCTCTGTCTGTCAAATAAATAAATAAATTCTTAAAAAGATAAAAAAAAAATGGCTTTAATCAAGCCTGAGGTTGAACAGAAGCAGGTCCTGAAATGTAATTTGTATCTGACACCATTTTAATCCCGAGTGCACTGGAGGGTCATTCAGGGTCTCCCAGGCTTAGGTTGTGGAACAAGTTTTCTCTGGCGTGGGGGGAGGCGGCTGACATTGGCTTGCCTCATGGGGGAAAAAGATCAGTCAAGAGATCTCTTCCTAGTATGCTTCTCCTTCACAATCGCAAAAAGAGGATAGAAGAGCTAATGAACATCCAAATAGCTGGTTTGGAGAAGTCAGAAATTACACTAATTTCTTGAATGCCAAGTCTCAGGGCTTCTGGGTTTAACTGGCATTTGGGCTGGGAGTCCTGTCCCCACTCCAGGGCCTGAGACTTTGGGAAGCAGAGTCTGGAGCTCTCCTGATGGGCCACTGGGCTTCTCAACCATGGGCTTCTAAACTTCATTCACTGGCAAGTCTGTTTCTATCCATCCACCTGGTCCTTTGCCAGAGTCAGCCCCCTCGCTGTCCTGGGTCCCCGGAGCGGTTCTGTGGCGACATGTGAACACACAGGGCTGCCCTCAGCCCACGTTCCAGGAGACTGCAGCAGTGTGCGGGGGGAAGGAGGGCTGGCCAAGGCGCTGGTCCCTCCTCCAGAGTGTCTCTGGCCCAGGCATGTGCTTTTCCTGCATTTCACGCAGGACAGTCCTTGTGTTCACAGTGAAGCCTGGCAGACGGGCTGAGCTCTGTCCAGGACTTGGACTCACGTGGGCTTCTCTGCCCACCAAGTCCTAGGCCCCTCTCCTCGGAGGGGGGTGCACATCCTCCCTTTTGTTCTTCTGTGGAGCCTCTGAAGCCCCCACTCCTGGGTCCTCCAGCCTTTATGGGTTAGCAGCAGCCCATGGGTTAGCAGGTGCTGGAGGGTTTCCTGCGTTCCAGACCCTGGTCCGGATGCCATGGGGTTTGCACGTTAGCAGAAGTGCTGTGTGGGGTGTGCCTTGTACACAACATGGGTTGTGGCAGGCTCCAGGTGAGACGGAAGGTGTGTCTGTACTAGACCAGGACTGGACTTAGAACTGAAGAGTGTGTTTCCCAAAGCCGGCTGAGACCACAGTCCTCGGAACTCTGGTCTGGGAAGACCCCTGCAGATTTGTGGTGTGAGGGTTGTGAGTGGCTTGCAGTTGCGCGGCAGAGGTGGACTGAGCTGGGTAAACCCTGGGTTTTCTTTTTTTTTCTTTTTCTTTTTTAAACTTTTTTTATTTTAAGATTTTATTTATTTATTTTATATATAGAGAGAGAGATCACAAGCTGGCAGAGAGGCCAGCAGAGACAGAGAGGGAAGCAGGCTCCCTGTCGAGCAGAGAGCCCGATGTGGGGCTCGATCCCAGGACCCTGGGATCATGACCTGAGCCGAAGGAGAGGCTTTAACCCACTGAGCCACTCACATGCCCCAACCCTGGTTTTCTAAAACTTGTGGAACCCTAGTGCCTTTCTTTCTTTCTTTCTTTTTTTTAATTAAAAAAAAAAATTTTTTTCTTAAAGAATTTGAGAGAGAGCATGAGTGCAGAGGGGAGAGAGAAGGAGAACTCCAAGCTGAGTTCCCCCTCTGATGTGGGACTCAATCCCGGGACTCCGAGATCATGACCTGAGCCAAAGGCAGATCCTTAACGGACTGAGTCACCCAGGTGCCCCCTCTAGCACCTTTATTTCTTACAATTCTTATCATCCTTTCGCAAAACTAGCATTCAGCAGATTATATTCTATGAAATGTTTATGGGTAGTATTTTGACTCAGAAGAGTGGTGTCAGGAGAAACCCGGTGAAGGGCTAAATGATGCCTCATGACTGATGTTTGCAGACTTGTGATTTGGTAGAGAAGGGCAGAAGGAGGTGCGGGAGGCCAGGGTGCAGGGCTGGTATCCCAGGACCTTCCAGCCCCAGCCTTCCTACTGGGTGAAAACACTGTAACAGAGATGGTAACATGTTAGATGTTTAATAACCTTGTATCAGAGATGCAGTGACATTGTATCAGAAATAAGGGAACACTAGAGAGGGGGCAACACCCTGTCAGAGATGTCCTAAGTCTGTATTACATACGGTAACATTGTATCAGAGATGCAGGGAGCCTCACACGGAGTCGTGTCCACATTGTATCAGAGATGTCGCCCTGTTGGGCACACAGTAACATTCAGCTAAGGGGGTAGCAGTCAGTGTGACACAGGGAAGGAGATAGACAACTGCTTTCTAGTGGAGCTTTTCTGTTACCTGGAAGACATGAGAACGTGTCCCATGTAGAAACTTTTGCTCAGACTTGGTGAAACATGGCCTCTCCTCTGTAGTGTGTATCTTCCTGGGGGAAAGACAAACCCTTCAGACTGGCTGATCTGAGCAGCACGCCCTTCTCTCAGCGGGTGGGCCGTCCCATCCTCTACCTGGAGAAGAAGTTGTGCGGACACCCATTCTCAGGCAGGAGAGGACAGAGTGCTGAAATCTGTCAGCCTAGTTCTTAGCTTTAAAGGAAGAAAAAGCTTAACCAATTTGATAAGTAACAAATGGTATCTTTCTATTTTAATTAGCCTCTAAAAGTTACTAAGGACATTGAATCTCATTTCATATTTACTTTGTTTTTTGTATATTGCTTGTCGAAAGTTATGCTTTTTGAAATTTTGTATCTTGCTTGGCCTGTCTTTCCAAAATCAGTTAAATATTCACCTCTGCTCCCTCGCACTTCACTTTAGATGGTCTTGTTTTTATTGTAAATACTGAGTTCATCTGGATTCAGTTTTTGCTCTAGCGTTTAAGGGGAAGTGCAAACCTTGATTTCTTTGCCCACAGTTTTTCTAGTCGTTTCTGTTGAGAATTTAAAAAATAAAAGTGGCCTTTCTCACATACTGGCCAAAACTGCACATCTTCAGCCTCATAACTGGCTGTTAGCTCTGTGCGAGGAGCCCCAGAACACCTTGCTTTACTGGGCTTCTTCCACCTGCTCAGGAAGGAAGCATTTCCTGTCTCCTTAGGCTGACATTGAACTTTTTGCTGTCCCCTTGTCTGATCTCCACCTATAGAGGAGTTCACCCCTGGGGTCAGCTGGGTAACCAGTGGGATCCAGTTCCTGGACTGGAAAGGACTAGAAATGTCCTTAATGGCCTTCGGGGTAAAGGCTGCCCTTTACGGAAGAGACAAGGCCCGGAGGTGGTGGGTCCAGGTGTGAGGGCTGTGGAACCTGCCTGGGTGGCGTCTGTGGGCTCCCCCGGTCTGTGCTGTGGGCTTCGAAAGCTCCAGGGCCCATCGGCCCTTTCTTGCTGCACCTTCTCTTTCCTCAGGTCTGCTCATCAGCCCTTTCTTGCTCTGACCGTTTAGCATTTCAGCTCCTCTCCTGAAGGAGGGGTCCAGACGAAACAGCAGGATCCCAGGTGAGCCCAGGTGACATTTCCTGGGGAGGCAGGAGTAATCTCGTGGTGGTGGAGTTGTCCTATCTGTGTCCTGGTTCCTCTGGGGCCCAAGGGGTGCGGGCCTGAGGCTTTGTGACCCCAGATTGCTCTGCCCTTTGCTCCGAGGACACGGGCCAGGCCTTAACCTTAGAAACCGTGCAGAAAGCCGGTGCTGGAACTGGTGTGATGGTTCCCCGCTTCCCAGGGACTATCTGGCTATTCCTGGTGGCTGGTGGCCTGCTCTCCGCTGCTGGGCCGACTCACGCTGGCGGGGCAGACCCTGGGCAGAAGCGTCCTCTCCGGAGAGGCGCGTGCGTTGGCTAGGACGCCGGCAGGGCGGTGTGTGCCCCAGACTCGGTCTTGGAGGAGCTGACTCGTGCTGGAGCAGGGGCGGGAGTCAGTGTCTCTGTGCGGAGGAGCATCGTGTTTTTTCGACCGTGTAGGGCGATTTTCTTGCTGTGTAGGCACACCTCTCAAAGGCGTGCTCCTCGGCCAGGAGAGCTAACTTGGCCTTCACGACCAGCCCAGAGCTGAGTTTTTGTCTTGATTTCTCATTGGTTTGGTGTTGGCGGGTGTGGTAGAGCCCAGGCCTGTGCCCCGCCGGGAGCTCTGACCCAGCTCTGTGTCGTGGGGGCGCCCCCGCCAGGCTTCAGTGGTCAGCTCTCGGTGACCGTCCCTCTCTGCGGGGACCACGGTGTTGGCTCAGGCCAGAGTGAGGGAGAGGGTGGTGCGGAGGGGGCGGTGGTTCTCTCCGCGTCTTCTTTTCACGGCCGGCGGGGAAGTCAGGCTGCCGTGCAGGGTCTCTTGACCCAAAGCGCCAACGCTGCCCTCAGGCCTGATGCAGCCAGACCTAGTGGGATTCCTGCTCCCCGATAGCTGGGCTGGAGTTGGGGTTGGGGCTTCAAGGGGTGCCCTGTCCAGGCCTGGCCTTAGAGATGGGCCTGGATCAACACTGATCCTCATGGCCACGGCAGAGACCCCCTAGCCAGTGCCCGGAGTGGGGTGCTGCTGTTCTCCGCCCCTGGGGTTTGGGGTCTGCTGACGGGCCCAGCTCGTGCTGGTCACTAGATCGAGGGTCTTACCTCCGGGAGCTTATGGCTCACTTGGTAACACTTCGCCACCAGGAAGACATCGACAGGAAGGGCATGAGAGCCGGGCAGGCTGGGGTTAGAGGAGAGTGGGCAGCGAGGCCTGAGCGGGGAGGGATCGCGTGCAGCGAGGCCTGGATGTGGGGAGTCAGGGCCTCAGGTTAGGAGTGGGAGGTTGTACCCTCAGCTGCCACCTCCTCTTCTCTGGTGGGGGGCACGGGGGGTTCCCCGGTCCGCCACGGCTCTGGCCTGCTGACCCCACTCAACCCAGGCAGGAGGCGGGACTTCTTTCATTCCTGGACTCTGGGGTGAGTCTTCCCAGGGAATCAGGTGGTCTAGAAACCGGGCTTTGTGGGTGGCAGGGGCCTCTGACTGAGGGACTTCTGGCTGTGCAGGGAGGGAACAGGGAGGCCCATCCCACCCTCATCGTGGGCCCCGGGGAGGGGAGCGTGGCAGCCCTGCCCGTCGTTCTGAGACGTGGCCCTGCAGAGGGGGCATCGTGGCCCCTGGTCCTGCTGTCCCCGAGTGCTCCTAGCCCCTGCCCACCCTGCTGTGTGTCTCCGCGGAGCCTGGCAGCCCAGGCGTTCGGGCCCGCGGCCGTGACACCCTTGCGAGTCTGTCTGGGGTTGCTCGGGAGGTGGCCCCCGGGGGCCGTGGCGGGGGCCAGGCAGGGAGAGGCGGTGAGGCCCCTGGTGCCCGGGGGCCCTCCTGACGCCGCGGTCTCTTTCCCTCCCCAGGTTTGGAAGGCACTTTGAGTCACCGCTTCTCTGGCAGAGCATAGTCATGATCTTGACCATGTTACTGATGTTGAAGCTCTGCACCGAAGTCCGCGTCGCAAACGAGCTGAACGTAAAACGCCGTTTCTTTGCAGGTTGGTGATCTGGTCTGCTGCTTTGGGAACAAAGCACTCGGTCGACAAGCAGAACTCACCCCATGTGCGCGGGCGAGGCAGGGGCCGCTCTGTGTTGCCGGGGCCATGCTCGGTCCACCCTGGGCACGGCGACGAGTGCCTGACGTCCCGTGTTTCCCACGTGCCGCATGTTCCCTTAATGTGGGGCCGTTCTTTCCCTGGAAGGTGGGCAAGTTACGAAGCAATCTTGACGTGTTCCTCTGCACCGTGGCTGTTACCCGAGGGTTGTGATTGGGGTAGGACGTACGTTTCGGTATCTTCTCTGGCACTGTCGGGTCAGAGGGGGATTTGCCCGACGGCGGTTTTCTCTCCGTGTGGGCCCGGCGCCTCCTGCATGCCCGTTCGGTTACCGTGTGGCTGCGGCTCGGTGCTAACACCGGGAGCGTCCTCGTGCCTGGTAACCATTCACCCGAGTCCCGCTCCTGTGGGGTCGGCAGGGGGTCACCTGAAGCGGGCCCGTGGGTCTGCGCGTCAGGCAGGACGAATTACACGCTCAGCCCACGCTGCTTCGTGACTTTGTGGCTCAGAGAATAGAAAATACTTCTTGCTTTTGCCTTTTCCTTGGAAAAAGCTCCTTCTGGGCGGATGTTGTGTGTGTGAACATACGGGAGCGTTGTCCGTGCTTCTGGTCTCCTTCCATTGACTCTGTCTGAAGCGTGTTTCATCTCAGCTGTTGCTTAGCGAAGCGTTTTTGCGGGACTGTGTTCGGCTCCTGAGGACTTGAGGTTCTGCTCCTGTGTTTGTCCTGAAGGTTACTTTCTCTCCATCGGAGCGGATCCTGCGCCCTGGTCGCTTCTGTTTTTAGAGATGAAGGTTTGCCAGGTTCAGTCTTTAAGTAGGTCAGCCTCCAGCGCTGATGGGCGGCCCCGACCGGCTCCTGTCACTCAAGTGGCCCCCACGGTCTGCTTCTGCTGTGGCTTTGTTCTCTGTCCCCCAGTAACGTCTTTGCAATCTGTTCTCGGCTCTCCCTGTTCACAGCTGAGGCTGCGCTCGTTGTACTGCGGGTCCTGCCTAAGAGCAGGGCTTCTCCGGCCACCCAGCCCTTAGGGGGTGAGGGCCTGGCCCGGCTTCTGCCCCCAACGCTGATCTGCGAACCTCGCCTTCAGTGTGGCCCAGGGTCTGCGCTCACCCTTGTGGGGGTTGCGTGGGGGTTGGGTGGGGGCTGGTCAGTGGTGTTTCCGCTCCCCCAGGGAAGGACGAAAGGCAGGAGAAGACGCTTGGGGCCCACGGTCGCTCAGTGTCCTACACGTCGCTCTGAAACGTGAGACCAGGTTTCACGATCTTGTTGGAAATCGTGTGCGGCTGTGCTGAGTAGGTGCCGGATACAGCAGGGGCGTGGGCCTCCGGCCGTGGAGCAGTCCTGGAGTTACCCTCTGTGCCCTGCTTGAAGGACAGGCTGTTGGCTGCCCGCGCCTGCTGTCTCACCTCCCGGAGTCACCAGCATGTGGCCAGAGGCACAGGAGCGGCTGAGGGCAGGGGCAGACCTCGGGAGCGGGGGGGGGCTCTTCCCACGGCCTTTGGCGCCCCAGTTCTCTCTCGTTCTGTCTTGACAGCTAGTGTTATGTGTAACTTCTACCACAAGGACTGTCTTTAATTCTGGTTCATCAGGATGGGCGAGTTAAAGTAGTGAATCCCAACTTCCAGGGACGGGGCCACACTGCGAACTTTAACAAGAGGCCTCTCTGGGATGAGCAGGTGAACGGAGCCCACGCACGTCCACCCCTGGGAGCCTGCGAGGGGCCTCGTCAGGTGGTGTGGGGGCTGCAGGGGGGATGAGCGCTGAGGCCTTCCGGGGGTTGCCCTGGACTGCCTGGGCAGACCTGATGTCGGCAGCGGCCCTTAGAGCAGAAGAGGAGAGAGCACACGGCCAGGAGGGACTTGAGGAAGAAGTGGTTCTGGCTGTGGCCGTGGGGGAGGGGCAGGCGCGGAAAGTACCTCAGAGGCTGGCAGGGCAGGGACATGGGGACAGCCTCAGGGACACAGAAAACAGAAAAGGAGAACAGCAGACACACATCGAAACACATCAAAATAACATTAAAGCTGAATGAATTAACCCAAATCGAAGGGCGTAATTGCCAGAATGAGTTTGTTTTGAGTTCTGCTGGATGCGGTGTGCAGGAGACACACTTTAGATTCGGGTACAAGTAAGTTAAAAGTGAAAGAACGGAGGGACCCTGGCGTCGTCTGCCTTCGGCTGAGGTCATGATCCCCGGGGTCCTGGGTCCCGCCCGCGTCAGGCTCCCTGCTCTGTGGGGAGTCTGCTTCTCCCTCTGCTCCTCCCCCAACCTCACGGCTGTGGCTGCGGTGGGCTTTGACCTGCGTCTCAGAATGGCAGTGCCCCCCCGCCCCCCGCCTGTCCCGGCCTGGCTGGCCTCCCTGCTGCAGTTCCGCGCTGGCGGAGGACGGACCGTGCCTCATGAGCCCTGGGCTCCTCGCGGGGAGAGCCCGTCCCCAAACCCCGCATGGCAGAACACGGCAGGATGTGTTTGAGGGTTAGTGAGGTGCATCTCTAATTCTTGAATCCAACGAGATTTACATATTTTTCTGTCTCCTATGTATGAGATACACAGCACACTCCTAAGGGAAACTTTTTGATGCCGCGTGGTTTTCTCTCCTGTCCTCTGCCGGACGTGGGAAGGTGGGGGACGGAAACACCGACTAGTTCAGGCTGGAAGCCCAAGGTCCCCTGACCACAGTGCCGGGGGCCTCCCCGTGGAAGGCAGGCGGCCCCCACTTCCTGGCGGTTTTCTGCTGGGGCGTTGGGGTTGCCTGAGGAGGCTGGCCATGCACCCCTCAAGTTTTTCAGGAAGGAAATCTTTAATAGCCCTGTTTCAGCCTTCTCAGAGGATAGAAAGCCTAAACAGATAATAACAACTTCAATGTTTTATACCTGTCTTTTATAGAGGGTTTTAGTTTTGAAGGTACTGGTTCATCTTGGAATCAAAGGAGGAGGAGCAGGGTTACTCACACAATGAAAGATGTAATTTCTGCTTCGAAGGAGCTGTACATGCTCGTAGTCGACATTTTGGGGAGGAGAGAGGCGTATGAAGTGAAAGCAAGTAGCTTTCCATCCAGCCACCCAGAGGTGACGTCTGAACTCTGAGGACGCTTCTGCACTTGGTCTCCCATCACAAAACTGGGAGTATTTCAAAATGAGGCTCAAATTTTTAAAAATGTCTCCTTCCACTGGGGGTTCCTTCTGTGCCCTTGTTCAGACTCTGGTTGGGCCACGGTATGGGTCCTGGAGGTGACTTCGGCCTCCGAGGGCAGCCGGACGCACGCGTGTCAGTCTTCCGGAGACGCTGTTTACCCACCGCGGGAGTGAAGTTCCGTGTGTCTTCTGTGCTGTGTTTTTCCTTCTCACCTGTCGTGTTTTGTTTGGAGAACGTGAGACGTGGACAGACTCGGGAGAGGTGTGGTCGTGCCCACCGCCGGCTGCTGCCCGAGGCCCTGTTCTCGGCGCCTGCCTGCAGTTTTTGAAGGAAATTCCTGACATACCCTGTTTGTGAATAGTTCACAATGTATCTCTAAAAGAGAAGGACTTTAAAAAACTACCGTCATGCCATCATCAGCCGTAAGAAATGAGTTCCTTAATGACCTAGGACACAGTTGCTGTGCAAGTTTCTGGCCGCCTCGTCACTTCCTCATTTCGGGCTGATTTATCTCCTGGAGCTGGGGTCAGGTTACAGGCTGCGCACTGCGATCAGCTGATGGTCTCTTTCTTTCTTTCCTTTTTTTTTGAGATTATTTTGGTTTGTTAGAATGTTTAAGCAGCATAGGGAGAAATAGGCTCCCCGCAGAGCACGGAGCCCGACATGGGGCTTGATCCCACAACCCCAGGATCATGACCTGAGCCAAAGTCAGACACTTACCCAGCAGAGCTGCCCAGGCGCCCCTGGTTCTGTTTCTCATCTGCAGGCTCTCCCTCCCTCCTGTCCTTCCGTGTGGCCTGTGTGCCATTACAACAGGTAGCTTGGTCTGCGGGCTCGTGGGTGGTGCGACCCCAGGCTTGGCCGGGGGCTGACAGCCCAGGAGTGTGCGGGGAATGCAGAGTCGAGAGCTAAGCCACATCCGAGCCAGGACGAGGTTCCTGCTGCCACAGGGGACGTCGAGCCGCCCTGCACAGAGGTGGTCCCAGCCTGGCTTCTGCTGGCCACACCCGTGGTGGCTGATCGCGTCTTCTTGTCTCTGGAGTGCCGTGTGGAAGGACACTGGAAAGAGATCTTTGGGTCTGGGGGTCTGGTCAGATCTAGGTTGGGTTCTTTCTAGTTTTTGCCAACTGTTGTGTTCTACAAGGACGCACGTATTGTCGGCTTGTCTCTTGTCGGAGGTCAGTGGTGGAGATCAGTGGTCAGTGGTGGTGGGTGTCCGGTGCCTAACCCGTGGGCCGTGAGGCTGCAGAGCGCTGATGTTCTGTCCGTCTCTGCTCACCTGTTCGCTGGAGGGCTTCTCTGGAGAAAAACTGCCCCTGTAATGCTGTTCAGTTACCCAGTGGTATCATTTATAAATGAAAAGCAGGTCATTGCTTCTCTTCTTTCTCTTTATTTGCCGGTTTTCAGAATTGGTTCCCTGGCATCTTGGAACAGTGATCACGTTGTTTTTCTGTTCTGAGTGTGTGGGTTTCAAATCCCATATTTGATGTGTTTCTCTGGATTGCCATTATTATATTTGGTGAAGGCCCCATTGACTCCTGTCTGCCACTGGGAGCCTCGGCGGTTGGCTCCTGACCTTCTGGCGTAGACGAGTGTCCCTGGGACCCGTGATCTTGTGACGAGATGCTCCAGATGCTTGTTTTCTGTTTTTGCCGCAGGCCCAGAGCCGGCCGTCTCTCCAAGGAGCCTGTGTGCTACGCGCGCGTGGCGTTTGGAGACTGCACTCTGGTCCCGGGGACAGCTGTGGGACTGGGGTGGTTTGGCTTTCTCAGCGGGTGGCAGGTTCTGTGGCAGATGCTGCGGTGAGACCTGTAGCCGACTCTGCCGAGCTTCCGTCTTGTCTCCCATCTTCCACGGGCTTCCCAAGGACCCAGGAGCGAGAGAATGGCCAGACTTGCTTCCCTCTGCTCGCGGTGCTCTCCGTCAGGAGCCTCCTGGAACATTGTTTTCTTGGGGGTCCCAGGATGATTCTTACCATCGATGACCTTGTTCAGAGTCGCTGGGAAGAGTGGCTCCTTAGGGATGGGCACACACAGCTGGCTTCTTAGTTCCTTTTTATTGGAGAAAGACCATCGTGTCTGGCTCAAAGGCAGGTGCTTGCCTTCATCTGACTTGGCCCCAGATCTCGGCACTCCAAGCTCCAGGATGGAATTGGCTGCGGAAGTGGGTGGGGGAGGGTCACATACCATCCTGAGAATGAAAGCTGAGGACCCCCCCCCCCCCCAAAGCCCCGGGAATATGTTTGTCTGTGAGCCATTCTGCATTTCTAAGGGTTAATTGGTGTCCTCCTTGGCACGGGTCACGCGTCCTGTGTCTCCCCTGCCTACAGCCCTAACATGTCCGTCGCATCTCCATTTTGCCTGGACCCCCCTGGTCCCCTGGTCTCCAGGTCATCCTGTCCATGGAACCCTCGCCCTCCATGGCCCCCACGCTCTGCTCCTCCCAGCGGGTCTCCGCGTGCCTACCACAGTGGCTTTCACACCACAACGGGGACCCGAAGCCCCTGGAAACCGCATGTGCCCTGGCCCGTGGCAGCTCCCAGGCTTCCCGCCTGCCACCCCTAGCTGTCCTCTGGCACTCAGATGGCCAGTTCTCCTGCCTGAGCTCCTGCGGGACTCTCTGTGGCTCGGGTCTCCTTCCCTCTCTGTGTCCCTCCTTCCCTCTGTTCCTCTCAGCTTCTCACGTGCCTGGGGAGTCTGCTGGGACATGGTCATGTGGCCTCCCCACGTGGCCCAGGCTTTCTCGTGACGCGGCAGCCAGGCTTCAGGGGGTGGGTCTGGGAGAGAACCGGGTGGGAGCTGTGTCTTTCTTATCGTCTGGACTTGGGGCCCGTTCAGCATCATCTCTGCAGCCTGGAGCGGTCACGGTCCTCAGGAACTCAGGGTTCCACCCGGCGGGGAGTGGTGAGGCTCTGACGTCACCGTGGGCACGCTGCTGGGAGGCCTGGACCACGTGGGCAGCGTGGACCGTGGGTCCCTACCTGGGCTCTTGGCCTCAGGACTGGCTCACCTGCAGTCCGTCCTGTGCAGGGACGTTTCTCTGCTTTGTAGCCAGGAAACCTTGGGCGGCTTGACTCTGTCTTTGGGGTGAGTCTCCCCACCCTGACCCATGACTCCCTACCGGCTGCTGCTTTTCCTTCCCCCACGGTGCTGCCTAGAGAGCCCGATGGGCCGTGTCCTCCCACTCCGCTCCCCCCAGCCGCACCCTGCTCCCTGGCATGCTTCTGAGCTCTGCCTGTCCGCTGGGCTTGATGTGGCCTGAGTCGAGAGGGCAGATGGTGTGGGGGGTCCGGCCTGCGCCCAGAGCCAACCCAAGCAGTGTGTCCTGTGTCCCCTTCGTCCCCTTCCCCTTGCACTTTGGCAGTTGATCCTTAGAGGAAGTCTCAGTGAGTGGTGACATCGGTCTCAGGAGAGAAATAGAATCATGAAGCTGAGGAACCCCGCAGAGCCTGGTGTTTGAGGGCAGGAGCTGGGAGGGCGTGGGTGCGGGGTGAGGCCTGTGGCCGCTGCTGCTGGCCCCAGGGAGCCCTCATGTGGGCCGTGCGTGCAGCCACTCCTTGTAAGCAGGGTCTGTGGGCATCTGCTGTCCCCACGCTGGAGCCAGTCTGGCATCTTCTCCCAGCTGTTTGCTCGCAGTCTGTCCTTTTATGGGAGGAGCCTCGGTACTTGGGGTGGGGGACAGGGAACTGGGCCCACGACTCTTCCCTCCGTCTTTCAGACCTTGTCCTGGGCTCCACCCTGCGGGGACTCTGGCTGTGTGTTCAAGGGCTGTGGGCGTCCGGCCGGCCGCTCCACGTTGGGGGGTCTGCGGTGGGGCTGGGCTGCCGGAGGAGCGGGTTCCCCCAGCACAGTCATCCTCTGCTGCGTCACTGCAGCTGCCCTGACTCCTCCGGTTCCTCCCCGGCCGGCCGGACGCCGCGTTGTCTCTGGGCTACACGCTCGTTAGGTTCGCAGGCTGAACTGGCTGCCCGTTCCCAGCGGGCATTTGGTCGAGCGTGCCCCGAAAACAGCTTTCTGCAGTCGCCTTCTGCAGGGTGTGACCCAGGGTCAACAGCAGTCCAAGCTGTGAGTTTTTAGGGGAAAACAGAAGTGGCCTCTGCTTTCTCTTTCTCTCAGCCTCGCCGCCGTGCGGTGGCCTTCATGGCACCCCCGACCTTACAAATTAAGTGAAAATTGAAAATGTGGTGACTTTTCATTTTTCGCCCACGATTTCCTCCTCCTGCCCCAGGCACTTCTACGGGAAGAGGGTAGGTGGGGGTAAAATAGTTCAGGAAACACAGAAACCAAAATCTGTCCTTCTGTTCCAATGTCTTTTGTTTTTGTTTTTGTTTGTAAAGGAGCGCAAGGAGGGCTGGAAGGCACGGCTGCTGACCAGTGCTCAAACCAGCCCGTCTGTCTCTTCCTCCTGTTTCTCTCTTTCACTGTAGCTGCAGATAATAAGGATGAAGAAATCAAGGCCCCCCCCAGGCGGTCATATCTGGGTACGTACCACACCGCACAAGGCGGCCCCCGGACCCTCTGCTTCATTCATTGTGTGCAGCTCTGTGCCCGCCCAGTGCTCACCGCCTGCTGCTCCGTGTGTGACTCACTTTACTAAGGCGGCCGTGTCTCCCGCGGACTAACCAGCCCATAGCCTGCTGTTTTCGAGCATGAACTAGTCCCTAGAAACCTGCCCATTTTGTGTGTGTGAGTGTGTGTGTGTGTGCGCGCGCATGTTGGGGGGACAGATGATCAGAGTACAAGTTTTGGAATGCTTTTGTTAAATTTGTTACAAAGTGTTCTATTTTTGATGCTATGGTACATGGAATTGTTTTCTTAATTTCATTTTGGATGGTTCATTGCTATGTTGTAGAAATAAAATTGGTTTTCACATATTAATCTTATAAGCTGCAGCTTTGCTGGTCTCATTCTTTAGTTCTAATAGCCTTCTAGTGCATTCTTTAGGGTTTCTCCCTGTACGATTATGTCATCTGCAAGTAGAGGTAGTTTTACTTTTTCCTTTCCAATCTGAATGCTCTCTCTTTCTCTTGCCTAAGTACCCTAGAATTAGGAATGGCTCGGACTGGTGGGCACGGTGTGCTTGTCTCGTGCGGTCTCAGGGAGAAGGCATTCTGTCGCATCGGGCCTGGTGAAGCTGTGCGGTTTACAGCGGCGCCTCAAGTAGATGAAGCAAGAACCTTTCTGCTCCGAGTTTATTGAGTGGTTTTTTTAATCATGACACGATGCTGAAGTTTGTCTAATGCTTTTCTGAGTCGTTTGAGATGATCATGTGGTTTTGTCCTTTATTCTACATTGATTGATTTTTGTATGTTGAACCAACATAGCATTCTTGGGATAAATCTGATCATGATGTGTAATCCTTTTTATAAGTTGCTGGATTCTGTTTGCTAGTATTTTTTTTAAGATTATTTATTTATTTATTTGTCAGACAAAGATCACAAGTAGACAGAGAGGCAGGCGGGGGGGGGGGCTCCCCACCGAGCAGAGAGCCTGATGCGGGGCTCGATCCCAGGACCCTGAGATCATGACCCGAGCCGAAGGCAGAGGCTTGACCCAAGCCGAAGGCAGAGGCTTAACCCACTGAGCCACCCAGGCGCCCCTTTCCTTTTCTATTTTAAGTTCATGAAGGATTGGTATCAATTCCTTATTAATTAAAGAAAATTTATTGAGGTGTGATTGACCTGTAACATCTGGTTCGGGTATGTAGTAAGTCTAGCATCCGTCATTGTGCTGACGGTCATTTGTTTCCTTAGGTCCCACCTGTAAGTGCCATCATCTAGGACTTGTGTTCTTAGTGACTTTTCTTAGTCACTTAGTTACTTTTCTTAGTGACTTTTACTGAGTCACTTAGTTACTTTTCTTAGTTGCTTGGAATGTGTCCACTGAGTCTAATCTGCTGATGTGGACTTTTGTCTTATTTTTGTTTCTGGCAGGTGGTTTCTCTTTCGTCCTTGACGTGAATAGTGTGAGTCCCCTTCTGTCTGTCTTTCTTTTGGTTGTTCTAGCTAAAGGTTTGTCAATTTTATTGATTTTCCCCCCAAAGAACCAAATTTTGGTTTTGTTGATTTTCTCCATTGTGTTTCTCTTCTCTCCTGTGTTTATTTTGATTCTAGTATTTCCTTCTCTCCTGCTTACAGCTTTGGGTTTAGTTTGCTTTTTCTAGTTTCCTAAGAGTGGAAGGTGAGATTATTGATTTGAGATACTTTTTTCTTTTTCAGTACAGCATGTGTAATCATAAACTTCTAATAAATGGTTTCAGTGAACCCTGAAAGTTTTGGCATGTGGTGTTTTCATTTTTATTGGTCTTAAATACTTTCTAACTTCCTTTGAGATTACTTCTTTGACCCGTTTTATTATTTATGTATGTTTTCATTTGCACATTTTGTGAAATCCCCAGATTTTCATCTGTGACTGATTTCTAACTTAACCCATGTAGTTGGAGAATATACCTTATATCATTCCGGTCATTTTAAGCTGAGGTTGGTTTCACGGGGTCGCAGAAGGTCTGTCCTGGAAATGTCCCACGTGCACGACACCCTTTGCTGGGTGGAAGTGCAGAGAGGCTCAGTTTCGTAGAGCTCACGTCCTTCCTTCGCCCTTTCTGGTTGTCACACCCATGACGAGAGTGTATCTTGAAATCTTCCACTATTTTTGAGTTATTTGGTTTTTTTTCCCACTTCTGTTGGGTTTTGCCTCCTCTGTTTTGGAGGACTGTTGTTAGGCGTGTCTGTGTTTGTTTATATGTTTATGCTATCATCTGACTGATGGATTGGCCCTTTATTATAAATTGTCCCCCATTTCTAGTCATTTTTTTTGTTTTAAAGTCTCTTTTTTTTTTCTGATCTTAGTATAGCTACTGCAGACCTCCTATGGTTGCTGTTGTTTGATGAAATTTTTTCCCTTATTTCACTTTAAAAAAAAAAAAGGATTTTATTTGTTTATTTGAGAGAGAGAGAGAGGGAGGATACATCATACATGAGTGGGGCGAGGGCCAGAGGGAGGGGGAGAGGGAGAAGCGGGCTCCCCGCTGAGCAGAGAGCCTGACGTGGGGCTCCATCCCAGGACCCTGAGGTCGTGACCTGAGCTAAAGGTAGATGCTTAACCAGCTGAGCCACCCAGGCGCCTCTCCATTCTTTTACTTCAAACTGACTTGTATCTTTGAATCTAAAGTGTGTTTCCCAAAGACGGCACATAGTGGAACTTAGAAAAAATTCATTCTGGCAATTATGCCCTTTGATTTGTGTTATTTAATTCATTCGTGTTGAATGTTATTTTGATGTGTTTGGATTCGCATCTGCTGTTCGCCTTTTCTGTTTTCTGTATACCTTCTGTATACCTTCTCCTTCTTTCCTGCTTGCTTCTGGATTAAACAGATGTTTCCTAGTATATTAATTCTTTTAGTGATTTTTTTAAAAAGATTTTATGTATTTATTTTGAGAGAGAGAGCACGTGAGAGAGCACAGCAGGGGCAGAGGGAGAAGCAGACTCCCCGCCCAGCACGGGCATCCTGGGATCGAGCCCCGCATCCGGCTCCCTGCTCAGCGGGAAGCCTGCTTCTCTCTCTGCCACTCCTCCTGCTTGTATTCTCTCTCTCTCTCTGTCAAATAAATAAAATCTTTTAAAAAAAATCTAGTGTTAAGCTTCTGTCGTGAAATTTTTATTTCAGTTATTGTACTTTTCAATTTCTGAATTTTCATTTGGTTCTTTTTTATAATTTCTATCTTGTACTGCTTATCTTTTCTTTCTTTTTTTTTTTTAAGATTTTATTTATTTATTTGACGGAGAGAGAGGGCGAGAGGGAGCACAAGCGGGGTGTGGGGGGGGAGCAGACTTCCCGCCCAGCGGGGGGCCCGATGCAAGGCGCTGGATCCCAGGACCCTGGGCTCATGACCCGGGCGGAAGGCAGACACTTAACCTACTGAGCCATGCACATGCCCCTGCACTGGTTTTCTGTGTGACGAGACACTGTCATTAAGCTCTTCTCTACTTCTTTATGATTTTCTTTGGTTCCTTGAAATATTTATAGTGACTGTTTTGAAGTCATTTCTGCTAAGTCCAGAGGCTGTGCCCCTTCAAAAAGAGTTTTGTTTCCTTTTATTTTTTTTCTCTGTATGGACCACTTTCCCATTTCTTTGCATTTCTCAAATATTTTGTTGGAAACCGTGTATTGTGAAATACTGTAGCAACGGACTCTGGGCCCCCCCGCCCCCACCTTGGTGGGGGCTTGTTTGCTGATGTGTCGGGCTCGCCGGGTGCCGTCTCTGAACCTGTCCTCCCCCAGGCGGGGCTGTGGGTCTAGCTGCCTTTGACCCTCCTGGGTCCCCCTGTGGAGCTTCTGGGTGGCCGCCTCCGCCGGAGTCACACTCCCCTCGGCGCCTCTGCCCATGGCTAGTAGATCGGCTGCCCTGGGCGTTCGATGGCTCTGTTGGGTGGGTGACGCCCGGGGGGCACGAGTGGCTCATCAGGCAGGGGGATCTCGAGGGCAGTCTCGAAGGCTGCGGTGCCCCAGGAGGGCTGTTTCTGTCGGATGCGGAGCAGGTGTGCTGGCTCGCGAGCAGCTGTGCTGAGCTGTCCGCTCCCGGCTGCTCCTCTGCCGAGGTACTGCGGGGCTGGGGTGCGTAGTGGCCGCTCCCCTGGAGTGGTGGAGGCCGCGGGCCGCGTCTCAGAGGCCCTTCTGTTAAGCAGATGTTAGGACACGTCACAGACGCACGCGGTCGGCTGTGTTGTTTTGCTGGGGAGAGCGACCGCCGTCCCTCGCAGAGGAGGTTTCGGGCTAGGAGAACAGGGAGCTTTTCCGGTTGTGCTTAGAGCCGCCTGAAGGCGCACCTGCCCGGTCACGGTTGGTTTTCTGTCCGGTGGGGGACAGGGCGGGATGTTCACCGAACAGAAGGTCATGTCCTCCGGTAAGGTTTTAGAAGCAGCCTTAAAA
This sequence comes from Meles meles, assembly GCF_922984935.1. NCBI lineage: Eukaryota > Metazoa > Chordata > Mammalia > Carnivora > Mustelidae > Meles > Meles meles. The sequence continues at coordinate 96,124,082 of NC_060077.1, read as the reverse complement.
CTCGAGCTGAAGTGCTGTTTTGATCTGGGGAGAAGCTGCGCTTCCCAGTCCGCCCGGCGCTCGGCACTGGGGCCTCGAGCGCTGCCGGCGGCTCCGTGGGCTTGAGCGAGCAGCCTGCGGCGGAGGCCAGTGCGGGCCTCTCAGCCAGGGCCCTCCCGTCGCCCCGTGCCGGGAGCCCCGCTGAGCACAAGTCATCAGCACGAAGGCCCTGAAAGCCAACAGAGTAAGAGGGAAGGATCCTGCAGTTTGGGGGTGCCAAAGGCCAGCCCGTCTGCTGGGGGGTCAGCCTCGGGGACACGGTGGGCCCCCCAGGACAGTGTTTTTGAACAAGGGCAGGTGTTCCTGCTCACTGGTTAGTCAAACTCCGCTCCCGGTAGGGGGGGGCGCTCTGGGGCCTTTGGGTCCCTGGATCGCCCCCTCACAGCGGAGGCCGGTCGGTCGGCAGGCCTGCCCGGCAAGGGTGGTATGGGGGTGGGCAGGGAAGGGCGGGTCAGTGCGTGAGCCCTGGGGCCCACAGTTCTCTAGTCCTGCAGTCGGACTGCGCTGCCCTTTGCTAACCCACCGCGTCCCTGTCGGGCAGAGTTAAAGCTGGGTGGGCCTGGAGGGTTGGACGGAGTGGCCGTACCCCACCTTGGACAGCCGGCTGCCTCCTGACCAGCAGGAGCCCTGCAGGCCACCCACCCTGGGCTTCCTCTGGTGACCCCCGAGGCACCACGTGCTCCCCCATGGGGCCGGGCACCCCGTCTTCCTTGTCAGAGCGTGAGCCCAGGGACGTGGGGTCGGAGAGCGGGATGGTATCCCCAGACGGAGCACTCAGCGTCACACAGATGAGCAGTCGTGCCTGGGCGCGGGCATGTAACCAGAGCCGCGTGTTAGTCTGATCCAGGGTGGGAGTGCACAGCTTTTTCTCAGCTGTTTGCGAGGAAGTGTCTGACTTGCTGCCTGGTGACGCCCAGACCCCCCAGTGCTGGCTCTGGAAAGCCAGAGTCCAGTGTCTGCGGCACGTGCGGTTCTGCTCAGACCAGCCCACCAGCCCCGCCGTGTGCTCACCGGTGCAGGGACGGGTCCCCAGAGCTGCGCGTGTGCTCAGCCGTCCCATGCTCCTGTCCTGTGCTCGCAGGGGTCAGTTCCAGACCTTTGTCCCAGAGTCCTGGGGATCCTGGGGGTCCTGGAAGGTCATGAAGGGCCCTGGGCAGTCCTGGGGGTTCCTGGGGGCTCCTCGGGGGTACTGAGGGCCCTGGGGCACCTCGCTCATGGCCCCCTGTGCTTCCCTTCCACCGGGGGCTGCGTGGCGCCATTCCTGGCTGTTGCTCCGGCTCCCATGCCTCTCTCTCTGTGGTTTGAACCTATTTCTGGGGGACTCTTGAAAGCTTGTGAAGATCCCACTCCTCCTCAGACCTCCACACACCCCCACATTTGATGATAAGGGCAGGGTTTCATGGCTTCCTGCCTCATTCAGTGACTAAACCCATGTCTGGTTGGGTTGCCGGTGGGTCCCTGTGTCCTGCCATGATTCTTGGGGTGCTTCCTCGCATCCTGTCACCTCAGGAAGACACGGGTGTGTCTGGGGCAGCCTCTGCCCCAGCAGCGTGGACCCTGCCCCTGGGGAAGGGAGGGTCCGGGAGTTGGTGGAAATTGCAGAAGCAGAAACCGCCCGGGGTTAGGGAACCGGTCCGTCCCCGAGGGGGTCCGGGTGTAGCCCTGATAAGGACAAGCCAGCCAGGAAGTGACCTGTGAGGGCCAGGGTGTCCTCGTCCTTGGGGAGGACCAGGGTCTCTGTGACTCCTGCTCCTCAGGGGAGGCCGGGGACGGGGTCTTTTAGGGGCCCACGGAGCTGCTGCCCTAGGGGTCAGGCTGCAGAGCTGGGGGCCGGCCGGTCCCCCCCACAGCGGCTGGGGCAGTGCCCGGACTGGACTCGGCCTCACTCCCTGCCCGGCCAGGCCCTCTGCAGTCCCACGAGGCCCGGAGGCTGTGCCTCTGATCAGAGCTTGGGTCTTTCCCGCCCACGGGGGACCATCCCCTGCACGCGGGTGCAGACTCCCTGTGCCCGTTCCCCAGACGGTGAAGGTGCTTCTGAGTCTGGACGGCAGTGGACTGAGCGTGAAGCCTTGGGGGGCTGGTGGCAAGGGAAGGAGTTTGGGAATCCGGGGCAGCCATTGCCTTCCGACGAGTAGGGTTTTCGGACGTGTAAGTGACGAGGAAGCTGTCTGTCCCCTCTAAGAGGCGGTGAAAGAGCAGAAAGAGTTGAAAGTGTCCGGAGGGACCTGGTGGGTCCCCCAGTCCTGGAAACATCTGCTCAGGGCTAAACGCCTTGTTTTCAAGTCTTGTCTGGAAAACACGCCGCGTCTGAGTTTGGGGCGTGGGTCGTGAAAATACTGAGATGCAAGGTCAGGTGACCCTGTTGGGCACCTGGGGCATGTGTCCCTGTCCTCGCCCTTCTGTTCCCGGAGGGTCGCCTCCTTCACAGCCGCCTGCCACTCTCTGGGGCACGGCCTGGGGCAGGGCCCGTGTCACCCTGGGGCTCCTGTGCCCGGGTGTAGTGCCAGTGTTTCTGGGAGGGAAGCCAGGCTCTCCCTTCTCTCAGTTTTTTCAAGAAATATTTAATGAAAAATCTTCCGACGTAGGAGTCTCTCCGCAGCTGGAAGTTGGTTCCGACACAGACCGGGCCTGTGCTCCTTACGAAGCATCGTCTCGGTCCTCTTTCTGGGTTCATCCAGTGTTTTCCTCAGCTGACACCTTGCTTCCATGATTTCCACTTTTCTTTCCCTACTGCTTAATTCAGTGCGGGGTATCAGACTCAGGTGAAGGGTCGCTGAGTTTATTTTAAATTGTCCGGGAGAAAAACGATAGCACCTTCTACTTGAAGTTTAAGAGAAGTATTTTTGGGGGCGCCTGGGTGGCTCCGTGGGTTTAAGCCTCTGCCTTCGGCTCAGGTCATGATCTCAGGGTCCTGGGATGGAGCCCCGCATCGGGCTCTCTGCTCAGCGGGGAGCCTGCTTCCTCCTCTCTCTCTGCCTACTTGTGATCTCTCTCTGTCAAATAAATAAATAAAATCTTTAAAAAAAAAGTACTTTTGACTTTAGCATTAGAAAGTTACAGAAGTGGATGTTTGTGTCTGTATCTCTGTAGAAAACATTATACACGTTGAAACCGTTGTCTTCTTCTAGATACTAAAATTTCTTTTTTGAGGTGTAATTCACACACCCTAAACTTTACCCTTGAAGTCCTTTTGAGATAAATTTTGCATCAAATTCACCATTTTAATCACCTTGAAGTATATGGCTTCGTGGTTTTTAGTACATTCACCATGTTGTATAATCACCACTGCTATCTAATTACAGAGCATTTCTTGGGACACCTTGCTGGCTTAGTCAGAAGACCATGAGACTCTTGGGGTTGTGAGTTCAAGCCCCTTGTTGGGTGTAGAGATTGTTTACATTAAAAAAATGTTTAATTATAGAACACTTCCGTCCCCCCAAAAAGGAGCCCTTTACCTCCCAACTTCTCTGTTACCCAAACCCTGGGAAACCACTTGTCTGTGATCTGTCTCCAGATTTGCTTGGTCTGGATGTTTCCTGTCAGGGAGTGACCCGTCTGCGAGGGAGTGACCCGTCTCTGGCTCCTTCCACTCAGCACCATGTTTTCCAGGTTCATCCGTGGCCCCTTCTGCCTTCCAAGGCCGGGGGACTTTCCGTGGCTGACTGGTCCGTCACACCACGTTCGCCCTCATCCATCGATGAACCTTCGTGACTCCCATAGCTGTGGATGTTCGTGTACAAGTCTATGCGACGTGTGTTTCCAGTCCTTCGGGGACATCCATGGGGTGGGGCCGGCGGGGCAGCTCCCCCGCGTGCAGTCACTGAGGGACTCCCGACGGGTTCCCGTGGTGCACCGTTCCGCCTTCCTGCCGGCTGCACACCCACCTTCCAGTTTGCCCACGTCTGCACCAAAACGTCGGTCTTTCTGCTCACCGTCGTGGTCGCTGCAAAGTGGGGCCTCGGTGCGGCTGTGGTTGGCCTTTCTCCGAAGACTGGTGCTGTTGGGCGTCTTTTCCCATGCTTCTCGGTCATTTGTGTGACTTTGGAGAAGTGTTCGGGTCCCTTGCCCATTTTTTAATTGGGTTGTCATTTTACTGTAAATCATATATAGTCAAGAAGAACATTGCTTCTTCACGGTCCCAGGAATTCTAAACGCGGAAAGTGTTTCATTTCTCGTGGCCCTGCTGTCCTAGGCATGGACCCGGACGTGCGTCGTCTTCCCCACAGCGGCCGCAGGAGAACTGACCAGCTTGGTGTGGGGACGAGTCAGGTGGTGGGGACCAACCAGGTCCTGGGGACCCCTCAGGGGCGACTGTCTGGGTCCCTGATTCTGGCCGTGGTACTGAGGAGGAGCCGAGGTGGGGGTGTTGCTTGACTCTGGAGTCCAGGAGGCAGAGGCGGTGGCGGAGGGGGCCTGGAGGGAGCCGGTCTGACCTCAGGTCCCTTGTCGGGCAGCTGGGCCCCCCGTGAGCTCCGGAGCCTGACGCCAGTGCGTGGCCCCTGCCTTCGCGCCGAGCTGGTCTTCAGCCCGGGCCGGCTGACCCCGCGGCGGCCCGACCGTCGCATGCCCACGAGCGCGGCCCAGCCAGCCCTTGGCCACTGCGCGGGTGCGGGCCTGTGGGCGGGCGAGGCTGCCCCGAGAAGCTGGGCCAGGCCGTGGGGGGGGGGGTGTTCAGGGTGGTGGGAGCGCCATGAGCGTGGGTGCTGGGTGCCCGGGTGCCGTGTCTAGGGCTCTTTCGGGCTTGGTCTGTGTGTTTTCTTAACGATATTCAAGAATATTTGTCCTGTGTTCTTGGGTAAAATTACCAGGTTTAAAACTGTCCTTGGGTAGCTTCTGTCACGGACGGGAGGTAGAGCCTTTCTTCCCATTGGGTGGTCACCCCCCGCCGGGGCAGAGTAGAGCAGGCCTTTTGGGGGAGGGGCATTCGTCCGGGAAGGCTGGACTCGGGGCTGAGGTCTGTGAACTTCCGAGCTGCAGTTCGGCTCCAGACTGGGACTTTGTGGGAATCCAGCCTCTCGTCACTGACAGGGCATGGCTGGGTCCCGTGTATGCTGCTGTTTCCTTGTTAAAGTGGGAGAATCCAGGACGGGTCCATGGTATTTGGTGTTCTGCGAAGGTGCTGTTCGCGGAGACGTGTCACTGGTGAGGACTGTCCCATGGGGTCCCTGCGCCATGGACCCCTGCGGCTCCCGGGACTTCTGCGTGTGGGACAGTCACTTCCTACCCCGGCAAAGGACGCTGGCAGTCACGAGCGGCACCGCCCCCCCCCCCCCGAATTTCTGGTCGGGGAGGAATTGGGAAGAAGGGTGCCAGGTGGGCACAGGGAGTTTGGTGATGGGCGTGGCGTCGGTGGTGCTGTCTTCGGGGTCGGGCCAGACGTGGCTTCTGCTCTGTGGACACACTTTCCACTGTGCCGTGCCCATGAGTGCAGAGCTGGGAAACCGGGCAGCTTGCCGCGTCCCCAGCTTTGCCGGCTGAGGCCCGTGTAACTTGGGGTACCTCTTGCGCGTGGCCACGGGGCTACCCTCCCCACCCCGTAACCCCAGAGACCCAGGAACATCTCCCCCCAGAAAAGGTGGGGTCCCCAGTCTGAGGGAAGAGAAGGAACGTGTGAACCGAGGGTCGTTTCCCACAGGAGTGGACGTCTGTCCCGTGGTCTGGGGAGTGTGTACTCCTGAGAGCCCGGTGTGGCCAGAGAGCAGCAAACGGGAAAAGCCTGGATCACGGAGGCTGCTGGGCTCCCCCAGTGGGCAGCCGGGTGGCCTGGGGCGAGCATGGAGGCCTGGCTGGGAGGGCGGGAAGCTCGCGGCACGTGCGGGGTGTGTGAGCGGTGACGGCCCGCCTGGACAGAGTGCCCACGGGCTGTGCTGCGGGGGGAGGCATGTCCCTCCAGCCGCCGGGGTTGGGGATCAGGCCCCAGTCCCTGGGCAGCAGCAGGGGTCTCAGCCGGGAAGGGGCTCTTCTCCGCTTTTGTGGAAATCCCTAGTACGCTGCCGGCCTGTGTCGTCGCCCCTGGATGTAGCTCGGGAGCCTGTGGTCTGGCGGCGTGGACGGGCCCGGGGTGGCTCCTGAGCGCTGGGGCCCCTTCCACTGCGTGGCTCCGTGGCAACCCAGTCCCTGTGGGCCGCCCATGTTGCTGAGACACAGCACACGGCGAGCCTGTATTAAGGTGTGCGGTTTGGGTGAGTGTGGACGCGTGCCTGCGACACCCTCCCCAGTGCGGTCTGAGAGCCAAGCGTGCCTGCCCCCCAGCGAGTTCCCTCTGTCACCAGCTGCCTCCCCACAGCGGGCACCACTGATCGCTTCCCCCACACGTCCACTTGCATTGACTGACGTCGGCGCAGACGGGGTCGTCCAGCGTGTCCCCTGCTCCGCTGTCCGCAGGGCAGAGCCGCCTGTGGTGTGTCTGAGCTGCGGCGGGAGCGGTCCACCTGTGCCGTGTTGGTGGTTCCGGGCCCTGGAGCTGTGCCGTGGGGCTGGTCCAAAGAAGGCTGCTCAGAACGTCCGTGGATGGGTCCTTCTACGACCGTGCGCCTTCTCTTCCCGGGTACACGTGGGTGTGCACTGGCCGGACCCGACGGTAAGTGGGTTCGGCTTCCTCGGAAACCGTGCACAGCATCCGAGTGCCGCCCAGTGCGCCCCCCGCAGCGTGTGGGCTCCTGGCGGACACCCCGCCCACACCAAGTCTGCGCCTCCTTTTGTTTGCAGGCCTTGGAGGGACGTGCCGGGCAACTCGGTGTGGTTCTCCTCTCCCTGGTGACGTCGGGCACCTTGGCCCAGGCCGGCTGTCATCTCTGCGTCTTCGCGAGTGAGGTGACCCGATCGGCCAGCTGGAACGCTGTTCTCACCGAGTTCCGAGGCGTGTTTTTTCTTTAACATTTTTAATTTTATGAAATCCACTTTACCAGTTTGTTCTTTTACGGGTGACGCTCTTGATGCATCAGAAACCTTTGTATAACTGTAGTTCTGTCTTTTACGTTTATTTACTTATTTTAAAGATTTTATTTATTTATTTGAGAGTGAGACAGAGTGGGCACACACAAGCAGGGGGAGGGGCCGAGGGAGACACAGGCCCCCGCTGAGCAGGAGCCCGACGCGGGGCTCGGTCCCAGGACCCCGGGATCATGACCAGAGCCAAAGGCAGACGCCTCATCCACGGAGCCCCCCGGCACCCCTGGGTTCTGCGTTTAGATCGGTGATCCACTCTGAGTTCCTTTTCGCTGACGCTGTGAGGTACGGCTGCAGCCTGTGTCCCAGCGCTGTCTTTTCTCCGCGAAATTGCCTGGGCTGTTTATCGAAGATCAGCGTCTGGTTCCTCCGGACCCGGTCAGGACCACGCTGTCTTGGCGGTCAGTCTTGGAATCAGGTGTTGTCTTCCAACTTTGTCCTGGATTCTGTGCGTTTCTGTAGCATTTGAGAATCAGTCTGTCAATTTCTACAAAAAACATGCCAGGATTTGCGGGCTGTTTTGAATCTTAGATGAATTTGGGGGAATAATGCAGAAGGTGTCACACAGCAGCCTTAGGCCTGTGTGCACAGTTGGCCCCGGGCTGGCATCCGGATTTCTAGGAGACTTTGCCTCCGTCCCGGCACGGGGGAGTGGCTCTTTGTGCCTAGACTGTGGGTTTGGCGGGGGACGGGCTGGACACCTGCTTCCTTTCTGGAAGGTGGGATTGTGACACGTGCCAGGCAGGGTGTTTGCAGTGAAAACTCTGGGCTTTGAGTCTCCGGGAGCTTCCGTGGTGGAGCCTGACACCTGTTGTCAGTCGTTTGTGGCTGGAGGGGTTAAGCGTCTCCTGTGCCAGCCCTTCTAGAAAAATCTCTGGACCCGGGGCTGGTCATCGCACAGAACACCGAGGCTTCGGCCCGTGAGCGCCGAGTGTGTCTTCCAGAATTTCGCTGTGTGCTGGTCTCACACGTCAGACAGACCCTGAGTGATTCACACTCGGTGGTCTCCTAGACGGTTTTGCTTTTTAAATTCTTTCTCATTGTTACTGCTCGTACATAGAAACCCAGTCGGCTGTTGTGCGCTGAGCTTACCATCTGCGACCTTGCTGAACTACTGGGGTCTGGTTCCATCTTCAGTATTTTGTAAGATAAGGTCACGATCGTGTCACCTGCCACGCGAGATGGGCCCCTCCTTCGCGGACAGCTGTGTCTCATTCCTCCTGCTTCGTCGCTGTGGCACACTCTGGGCGGTGCCGAGAGCACCGGTGAGCCCTCCTGTCCCGTTCCCGGTCTCAGGCTCCCCGGTCTCAGGGTGTCCGCACGAGCGTGGGGTTAGCCGCAGCGTTTTTGTGTGTTTTGTCCTCAGGTTGCGGAAGTTCCCTTTTATTCTTCCATCATTATCCGGGACTGCGTGCGGTTTCGTCAGATGCTTTTTCTTCAGTTGTTGGGATGAGCGTATGTTTTCCTTTTCTAGTTTAATGAGACGTAGTGCATCACGCAGCCTCTCCCGGGTTCTCACATCTGCGTTCGCGAGAGCTGTTGGTCTGTGGTTCGCTTTGATGCCTTTATCTGGTGTTGGTGTCGGAGCGATGCCGGCGCCGTGGAGTGGGCTGGGAGTTACTCTGTACTTGTCGGTTTACGCGACGAGCTCGTAAGGTTCCTCGGTGAAGCCATCTGTGCCCAGAGTTACCTTTGTGGGAAGTTTCATTCCCATTCAGCTTCCCGATGGGTGTGTGGTTACTTGTTTTATTCATTTGCACAAGTTTCTCTTTTATCCTGTTAGAGATGGTGGGTCTCGTTTTTGGTTTCACTGGTTTTCTCTCTTTTCCTGTTTTCTGGATATTGGTTTCTGTCACTGTTACTTCCTTTTATCTGTTCACTTTGGGTTTAAAGATTGATTGACTTGTTTTTGGAGGGAGCGAGAGTGGGAGGGGCAGAGGGGAGGGAGAGACTTCAAAGCAGGCTCCCCGCTGAGCACAGAGCCGGACTGGGGCTCATCCCATGACCCTGAGCTCACGGCCTGAGCGGAAACCAAGAGCTGGACGCCACACCGACTGAGCCGCCCAGGCGCCTGTTCCTGGTGGGTGCAACTTGTTCCTCCCCTGCCCTCCCGCACCCTTGCTCTCCGGCACAGGCATTGCGGCCGTGCGGGCGGCCAGGAGCCTTTTCACAGCGGCGCGGTGGACGTGGACGTTGCCTCCAAGTTCGTTACATTCAGTTCAAAATACTTTCCAATTTCTCTCTGCTGACTTTAATCTCTCTTTTTCCGTGTCCATTCATGGGCATTGGCTCGGGGCTGGCCGTTGTCGTCTTTCCCTCCGTTGGCCCTGGGGGGACGCCCGGCCCATGGCTGGGTCCGCTCGCCCCGTCTCTGCCGTTGTCGGGCGGCTGTGCCTTGCGTGTGCTGAACCCCTGCTCCTTTGTTCTTATTTTCGTTCGAGTCACTTATTAAAGAGAAATAAATTGTGGGGGAAATGTCGTGTGCATCTACCCAGGGAGATGTTAGATGCTCCCTGACATTTCTGGCACCGTGGCCTCTGGTGATGGATTGTTTAAGCTTTTAAATGTGAAAAAGTCTTCATTACCCACCTTCGTGTTGGAGACATTTCCGTGAGGTCGGACAGGCTAGGTGGATGGGTTTTCTCTCGGTCGGCGCAGGTGAGCTCTCGCTGCCTGGGCTGCGCCAGATGAGCGGCCCGAGGTCGCGTTCTCCGTTCCTCTGCGCGTGAGCGGTCTTCTTGCCGCTGTCATCGTTGCCGTTCTGAGATGTGTCGCTACGGTGACGCGGTTTTCCGCCTGCTGCTTCGGTTTATGACTCACAGTGTCCGTAAAATTTTGGAAAATTTTGGCCTACTTTTCTTCAACAATCTGGGCCCCTTTTTTCTGCCCTCCCCCACCCCAAAACTCGGGGGCTCCACACCACACGCCTATGCTCTTCGAAGTTGTCCCAAGCTTACTAATGCTTTGTTAAAAAATTCTCTTTTCTCTCATAGTCTGCAGCTTCTCTTCCTTTGTCTTCAGGTTTCCTCATCTTTTCTCCTTTGTCTGATCTGATGTGAATCCATCCATATAGTTTCCATCTCAGATCCCAGATGGGTTTTTTTGTGGGAGTAGGTCTTAAAAAATGTATATGTGTGTAATATATATTTGGTGTGTACGTATGTTATGTATAATACAGAACTTTCTGTCTCTGACCTTTTGAGCATATGGAATAGCGCTTTTTTTTAAAAGATTTTTATTTATTTATTTGACAGAGAGAAATCACAAGAGAGGCAGAGAGGCAGGCAGAGAGAGAGGAAGGGAAGCAGGCTCCCCGCTGAGCAGAGAGCCCGATGTGGGACTCGATCCCAGGACCCTGAAATCATGACCTGAGCTGAAGGCAGCGGCTTAACCCACTGAGCCACCCAGGCGCCCTGGAATAGCGCTTTAATGGCTGTTAGGATTCACATCGGTTGTGCGTGTCTGCAGTCAGCCGATCTGGCTCTCCGTCGTAGGGCACGTTTCCTTTCCTTTGCCTGCTCCTCTGTGGCTGGAAGACGGCCCTTGTCGGCTGGGACGTCTTCGGTTTGCACAGGTGCGTGAGTTTTGTTCTGGGGACGCAGTTAAGGAGCTTGCAAACAGTTCGATCTTTTCAGGTCTTGCTTTTCTGATGAGTCAGCTAGGACCAGAGCGTTGCCCAGTCTGGGCTGGTGACTCCCGGCGCACGTTCTGCCCAAAGCCGGGATAATCGGGAGGTTCCCCTTTTGGCGGGCGGGGAGGCACTCCTGGCCCTTCGTGGATGCTGGGCACCGTGAGCGCTTACCCGCCCGGATGGTTCTTTCCTGGGTGGTTGGTGCTCTGCCGAGGGCCTGGGCAGGGCGCTCCGCAGACCTCCGGCGTTCTCCGTCCGTCCGGCTTCACGGAGTTCCGTCCTGCCGACCTCAGCTGCCTTGTTTCTTGGACGCAGTCCCGGGTTTCTGGGGCTCGGCCTGCGTCCCCTGGAAACTCGCTCTAGCCTGGCCTGCGGCAGTCAGTTCTGGGCTCCCTTCGCCTGTTTCCCAACTGCCAGAGGCCACTGTCCTTCCCTGCCTGGTGCCCAGTGATCGGCAGACGCACATTCTGCCCATTTCTCAGTCGTGTGGGGAGTAAGGCTGGTCTCTGCGGCGACGGGAAGGGGGTGGAAGCTCCGTTTTCACATTTGGGGCCTTCGTGCGCCCCTCGCCTCCCGTGGCTGCTGCGTGTGGACACGCCTGTCGCCGGGGATCCTCCTCCCCGACAGCCCAGACTTCACCAGCGCGGAAGGACGCCTCAGCCTCCCTCCCGGCCGCAGCGGCGACAGTGACGGACGGTGCCTTTTGCTTCCTTCGCTCCAGATCCGAATCGCCGCAGTGGAGGCACGGGGGCTACCCCTTCTCTCCTGTCCCGGCGGGTTTCCCTCCATGTGACGCCCTCCAGGCTCACCCGTGTTTCCGCATGTTGCGGAATCTTCCATTTTCAGGCTGACGAAGGCTCCGTCACCGTGTGGACCACCGTCTGCTTCTCCATCCACCTGCTGATGGGCAGCAAGTGGCTTCCGGGTCCCGCTCCCGGGCGCCCCGTCGCTGTGACCCCGGGCGCCGCTGTCCAAGTCCCTGCCCCACTCTCCGCGCCTGGCCAGCAGCCCGCGAGGGCCCGTTTTGCTGCGTCCTCGCCCCCGCCGACCTCTGTTGCTGGAGGGACTGTGAAGCGGTGGCGCACGTGGTTTTGACTTGCGCTTCCCAAACCATGGGCGGCCCTGGGGACCTCCTCGTGCGTCGCCATGCATCCTCTCAGAGACACACCTGTGCTCCTCGGCCCCCTTTGAAAATGGGTTGGTGGCTGGTTTCCGAGTCGTGAGCCTTCAGTATATCCCACACACACGAGTTCCTTACTGGGCCTGGGATTCGCAGAAACCTTCTTCCATTCCCTGCGTCGTCTTCCACTGTGGATTGTGTCCTTTGAAACACAGATGTTTTAAAAATTTAATGTTTTAGCTTTATTGAGATATTATTGACACATAACCATTTAAACTGAAGACACAGTGTGATGTTTTAACACATGGATATTGTGAACTAAGTGCACGGTAAGATTAATACTTCCACACCTTCACATAATTACTTTTATTTTATTATATTTAAGATGTAGGCTCTCAACACATTTAATTTTTTATTTTTATTTTTATTTTTTAAAAATATTTTATGTACTTATTTGACACGAGAGCGTACAAGCAGGAGTAGCAGACGGAGGGAGAGGGAGAGGGAAAAGCAGGCCCCGTGCTGCGCAGGGAACCCGATGCGGGGCTCGATCCCAGGACCCGGGATCATGACCTGAGCCGAAGGCAGTTAGTTGCTTAACCTACTGAGCCTCCCAGGTGCCCAGCCTTTTTTTTTTTTTTTTTTTTAAGTTTTTTTAAAAACTCTGTACCGGGTGTGAACGCATGACCCCAAGACCAGGAGTCGCCCCACGAGCCGAGCCAGCCAGGTGTCCCAGCCGCGCTCAGGCGTTACTTACAGTTACCGTTCTGCACATCAGACCCCAAACTGGAGGTCTGTACCCTGGGACTGACATCTCCCCACCCCAGTCCTGGCGGCCACCGTTCTGCTCTCCGCTTCTCTGCGTTTGGCATTTTGGATTCCACATATGAGGGAGAACACACAGTGCTTGTCCTACTCTGATGGATCTCACTCACGTAACGTCCTCCATTTCTGTCTATATTGTCACAAAAGGCAAGATTCCACCCCCCGCTGCCTTTTTAATGGTGAATCATCATCCCGTGCTCTCTCGACGGTCACTCAGGTTGTTGGCTGCCGTGGGTGACGCTGCAGCGGACGTGGGGCCCGGATCCCTCTTCTGGACGCTGGTCGCATGTCCTCTGGCTCTGTTCCAGAGGGAGCCGCCGGAGCACAGGGTAGCCCTGCTTTTGACTTCTTGAGGAGCCTCTGTACCGTGCCCCACGGCGGCCGCACCAGCCGGCTCCTTGCCCGCACCCGCTGTCCCTCGTCTTCCTGAGTCTCGCCTTCCGACAGGTGTGGGGTCGTCTCTCTTCGAGGCTCTGATTTGCATGTCCCTGGCTGGAGGGACGTGAGCATCTGTTCGAGTGTCTGTCGGCCATCGGAGTGTCTACTTGCGAGAAGACCTAATCTGCTAATCTAGTCGGTCCTGTGACCGTTTTTAACCCTTTTCCCCTTTGTGTTGGATGAGTTTCATATGTGATTTGGTGTAACCCCGGTAAGAGTCGCAGTTCGCACGTACTTTCCCCCGCTCAGTGGGTCTCCTTTTCGTTTTGCTGGTTTGCTGGTTTGCTGTGCAGCTGCCTTCTCGTTTGATGTAGTTCCACTCGTTACTCTTGCTTTTATTCCTTGCACTTTTTTTAGAAGATTTTATTTATCCATTTGACAGACACACAGTGAGAGAGGGAACACAAGCAGAGGGAGGGGCAGAGGGAGAAGCAGGCTTCCCGCTGAGCATGGAGCCCGACCTGGGGCTCGATCCCGGGATCCTGGGATCATGACCTGAGCTGAAGGCAGAGGCTTAACGACGGTGCCCCCCAGGCACCCCTATTCCTTGTACTTTTGATGTCACATCCAAAAAATTGTTGACACCAATAATGTCAAAGAGCTTTTTTCTTAGAAACACAGAAGTCTCAAATTTTGGTATCACCCTATTTATTTTTGCTTTTGCTGCCACATTGGAGAGACCATTGAAAATCCGATGCCCTGAAGCTTTCTGTAGTTTCTTCTCAGTGTTTTGTCTCTCGTGTTTAGGTCTTTGATCCATTTTGAGTTGATTTTTATACGTGCGAAGGTAAGGGTCTAGCTTCCGTCTTTTCCCAGAAGCTGACTGACGTGCTCCTCGAGAACCGAAAATAGAAAGGCTTCGGACAGACTGAGCTCAGGACTTGCTTGCTCAGCTCGGGCCCCCGAACCGTCTCCCGCCATCCTTAGCTCATCCCAGTCGTGGCCCCCGTTCTCGGCTCTGAGCCCCCCACTCCCCAGGCACAAGGGCAGGAACATCCAGGTCTGAGGCACATGTCCTTGCTGCATCGTCTCGTGATTCCATGTTTCCTGTAGGGGAGACCTCAGTGTCTGCCCCCAGCCCTGGGTCCCAGGCTCCCCTGCACACTCAGGCCCCCCACCTGGCAGCCGGGCTTTGTTCAGGAAGCACAGCTCACACTGTGCCCCGCTCGGGGACACGTCGTCACACCTGCACGCAGCGTCCACCCCTCCTCTGGCCTCCTGCCCACACTCCTGCTTTCCAGCTCAGACTCGGGGCGGTGTTCTCATACAGAGTGAGGGAGGGCCCGGGGCGGGAAGGAGAGGCACCTATACGCGGGTCGGACGTTCCCTTCAGGCTACTACCCAGCCCCTGGGTGGCAGCCCCCTAGCCCGCACCCTTGCCCACGCCCAGACCCTGCCAGTGAGGGCCAGGCCAGTCCTGGGGCGCATCGTGCCCCTCCATGTTTTCTCTGTATTTGTCTCCATTTTCCTGACCTTCCCTGAAGCCACGTCTGTCCCCAGGGCCTCCCGTGTTTATCCGCCAAAGCCCGGGAGCTTCATGTCGTTTGCCGATGGTGAGTGCCTGTGAGTTCGGTCTCTGCGGGACGCAGCTGCGGAGCAGACGATGTTCTGCCGGTGACGTGTGTCATGACAACAGGCACGCGGCTCTGCTGGGCGCTCACGGGCCGGGCACTCTGCAGGGTTCAGAAGATTCACTTGCGCAGCTACTGAGACAACCCTAGGAGGGAGGTTACGTTCGTCCTCTTCTACGTCTGAAGAAATGAGACGCGTGGTCAGCTGTGCAGTCGAGGAGGGAAGGGGCAAGGGTTTCACCAGGAAGAGCGTCCGGAGGCTCAGTACAGTCCCTGCCTCTGCCGTCAGCGGATCGAAGGATTTTCGCGTCTCTGCGTCGAACTCACGTCTGTACCAAGGCTCCCTCGCCAGCGCCTTGGTCAAGAGCATATGGAGCCCCACAGCCCATCTCTGTCTTCTGTTCACTGACCTTGACCTCACGCAGCTCACTTCCCGTCCTCATGCTGACCAGGCCCCGTACGCCTGGTTTACGTGTCTTTCTCCCTCTTGCCCTAGACTTTGAGCCTCACCACTTCTGGCGCTGGAGCAGCTTTGGGGACTACGTGCAGTGCGTGCTGGTCTTCACGGGCGTGGCAGGCTACGTCACGTACCTGTCCATTGACTCGGCCCTGTTCGTGGAGACGCTGGGCTTCCTGGCCGTGCTGACCGAGGCCATGCTGGGGGTCCCACAGCTCTACCGCAACTACCGCCACCGCTCCACCGAGGGAATGAGGTAGGTCGGCCTGGGTCGCTCCCGCGGCACCTGTCGGTACCAGCCTGGCCGCGTGTTTGGTAAAAACCTAACAGGTGCAGACTCGGCTGCTGTGTATGCGAGACACCAGGTAGAGAGCAGAGGTCCGGATGCGGGAGCAGATGTGTTTGTGTGGAGCACGTAAGGGGACGCCGCGACCCCCTAGTGAAACAGATGCGTGGCACGGGGTCTTCCGGGTTGAACCTGGAGCGTTGTCGCGGGAGCATGTGCGAGCACAGAGGGGATGCGGAGGGAGAAGGCCCTGCCCGCGGAGCACAGGTGAGCAGAGGCGGCTCTGGTGCCCAGCGGTGGGGGCCGCGTCCCGAGATACACTCTTGGCAGTAGCTGTGTGTCTCCGCAGAGCCCTCCGTGTGTTCGGATGCCCTCCGGGCCACGGGAGGCCGGTGGGGACCGGGTCTCGAAGGCACTGGGTGGAGCCCTCCACTGGCCTGTGAAAGTCACCTGTGGCATTGAAACGAGGTGTCTACGGGAATTCCAGGGCCGCCGTGGATGGACTTGCTCTGAACCTTTGTCATTCCTGCCAGGTGCTTCTCTAGCACTTGCTTGCTCCTGTGATGGGGAGCTTCCTCCCAGGCGTGAGGAGCCCTGCACGAGGCTCTGTTCAAGGCCCCGTAGTAGCACTGAATCTCTCATGCTTCCCCTGAGATCCATGCAGCCCCTCAGCCCCTCCCAGGGTGGTCCTGTGTGTGTGAAGGCAGCCTCGTGACCCCACTCCCCTGGGGGCCTCGGTCTGTGCTTCTCTCCCTCGGTCTGTCGGCCATCCGTCCCGTGATGGCCAACAGCCCCTTCCTTATCCAGGTCTCCCTGCTGGGTCTGTTCGAGTGACGCAGGCCAGGAGACTAGTGCGCAGCTCAGATCTGAATGTGCTGTGTGAGGCCTGTGCAGGGACCGGGGCAGGGTATCCGCTCCCTGGGGACCCTTGGCACCCGCAGACTCACTGCAGCTGACCGCCTGTGTGTGCAGCGGCACCCGGGCTGCCGCCGTTCACTGGTTAGGTCCTGTGGCCGCTCTCAGTATGTCCAGCACATAGGGGACGCCCTGGCAGTTGAATCGGACATTGTCTCAGTTTTCCAAGTCTGAGCTGCTGTGATGGGAAAGGACTGTCCGGGGGTCAGAGTAGAGACTGCTGATGCCTCTGGCTGGAGACGATGGCCCACGGATGGGAAGCCGAGGTCACAGACATCTCTAGAAGGCAGAGATTCAAGGTTTTTCTTTTAAGATTTATTTTAGAGAGTGGGGGTGCCGAGGGAGGGAGAATGTCAAGCAGATCCCCACTGAGCACAGAACCCGGCACGGGGCTCCATCCCTGACCCTCTGAGCATGACCTGAACCAAAATCAACAGTTGGACCTCAACGGACCGAGCCACCCGGGTGCCCCAGGATTCAAGCCTCATTAATGTAGGAAATGACGCAACAGCTCAATCCCCTGAGACCGAGCAGACTGCAGGGCAGTCAGGAAGTGACAAAAACAATCCCGTTCGTGGTTCTATGGAGACTAACCGAGGAGGCAGAGACTTGTGCAGTGGAAACGAGAGCACTGTTGAAGGAACTTGAAGACAGGAGTAGATGGGAAGACATTCCACGTCCACGTTCGCGGCCTGGAAGATTCAGTATTGTTAAAATGTCAACATACCCAAGGCAACCTCGGGTTTAGTGATCCTATCAAAATCCCAGTGATTTTTTTCTTTGCAGAAAAACCTGTCCTAAAATTCACCTGGAACATTGAGGGACCTGAAATAGTCACAACAGTCTCAAAAAAGAACAAAACTAGAGGACATACCTTCAGAAATGACGGCGCAGGTGCCGTCGCGGCTGTGCTGTCCCTCGGTGTTGTCAGTCATCGTCACTGGTGTACAGACAGACCCGTGCGGTAGAGCAGAGAGCCCAGAAACGACCCTCACGTGTATGGTCCAGTGGCTTTCAGCGGGGTGCCAAGACCGTTCAGTGGAGAAAGAAGTGTTCTCAGCATGTGGGGCTGTGGAAACGGGACGTCCACGTGCAAGAGAACCAAGTTAGACCCTTCCCTGGCACCATGCGTAGAAATTAACTCAACATGGAACAAAGACCTAAATGTAACACCTAGAACAGTAAGATTCTTAGGAGAAAACGTGGGAGAAAAGCATCGCGACGTTGGGCTTGGCAGTGATTCTTCTTGGATACGACACCGAAGGCACAAGAAAACCAAAAAGGCAAATTGGACTTAAAAACCACGAGCCTCACGCGTCGGGAGGTTGTCCACGAGCCGCCTACAGAGTGGGAGGAAATACGCGCGGAGCCTCGTCCAGTGAGGGATTGACATTAGGACTACAAAAGAGCTTCTAAAACTCAACGACAAAAAACCCAAACAACCCAACTGAAAAACGAGCCAAGCCCGGAAGAACGTTTCCCAAGGCCGACGTACAAGTGGGTGACAAGCGTGAGGAAAGGTGCTCAGCGTCGCTGACCCTCAGGGACCTGCAGATCAAACCACACTGAGGCCCCCTCATGCCAGGAGCGCGGCGGCTCCCAGAAGACGAAGAGCAGCAGGTGGGGGGGGGGGCGGAGATGAGCCCTTGTGCCCTGTGGCCGGGCTGGCGCCCTGGTGCAGCCACCGTGCAGAGCAGTGCACGGTGAGAATCACCATGTGATCCGGCAGTTCTGCTTGTGGGACTCGACCCAGGAGAGCGGACAGCAGGGTCCTGAGCTGCTCGCAGACCGTTCACAGCAGCTGTGACTGGAAGCAGCCCCCATGTGGACGGGTGGATCAGCAAAACCGGATAAATGAATTGCAATGTAATGATTTACAGGAAACATCTGTTTGGTCGTTCAGACGAGCTCTTCAGAGAGCTTCAGGCCAGTGGAGACACGCAGACGTGGGGAGAGCGGTGCGCCTGGAGAGGGCACGGGACCTCCGGGAGGGAGTTCGGTGCCCACAGAGCCGTGCGACCGCCACCTCCGTGTCACGTCAGAACGTTTTCCTCACCCCACAGAGGAACTTCGCACCCGCTGGTCATCACCCTTCATCCACTCCCAGCCTCCCCCGCCTCCGGCCCTCGGCTCCCCGGACCGGCTGTCTCTAGGACGCTGGATGTAAACGGAGCCGCGGGAAAGCGGACGGCGCTCCCAGGCTCTGCCGTGCATGACAGATCGGTGCTCGGCTCCGGAGGCTGGACCACGGTCTGGTCCTGTGGGTGTACCAGCGTCTGTTCTTCAGTCGGCGGACATCCGGTGTTCAGCATCTTTCGGCTGTTACAGGTGATGCAGGTAATGAAGGTCACGTACAAGTTTCTGCTGGACACTGGCTCTCCTTTCTCTGGAGCAGACCAGCAGGGGCACTGTTGGGTCGCACGGCGGCTCTGGGCTTAATGATTTGAGGCGCAGCCATGCTGGGTCCACAGTGGCGTGAGGGTTCCGACCCGGCCTCTCATCGACACCTGTTACCCTGTGGCTGTTGATTCTAGCCGTCCTCGCGGTGTCACGTGGGCTCTCCGGTCTCCATGTGGTTTCGGTTTGCATTTCCCGCTGATAATGAGGTTGAGCATCTTTTCACGTGCTTTTTGGCCATCCGTGTGTCTTTGGAGAAACGTCTGTTCCGGTCCTCGGTGGCCCGTCTTTTTACCACTGAGTTGGAGCCTTCCTTGTGTGCACTGGGCCGTTGCAGCCTTATCCGGCGTATGATTCCTAATTTTTTTCTCCCATTCGGTGGGCTGTCTTTTCACTTTCCTGACATTTTCCTTTTCAGCAAAAAAGGTTTTAAATTTGCTGAAGTTAATGAATTTGTGTGTGTGGCAGAGGGGGGGTTGTTGCTCATGCCTTTGTCGTCATACCCGAAACCCCTGTCTGACCCAAGGTCACAAAAACCTGTTCCTTTGGTATGTGTTTTGGGTGGATTTTGAATTACAGGAGAGCTTGGATTCGTGGAAGGGAGAAGGTCTAGGTCTAGGCTGAGGGCAGCAGTGAGGGGGGCCGGGGAGTCCACAGGAGTCGGCCCAGTTGGGCTCTGGAGGAGGCTAGGCGGGCACAGGAGCGTGGCCGTCATTTCTTGGGCACCAGCTGGAAAGACGCGTTCTGGACCGCAGGACAGGGCAAGGAGGCGGTGAGAGGAATCTTAGGAAGAGTTTGGGAGGAAAAATGCAGAAGTCAGGAATGAGGAAATAGGACCCTGGACGGAAACGGTAGAGGAGGGTGGGGCGGGGCGTGCGGGAGGCAGCGGCTGGATTGGCGATGGGCAGAGGGAGCCAGCTCCCAGCCCGCCAGCCTGACCAGGAAGCCACAGCTGGGGCCTGGGAGGGGTGGTCGGGGCTTCCCGTGGGGCTGGAGCTCTGGACTGTGAAGATTCTTCCATCCCAGGGGCGCCTGGGCAGCTCAGTGGGTTAAAGCCTCTGCCTTCGGCTCAGGTCATGATCTCAGGGTCCTGGGATCGAGCCCCGCATTGGGCTCTCTGCTCAGCAGGGAGCCTGCTTCCTCCTCTCTCTGCCTGCCTCTCTGCCTGCTTGTGATCTCTCTCTCTCTGTCGAATAAATAAAAAATCTAAAAAAAGAAGATTCCCCCATCCTGGTCCCCCTTGGGGTGGGGACTCCAGGACATCCCTGGCGCAGCTTCTGGGGCTCGTTCCTCCCTCCCATAGTTGTCGCAGGTGATGGGGATTCACAGCTCGCGCTCGCATATCCCGCGCCCTTGTTCCTGCACTAGAGCGCTCCTTCCTGACGAGCTGACCACGCAGGGTGGTGTTGGTTTCCTGCGCTTGGCTAGTATTTGATCCGGCCGCCGTGCCCCAGCCCCGAGCTGCCCGCCCCCTGATATGAGGCTGTCACATTTGTGACCCTGAGCAGAGGCCACGTGTGCATTCAGGGCCGGGGGGAGGGGCTGTGACCGGGCACCGGGCGGGGGTCCTGGCTGTCTCCAGGCCTTCCTGTGGAGTGCTACCTTGCGTGGAGGGGCCAGCTTCCTGCGAGGTGGCCATTCCAGGGGGGCCGGGAGCACCCTTACCCCAGGAGCGGCCCGGCCCCGGGGAGCTGGAGACACAGGCAGGACGTTTCCAGGCTGGCTGGTTCCGCCCAGGTCCGCTGCGAAGGCTCCAGCCCGGCCCCTCACAGACCCTGCTGCCAGGCCTGGAACCATCGCTGGGGCTTGTTGGGTTTTGTGTTTTGAGGGACGTCCCTCCACCTCCTGCTAGAATGTGGGTGCCTCCGGCAGACCGTGTCCTGCGCCGTTAGTTCTGTTCGACGGAACCAGACTCTTCTGCTGGGCCCTGTTGCTTCTCTCCTTGTCCTCATGCCTTTTTCAGAAACCTGGGCTGCTCTCGGAGCTTCTCCTTGAAATGCTTGCTGTGTGGGTGTGGGCTTTCCTTGGAAGGGCGCAGCGGGTGGGCGTGGGAGCTGCGAGCAGCCCCTCAGGCAGGCGGGCCCCTCCGCGGGGCGGTTCAGGCCATCTCGGCCCGGTGGTGCCTGCAGCCTGTAGGGGCCCCGGCCAGGTCCCCTGGTTGAGCTGCTTCCTTCCCTCCACTCGTCGCTCTGCTGCGTCCTTCCTGCGGCCCCCACCAGCTCCTGCCCGTGCTCCCACAGCCCGTGCTGTCCAGCCCCCGCGGGCCCTTCTGCCACGCGCCGAGGTCCCCCGCTGCTGCCCCAGACCAGGCGGTCCGGACCGAACTGGAGGCAGAGGCTTGGCAAGTGCGGGGTTTTCGGTCACCGCAGGCAGCGGATCCTGGGGGACATCACAGCGACAATCACCGTCTCTCCTGCCCCGTCTGGGGCAGACCAGGCCAGCTATCCCCAGGGGCCGGTCTGGGGTGGCCAGTGGTGGAACGCTGACCCAGACCACCCATGCCAGGTGTGTGTTCGGGGCCGCGGGGGCCAGCCCATCTCTGCCCTCGAGGGGCACAGAGAGCCTGGACCGGAGCCGCCCGGCAGCAGGAGGAGCCCGGGAACGACGGATGTGGGTGGTGCTGGTCTCCCTTCCGACCCGCCTGCCTGGAGCTTAGCGCTGTGCCCGGGGCCGAGCAGGACGCGCTCCTGTGTGTGGGGAAGTGTGAGCTCGGGACACGGCTGTTGGTGTTCCGGCCTTGCCCTTCCGCCGTGGATCCTAGGCAGGCCCCGGGCCTGAAGCCGCAGTCTTCAGGAGCCGAACCGCATTGCAACCCACGTGCCGCTTGACGGCGACCGTGCCTGTTGCAGCAGAAACCCGGCGTTCCCAAGGGGTTTGGTGAGACCCGGAGGCTCGTTACGTAACACTGACCGTGCCCAGGACACAGCGGAGGGAGCATCAGCCGCTCTGCAGCTCAGAGGAGGAGCCGGCCAGCAGACGATGCACCACCAGCGCGGGCACCCGGGCCTGGGAGCGGCCCCTGGGAAACTGGTCCAGGGAGGAGAGGAAACACGCTCGAAATGAATGGAAAACGGGACATCTCAGTGAAGTCGTGGAAGCTGTAAAATTAAAAAGAACCAAACAGAACATTTTAAATTAAAAAACACAGTAAGCCATATTTTTACTCCGTGAGTTCAGGAGTGGAACGCGGATGGCCCGGGAATGAGCCTGTGAACTTGAAGACAGATAATAAAAAACGTTCTCAACCGCAGAGAAAAACCGGGGAAAAAAAGCTTCAGAGAAAGTACCAGAAAATCTAACATTGATGTCGTCCGGGTCCGGAGGAGAGAAGGGGTGTGGAGCAGACAAAATACTGACAAAATGTCTGAAAACTTTCCAGCTTTGATGTTAGATAAACTTACAGATGCGAGAAGTTCCTCAGATCCTAAACACGGATCCCGTCACGGTCTGCTAAAGCCGAAGTCAGATGTTGAAAGCAACCAGGAAAAGAGGGTCTGTCCTACACCGTGTGGTTTTTTAAAATGTAGAATTCGTTCCCAGCTCCCTCACAACAAAACCTTAGAATACCGTGTGAGCCAGAATCACAGGCCGAAGGGGACACATCTGGGGGCCTTTCCGGTCGTGGGGCGCCCGTCCACGGAGAGGCTGCACGGGGCCGGCCAGGCTGCGGGCCATTCCCCCGTGACCACCCGAGAAGCCTCAGGCCGCCCTATGCAGCAGGTTGGGAGGCCTCCCCGTGTCTGTCTGCGCTCTGTGCGGCCGCGGCGGAGGAGGGGAGCAGAGCCACGTCCTCAGGCGGGAGTTCCGGAGATGGGGGTCCTCACCCTGCTTTTAGGAGTGAGAGCCAGCCTGGGGCTCAGAGGACCGTGTCGTCTGCAAGCTCAGTGCCTGGGTGCGTGGCCCTCGGTCTGGTGCTGGCGGCTCTGGCAGCAGAGGGCACCGGGTCTGCTTGGGGATCGCCCCGCCCCCTCCTGCCCCTTCACTCCCCTGCCTGGCAGCAGCCCCCCAGACTCTGGTCGGGCTCCCTTAGCTGGGGGAGGTTGAAGCGCTGCTGGAAGCGGGTCTGATTCAAGCTTCCGGCAAGTTACCGGCAAACACACCAGTGCTCCTGCCTGTGCCTTGGGAAGCCCGGGCGTGCGAAGCTGCCGGGAGAGACGTGGGTGGGCGATGTGGTGGGGGGGGTGGGCAGTGACAGGTGCTCCCTCGTCACCCATGGAGGACTGAGTGTCCCTGCCTCCCTGGGGACTGATCTGAAACGTTGGAGGGGTTGGCGACGGCGACCAGAAACGGGATCACCTCCAGTTACGTTTTCGGGGAGGGGGTCTGGCCAGGCAGGGGCTCCCATGACCAGGGTTCGCTCTGCTGCTGCTTGCGGCCTCCGGTTTCGTCCTCAGCAGCCTGGGTGCAGATGGGGGCAGCCCGGCCAGGAAGAGGAAGCTCCTGGCGACAGGGCCTCCCCCTTGGGCAAGGCTCCCGTGGCCAGCCCGGCCCAGCCTGCCCGTCCCCACGGCCAGGTGCTGTTCTCCTGCAGTCCCCACCTGCCTGCTGGTCCCTGGGTGGTCTCTCCTGTCCCGTCGGAGGCCACAGCGCATCTCTTGAGGGACACAGCCGCACACCTGCCGTCAGAAGGGACGGAACGCTCGTGAGGCCACGTGAGCCGTGCCACAATGTCTGCGTCCCTGCCTGGCCGCGGCAGGGCCTGCCTGTCCCTACGGCTGTGCACGCCGTGGCCTCGCGGTGAGGACGGGAGGGCGGGGGGACGGGGAGGCCGGGTGGCCGCTGACCGCTGGCGTGTGTCTCCGCAGCATCAAGATGGTGCTCATGTGGACCAGCGGCGACACCTTCAAGACGGCCTACTTCCTGCTCAACGGCGCGCCCCTGCAGTTCTCCGTGTGCGGCCTGCTGCAGGTGCTGGTGGACCTGGCCATCCTGGGACAGGCCTGCGCCTTCGCCCGGCACCCCCAGAAGCCAGCCCCCCACGTGGCACACCCGGCCAGCGCCAAGGCCCTCTGAGGCGGCGGGGGAGGACGCGGCTGTGTGGCCCGGCCACCTGTCATCCCTGCAGGGGTACCTGTCGTGGGGCAGGCGGGCACCGGGGCCCCAGGGGGTGTCGCTCAGCTCCGTGGGTCGCGGGTGGGCTGCCGGGGGCCTGGGTGCCAACATGGTTCTCCAGCCTGAGGACGAGTGTGAGTGGGTACCGGAGCCGAGGGCTGGGCTGAGGCTGTTTTGCAGGTGATGGGGAAGCCAGTGCTCTCTTCCTTCCTCTCAAGAAACACCTGTCCGGAACTCGGAACGTGCTCACAGACCCAGGAAATGGCTGACCTCGGGCTGCTACGGGACAGGGCGCCAGGAAGCCCCTCTGGGTCGCAGACCTGCCGGGAGCCCCCGGGGTCTGCAGCCGGGCTCTCGGCCACCCTCGGCCTGGGCGGGTTGGGGAGCAGGAGTGAGCAGTGGCACCAGGAGAGCCCGCGCACCCGGCGCCCAGAGCCTGGTCTCAGAACGGCCCAAACGTGGACATCCTGGTGACAGCGTGCGCGCGAGCGTGACTCCGAGTAGGGCCTGGGGTTTGTACACAGCTGATGCTTGTGGGAAGGAAGCCGCGGGGACGCACGTTCCCGGTGCTCTTGGTGACTGCCGGAGTCGGCCCTGGAGGGTCACCTCCAGTGCAGCCGGGTCACGGGACTCCGGACTTGGCCCTCAGCTTGGCAGCGGGGCCCAGAGTGTTCCGTGTGCCCACGTGCCTCATTTCTGCATTGGCCGCCTCCTGGGAGATGCCCGTGTGGACGCCGCTGGCAGCGAGCGGGCGAGCCTGTGTCTGTGCCGGCTGGACGCTGCCAGAGTGAGCTCAGGGGTGTTGGCACCAGAACCTGGAGTCCCCACGAGTCCTGGGGGGGGGGCAGGTGGCCTATGTGTGCCCCCAGGAAAGCTGGGGGCCTGGGACCAGGTCTGGGGGCAACGCACCCTCCGCCGAGGACAGGCTGTAACTTACGGGCGTTCCCTCTGGGTTCTGGGAATTGCACGCGCTTGCAGCCTGCCGCCCTGGACGTCCGTGTTCCAGGACGGGGAAGGCCTGCGAGTCAGGTGCGGGGACGTGTGATGCAGGTGTCCCCACGCTCCTTGGGCGTGGGGGGACGTGCCAGGGCGGGGCGTCCCTGGCCACCTGGTTTTCCCCCTCTCAGTTTTACAGGAGCATCTCCGCTGTGGCCAGCAGCCCTGGGCGAGCCCCCAGGCCCCGGCGCCGAGTGTCCCAGCAGCCATGGGGCTTCCCCTCTGCGGGGTGGAGGGCCGGCCCTGGGGCGGCTGTGCGGGGGCGGCGCGGCTTGTCCTGCTGTTCCAGCGGCCGCCTCCTCCCGAGCTTTGCTCACAAACGCCCGAATGTTTGAGTGAAGGTCCTGCTTAGTCACTTGGGCTGTGAGATGCTTTGAAAATGTTTATTTTTAAACACGGGGGATGTCAGTAGCCGTAATTGCCGCCAGATTAAAGTGTCTCCCTCTGACTGCGGCCGTGGCGGCATGTGCCCAGTGGGGGGAGCCCTCGGGGTTGTCCGAGCTCTGACTTTAACCCAATAAACTGCTTGTGGATCCGTGTGGCCTCGTGAATGAGGTCCGAGCGGGCGCGCAGGACACAGTGACCACGGGTCCCCATCCTTCCTTCGCTGTGCGGGTCTTCAGGGAAGGACGGGTGTCCTCTTCTTGGGGTCCAGCTCTGCCCGTGTGAGACCAGGCTGCTCTCTTGGTCCCCCCACACGGACATACCAGCCCCCCAGACAGACCAGTCCCCTGGGAAAGACCAGACCACCTCCTCAGCACAGACCAGTCCCCTAGGACAGACCAGACCAACACCTTAACCCAGACTAGCAGAATAGCTCCCTGGACAGGGCAGACCACCCCCTCCCCCCAGACAGACCAGTTCGCTAGGAAAGACCAGCCCCCTGGACAGACCAGTCCCCCCGGACAGACCAGACTAGCCCCTCAGCACAGACCAGCGCCCCAGGACAGACCAGCTCCCCAAACAGACTAGTCTCCCGGGACAGACCAGCCTGGGCCAGATCAGCCCCTCAGCACAGACCAGTTCCCCAGGACAGACCAGACCAACCCCTTCCCGACAGACCAATCCCCCAGGAAAGACCAGCCCCCTAGACAGACCAGTGCCCCAGGACAGACCGGCCCCTAGGGGCAGACCAGCTCCCCAGACAGGCCAGCAGGACCAGGCCAGGGGAGGCCCTGACCACCGAATGCCTTGAAAGGGTGAGAAGTGTCTTGTTTAAAGAAGGCCAGGGGAAGTGTTGGAAGGAACGTGGACAGTTCTGTCGAGCCTGTAGGAATGGAGCTGTGCGTACTGAGCATTTTTCTTCATGAAGACAATTTACATTTGGGGGCAAGGTACCAGAAATATCAGATACAGTGAAAATACATGAAAGTGATATTTTACATTTTGGGATGACCCCCCACGCCCTCCCGCACTGGCCCCAGGGTCCGAGAGTCTGACCCAGAGCTGCTCCATGTCGGTGACACCCACGCGATCTCTCCGGCAGCCCCAGCCTGGACTCTTGTCTTGCTCTGGGGGTGGATTTTTACTTTCTTTCTGATAATCAGTTCATTAAAATTAGCTGCTAATTCTGCATGCAGTGAAAATCCCGAGGGCGAAACGAACAGTAAAACACGCAGAGGCGTCTTTCTCCGTGAGCCCATCTCGGTTCTCGAACAGTCACCTGTAGCCTCTTTCTTTGGTTCCACTCACAGCCGCCGGGGGTGTGGGAAGGAGCTGGGGCCCCGTCGTCACACCGGCCGGGGGGGCCCGGGCTCTAATCAGAGTAGATGAAGGTCCCTTTCCGCAGGCTTAGACCTCCGATAAAGCTGTGTGGCTTTTCCCCTCAGCAGGATAGTGGCGCGACTGCCCTGGCTGCTGGTGTGAGTGATGGTGCGGCTCCCTCCGCGGAGCCTCCGAGAACTTGGAGCCCATGGGAGGCTGTCAGTGACGCCGGAGCTGCCTGTGCTGGCCCGTCTCCAGCTGGGCAAGAAGAAACTGTGTGCATGTGTGCCTGCGTGCATGTCGCAGTGGGACGCCCACGGATGACCCTGCAGAAGCAGGAGCCCCCCCCCCCCAGACTGCCTACGGCAGAGGCTCCTCCAGGAGCTGCCCTGCCAAGGAGCAGGGAAGCAGAGGGTGCGGCCCGCGGACACAGGTGGCCTCCCGGCATTTGCTACGGCCTTGGAATTTCTGGGCCAGGGAATCCGAACTCCGAAGTGGAGGAGGAGGAAAGGGGAGGAATGACTGGAAGCGGAAGAGCAGTCCCCCCAGCCCCCCACCCCCGCCCCTCCGAGTCAGGGCTGCGCCGCCGGAGGCACATGCAGTGGGTACCGCAAGGGATCCAGGCCCCCCCACGCCGAGGTTGCCCGTGGGACGGGGGGCTTCTATTCCCGAGGAAGCTCGGGAGGAGCGGCCTCTTGGGGGCCACAGTCGCGGCCACGCCCAGGCGCGGGGCCCCCGGCTTGGGCGGCTGCGGCAGGCCCCTGCAGGCTGTCCTCGGTGGCCGGGGCCGAGCGCGCGCTGTCCTCGCGCAGGGCCGGTTCGGGGACGCGCCGCCGCTGCTGCTCCCTGAGCTCGGAGTAGGAGCGCGAGAAGGTGTGGAAGATGGACGTGACCGGGAAGGCCACGAGCAGGATGCCGCTGAGGATGCTGCCGAGCGCCACCACCTGCCCGGGCAGGCTGCGCGGCACCATGTCGCCGTAGCCCACGGTGGTCATGGAGATGACGGCCCACCAGTAGCAGGCGGGCACGCTGGAGAAGTCGCGGCGCGCGCCCAGCTCGCGCTCGGCCAGGTGCACCAGCGGGGCGAAGAGCGCGGCGGCCACGCAGAGGAAGAGCAGCAGGAGCCCGAACTCGCGCGCGCAGCGGCGCACGGTCAGGCCGAGCGAGCGCAGCCCCAGCGAGTGGCGCGCCAGGCGCATCACGTAGAGGACGCGCAGCGCCCGCAGCAGCCGCAGCGCCAGCCCCGCGCGCTCCAGCAGCGCCGCGCCCCCCGCGCCCGCGCCCCCCGCCGCCAGCCCCGCGAGCAGCGACACGTAGAAGGGCAGGATGGCCAGGACGTCGATGACGTTGAGCGGCGTCCGCAGGAAGGCACACTTGCTCTCGGCGCGCAGCGAGCGCAGCAGGAACTCGAAGGAGAACCAGGCCACGCACAGCGTCTCCAGCACGAAGAGGCCACGGCACTTGCGGGAGCACTCGCCCTGCGGAGGAGAGGGCTGGGGTGGGGTCACGCCCGCGCTGCCCTTCCCCGCGCGCCCGCCCTCCTCCCCCATGCGCGACTGCAGGGGCCCGTTTCCCTCCGAGTCTGGTTTCTGCCTGGGAGCCGGGAGCTCAGCTGAGCAGCCCCGGGCTCCAGCGCACCGGGTGAAGGTCACTAAAAACAGCCGGTAAAGCCTCTGGAGGCAGGCCTAAGGGCAAGCGGCCAACGGACGTCTACTCAGAAAAGCTATCGAAATTCATTTAAAAAGGCGAGAGAAATACCACCCCCAGCTCGGCGAGGAGACCCTGCTCCAGAACCCAGGCCGCGTCCCCCAGCTCCGCGGGACACTGCGGCTCAGAAGGGCGGCGCCTTCTCCTGCCCAGTCCCCACTGCCGCGTGCTGGAGGCTCTGCCTCTCGCTGCTCTGAGATCACTGGGGCCCCCGCCTCGCCCGGGCCCTGGCTCCTATGGTGGTTTCACGCCAGGAGAGGCAACCCAGAGGACCTGAGCTGCTGCTCTGACCCCTTCCCCCAGCCAGCTCAGAGAACGGGGGTCACCAGAGAAGCCGGGCACGGTCCCCACCCCCAGTTCCACAACCCGTGGGGCGAGGTTTTCCCCGGGGGAGGGGGAAGCAGGCTCCTAGAATAGCTCGTTTCTTGCCAAAGAAACTGAGTTCATTTGTAACTAAGTTCGGAGTTGTTCAGCCTCAAGGTGTTCCCGGCCTTGGAGGCTGTCCTGAAGGGAACTGGGAGGGGTCATGGAGTCGGTTCCAGGACGACTGTGGGTGTGCCCAAGCTGTGGGTCCCTGAGGGGCAGCATCGGGGCTAATTCCGGTGTACGGATGTGGGTGCGCACGTGTGTGTCTGCACGTGTGTATCCGTGTATGTGTGCGTGCAGGCGTGTGTGCACGCACGTATGTGTGCGTGCGTCTGCCGGTGCGCGTGTGCGTGCACATGAGTACATGCGCGTGCACGTGTGTGTCCGCGTGCACACGTGTAGGCATGTGCGTGTGTACACACGCATGTGTCTGTGTGCGCGCACGTGTGTGTGCACGTATGTGTACATGTGTGCGGCGCACGGAGAGCGAGGACCCCTGCGCTGGAACAGGGGACAGTAGCGAAGCTCGGAGGAAAGATCCCCATGACCCAGCGTGGCTGCCCTGCATCTTTCCAGTAAGAAACCTGGAGCGGCGCGGAAACCGCAAAGTACGTCCCGACCTCAGAAAAGAATCAGGAAACGGAAGCGACGTCTGCGAGGACCAGATACCGGAGTCTGGAGAGGCACCGCTGTGGAAATGCGCTCACAGACCAGAGGAAGACCGAAGGAGCAGACTCGGGGCTGCAGCCCGTTGCACAGATGGGGAGGGGCAGTAAAGAGAACATTTTAAAACATGGAGCTTTTGGAGTTGAAACGTCACTGAGAACCAGTGAAGCCCCGGGGGAGCTCTGCAGCGGAGCCATGCCGCCAGAAGCACGAGCCGGTGAGCGGGACCAGAGGCCGATCCTGTGAGGAGGCCAGAGACGGAGGCCGAGGAGTCTGAGCGGAATGTGGGGTGTGTTTGTGAAGCAGCGGGGCCAGGGGTGCCCGGAGAGGGAGGAGGAGAAACACGTTCGGAGCAACAATGGCCGGAAACTCACCAAATCGCCGGGCGCACAGTCACCTGCTCAGCCGGGGGCGCAGGGCAAATGCAGACTCAGGTGCGTGGTGGCGAGGAAGGGTCTAAGTGCCACAGGCGGGAACGGCCCACGGCCGGAGAAGGGATGCGCCCGAGCAGAAGCGGCATGGGCCAGAATGCTGTGGGGCACGGACTCAGAACGTCAGAGAAACGTCTCCCGAGAATCCCGTCTCCAGCAAAGCCATCGTTCCCGCAGGAAGGTGAAGCGCTTTCCCGGAGAAACAAGACCTGAAAGAACTGGTTTCCGGGGCAGCTGCCTTGCAAAAAGTTCCAGAGGAAGCTCTTTGGTGGAAGCAGTGATCCCAGAATCTTCCTGACCTCGGATTTGGCAAAACATTCTTAGAGATGACACCAAAAACATGCAAGATAAACTAGATAAATTCAATCAAGATTTAAGACTTCTGTGCTTCAAAGGACCCTGTAAGGTCTGAATTGTTTTTCTTCAAAATCGTACACTCGAGCCCTGACCCGCGACCCCTCAGAAGGGGACAGTGTTTGGACAGGGTTTAAAGGGGTGGCGCAGGCCCAGTGAGGTCACACGGTGGCCCTGGTCCAACAGGACTGGGGTGTCAAGACAGACACACACAGGCATGAGGGCAAGGGCGTCGGTACGGCAGACAGAGGTCTTGGGCGAAACCGACCCTCCTGACGCCTTACTTCCGACTTGTGGTCTCCAGAACCCTGAGAAAATAAATTTCAACTTCAGGCCACGCAGTCTGTGGCCCTTTGTTGTGGGAGCCCTGATGAACTAATACAGACAGCATCGGGAAAGGAAAAGACAGTCCACAGGATGGGGATACCGGCAGTTGTCGATCTGCTAAGGGACTTGTATCTGGAACATATATAGAACTCCTACAGCTCAGCAGTTAAAACCCCATGAAAAGACGGGCAAGGAGGAGACATTTCTGTGAAAAAGATACACAAATGCCGAGAAGCCCATGGAAAGAGACTGCCCAACCTCATTCATCAGGGAAACACAGGCTCAAGCCACCGAGAGGAGCTGCGTCGCACCCACGCTGGGCGGCTGGAGTGGAGTGCGGGAGGGTGTGGAGAAGTGGGACCCTCGCCCACAGCTGCTGGGCCCTCCGGCCGCGTAGGAGGAGAGCTGGGCGGCTCCTCACACGTCCCAGGGACCCACTCCCGGGGGTGCACCCGAGAGGAGCGAACACAGCCGTCCCCACGGAAACCTGCCCCGTGGGCTCACCACGCGAGACGCTCACAATGAAAGCTGGGAACACCCCACGTGTCCGCTAACGGGCTAAGGGATCAGCACAGGTTTGCAAAAATGCACACTGCGGGGTCTCACGGGGCCATGAAAAGGAACAAAGTGCCGGTTTGGGCGCGGAGAGGAGGATGCCCCAGGGGGCCCGCCGCACAGCCCCGTTCTCACCGTCCCGAACACCGGGATGTGTAACGCGCACCTGGCGGGCACGGGGTGGGGACAGGGCCGGTGGGGGGGAGGGTGAACGGCACAGTCTCTCTCAGGGGAGGGAATGTGCCGGTCACACCACCGTGTAATTATGCGAAAAACCACTGACTCTTCACTCTGAACGGACAGATTGTCCGGTACGTGAACTAGAGATCGGTGCAGCTACTTTAACGGACTCTCCAGGCCCGTCTGTGAGCGTCGCCGTCTGACGCGGGGGACGAATCGAGCGGCCGGCGGGAAACCCCAGTGCGGGGCCGTTTGGGGGCAGCGACCCACGGAAGAGAGTGGGACATGCGGGGGACGAATCGAGCGGCCGGCGGGAAACCCCATGCGGGGCCGTTTGGGGGCAGCGACCCACGGAAGAGAGTGGGACATGCGGGCTCCTCCATGTGCCTAGCTGCCGGCGAGTCCTGGTCCGGCCTTTGACCCCGAGCACCCACCTGGCCTGAACCTCCCGGGGGCTCAGCGAACTCCCCAGACTCAGCGGACGCTGGCGTGCCCTCGCAGACCCTGTCTCGCTGGAGGGGAGATGACCTGGGGGCCTTGCACGGCCCACCCCGTGCTCACGTCCCTCTTGGCCTGTGGGGACAGACCCTCACGCCTGCCCAGCTCCCGAGCCTGCTCTGGGGAGGGGCCGGCAGCGCTGCATCTCCATCCCCATGGACAGCAGCTGAAAGACCTGCCTGGTGCTTCGACCGCGGCACTACGGTCAGTGTTTGCTCCCGCAGAGCTTCTCCCCAAGTGTGTCCTGCATGTCCAGACGCTGACTTATCTCGGTCTTCAGGAGCCCGGGCCTCTGGGGCTCCCGTGACCTGTCTCCACCGTGCGCCGCCGTCCGGTGGCGCCTCCCCACAAAGGAGCCGTTGGGGCCCAGGACCTCGGCTGCAGTGGCCATCGCCCGCTGTGTGCCTGGAAGTAGTGGGCAGGCGCCACTGCTTATCCCACGTGCTCACGTGCGGCCCGGCTGCAGGTCTCCGGACACAAGGCGGCAGGTCTGTCCCCGGACAAAGGCCGTGGTGCCGCCGCCCAGGGTCTCCAGACCCTCTGCCGGGGCTTGCGCACGACCCGCTGTACAGTCTTCAGTGGCCCGTCTTCCCACAAGGCCCGATGCCCCCAGGGTCGGGGGTGGTGTGGTCAGTCCAGAAGCAGTCACCCAGCCCACCCAGCTGCAGGTCCCAGCGGTGCGACTGTTCTAGAAAGTCCGGGGTCTCGCTGCTACCCTCGATGCCCAGACAAGCAGGGGCTGCAGCCTGATTAGAGGGGCCCGGTCTGCGGCATGGCCTGGGGTCCCGAGCGTGTCCAGTCTGTGCCTTTGTCCCTCGGTCCCAGAGCTGGCTCCGGGTCCCCAAAGGGTTAGGAGCTGCTGTGCGCAGAGCACTCTGGGCTCCTGCCCAACCTGTGCCCTCGGGGCTACCTGGGCCTCTTCCCACCTGCCCTCGCCCCTCCCAATCCGGGTTCCCTGGGGAATGCTGGTGACATGGGGCCATCACCCACCCGGCTCTTCGTGGGACAGGCCCTGTGGAGGCCACTGTGAGGGCCGGCTCCGCACACCCCGGGGCATCCGGCGGGTCACAGAGCCGAGCAGGAGGGCTCCTGAGGGCGAGGCCTGGCGACAGGACCGTGCGCGGCCAGGGAGGCAGCAGTTGGGCAGCAGAAGCGCAGCAGGGACGTCTGCCCCTCCTCCTTCTGGAAGGTTCCTTGGGACCAGGCCAGCTCCCGCTGATTTCCTTAGGGCTGGTGTCCTAGGAGACCTGGGAGCAGAGCTCAGCGCATGGCAGCTTCCGGCCTGACGGCGGCCGAGTCTGCTTGTCCCATTGGTCTGTCGGTCCCCCCACGACGGCGTCCATGGCAACCGGAGCTCACAGCCCTGGGGCTCGTTGCTCCTGGAGGCCCCTGCCCCCAGGTGGTCCGGGTCTGGGGTCGGAGTTCTGTGCCAACTCTTTGCTACAGGAGCAGAAATGCTTCTAGTCCACTCCTGACCTCAGGGGGTCGGCACGCCCTACGGACTTGCTGCATTTATTTTCTCACTCACATTTTCCATTTTTTAAATGAAGAACTTGTTGATGCCCGTTTTACCAAAAGCTTCTTGGAACCAAATGCTAAATTTTGAAGACGGCTTCTGCGGTTTTCCTTCTGTCACCTGAGAACAAGAACAGAATCCGCACGCCCGGGCCTGGTGACGGGAAGGACCCAGGCCTTGGGGAGCCCGGGCGGGGCAGCACCCACAGGTGACCTCGGCGACTGGCAAAGCCAGAGAGCAGAGCCGGAAGTCAGACGAGCCGCGCAGACGACGGGGCACGAGAGGCCGGGAGCACACACCGGGCCTTGCCCCCACGGTGCGCCTGGCTGAGGGGCTGGCCCCGCCTCCCCTGCCCCTGCACGTGGGACCGTGGGCACCGCCTGGAGGCGGGGACCCACGAACGCGTCCTGCAGCCGCTTCTGTGTCTGTTGGGGCCGCGGCGGTGCGGTTTGCCGTTGCCTGCCCAGGCCGTGTGTTTCCTTGGGCTAAACGCCCGCTTGCAGATTCCCAGGCTGACCGCTGGGTGAGGACGGCGGCGGCTCTGCTCTCTCTCTCTCGCTCACTCTGCAGCGACCTCCTGCAGCTGGAACTCGGCAGCACCCGGCACGGCCCACCGGGCGTCGTACTCACCACGGGTGCAGCAACGCCTCTTCACGGGGGCCCCGTGTGAGGGAGGCACAGCCACACGTCAGGCAAGACCCAGCGCCCGAGGCCATCGAACAGCTGCGGAACAAGAGGCTGCGGCCGACAGGGACAGCGTGGGAGGGCGTGCACGGAGGGGGCCGTGGGGGCTTGGCGGGAGCAGCAGGAGCCCCACGGAGAGGACACCTCGGGCACAGGCAGCAACAGAGCAAAGGACAGACGGGCAGGAGGACGGAGGGGCAGGAGGACGGAGGGGCAGGACGACGGAGGGGCAGGAGGACGGAGGGGCAGGAGGACGGACGGGCAGGACGACGGAGGGGCAGGAGGACGGAGGGGCAGGAGGACGGAGGGGCAGGAGGACGGACGGGCAGGACGACAGAGGGGCAGGACGACGGAGGGGCAGGACGACGGAGGGGCAGGACGACGGAGGCTGAGCCTGGGGCTGCCGAGGGCCAGCAGGGGAACACATGTGGGCAGCAGAGGACGCAGGGGGCTGCGTGAGGCCCCTGCCGGGACCCTCGTGGGGCCGATACTGGCGGTGGGTCCCCTCGAGCAGTGTCTGGGAAAATGCTGGACGCCCAGATGAAGGGCAGGGCAGCCGCCCAGTGAACGCGGCCGAGGAAGAAAGTCCTCAGAGGGACGAGCGGCCGAGGACGACGCGGAGAGACGTCAGCCTCCTGCTGACAGGGTGTGGAATCGGAGGCCAGGAGACGGCTTTCTGTTAGAATCGGGCAGACTGGGGTGCCGGGGTGGCTCAGTTAGTTGGGCGACGGCCTTTGGCTCCGGTTGTGACCCTGGAGTCCTGGGATGGAGTCTGATGGGCTCCCTGCTCGGCAGGCATCTGCTTCTCCTTCTCACGCTCCCCTTCTCATGCTCTCTCTCTCTCATTCTCTCTCTTTCAAATAAATAGTCTTAAAAAAAGAAAAGAGTCGAGCAAACTGTTATAAGGACATGGCCCATGGCCGGGGACAGTCTGTGACTGTCTGTGCTCACGTGGATCGCACGGCCTCCTCTGGGCACAGAAGGGGGCCGGTGACGCCGCCGCACGCCGGGTGGACGTACCCCGGGAGATAATCCAGAGCAGGAGGGTTCGTCTCAGCCTGGCTCACTGCCAGGAGCGCAAACACAGCAGGAGGAGGGACGACTTCAAGCTAGAAAGAGCCTGTTGGTTAGATGCCGCGAGGGTCTGGAGAGGGCACGTGGCTTTGCGGTGTCATGGAGACACGTCAGGAAGCCAGGCAGGATGGCGCGTGCCGCTCCCAAGGAGCAAGTGTCCCACTCACGGTTGGGAAGACACTTTTGAAGACGTGCATGTCGTCCGGGCTGGCTGGGGGCAGAGGGACAGGTGGCGTTGGACCGGTGAGGCTGGGGGGCAGCTGGCGGGAGGCAGGGTTGGGGGGGCCCGAGCTGACCCCACCCCTGGACACGAGGCTGGAGGGTACGTCCCCCAGCTCTGCAGCACGCCGAGGCCACAAACCCGTTCTCAGGGAAGCACCCAGCTTCTTCTCCGGATGGACATTCCCAGGCCGGCTTGGAAAAGAGCAGCTCTCCACCCCCATGAGTCCTCCACGGAAGCCCTGCCGAGCCCAGGTGGCGCGGGACGTTGCTGTCGCCCGTTGGAGCGCCCAGGACCCTTCAGCGTACGGATTTCATAATGTATTTCCTGCCCGTGTCCTAACTCCAAACCCTCCCGAACTATTCCCATGTGCCCGCAAACTAACCCTTTGGTAAAATAAATGGCACAAGCCCGTTTGCCGAGTTGGGATAGTTAACGTCTTACTACCGAAAACGTCCCTTCAGGTTACTTACTACTACTATTACTAATTACTATTAGTAATACTAATATTACTACTTAATATTTCAGGCTTACGTGGACCCTAAAATCACCTGAATCTCAGGTCTCTTCCCCCAGGCAGGGTGGTGCCTGATGAATTTGTGCTTGGATGGATTTAGGTCCCTTAAAAAACCGCTTGTCAGTCAAATAGCTCCGTCCTAGGACGGAAATGCTGGGAGGCGTGGGGTCATACACGCGGACACGCGGAGACCGTCCTGTCTCCACTACTTCCGTCAACCTTCACTGTTCTCAGAGCTGCTCCCACACAGGCGGCTTCGGGGGGAGGAAGGGACAGCCGGACCCTTCGGGATGTGCTCACAGTAACGCAAAGAACGAAGCCCACATTCTCCCTCTCTGCTGGAGCCTTCTCAGGCTGCGGCGCATGGGCGCGTGTGCACGTGTGTGCTCCCGCGTGCACGAGCGCGTCCGTGTGCGTGTGCAGGCGCGTGTGTGCACGTGTCGTGTTGGCATTTGTGTCGCGTGGGGCGGCCTCCCATCTGCAGGCTGGAGGGGCTCCTGCGCGAGCTGTGCCCCCGCCGCAGCAGGCCCGCGGATCCGCAGGGCGAGGGGGGAGGGGGAGGCTGCTTCTCGTGCCAGCGGCTTCCCCGCGGCGGTGTGGCCTCCGTCCCCCGAGGACTCCGAGGGGAGGCAGAGGCCGAGGCCGCATCCGGCACGGCACGGTCTCTGCTGACGGCACGCGAGGCGGGCGTCCGACTCTAATGGCCTCTTTGGACGGGCGCTCCCTGCTTCCCTGCCGTCCGTTTGCGGAAACTGGGTTTTGGAGAACCCACCGGCTGTTGCCCTCAGCCCCCGACTGCGCTCCCGCCACCCGGCGCGTCCTGCACGATGTCGGCTTCCTCCTCATGCGCAAGAAGGTGAAAAGAGCCGCCGCTTATTGACTTCCGAGGGCAAAGCACCGTCCAGAGTAATTTACTCGAATGGCCCAGTTTCTTCTCAACGGCTCTGAAGCGTCTGCCTTCACTAGAGGCGGTAACGGGCTGGGAGCGCAGACAGGAGGGTTTCCAGGCCTGTGGCTGTCCTGCAGGCGGCGGGCCCCGGGCCCTGCTCTGTGTGCAGTGTTGCGGACTTAACGAACACCCCGTTTGGCCTCTTTCGGCGCCCTTGGAGAGACGATGGCAAACAGAACCCTGGGACCGGGTCTCAGGTCTGCACCAAAGGGCTTGGGAGTCAGCACTGCCTCCGAACAGACTGAGAACCAGCCACTCTCCTCCAGTCTGAGAGGGGACGACGCAGCCACGTGCTGCCCCCAAGGTGGGAAGGACCACGGACCCAGCAGCCCCCCAACGGGAGCACGTCTGCGCTGGGAACGAGCGCCGGGGCAGGAAATTCCGGACTGTGTCGATCACTTGCTGGACGCTCGGTGTGGACACATCTGAGATGTAAAATTCCAGAGGGTCCAGCCATGGTGTGGCCCCAACATCTGTCCAGGTTTACCGCCAGGAGCTCGACTGCGTCCTCCAGAAGACACGCAGATGGCCAAAAGCCGAGGACGGGATGTCTCAAGTTCTATGTCACCGGGAAATGCTAATCTACTTTTGAAAAAAGATCTGTGTCGTTGAGAGACGGAGAGAGAGTGAGTGCGTGAGGGGAGGGGCAGCGGGAGAGAGAATCCAAGCAGACTCCCCGCTGAGCTGAGGCCCGATGTGGGGCTCGATCCCGCAACCCTGAGCTGGAACCACGCGTCGGATGCTCCGCGACTCTGCCGCCTTCAGGGAGACGCACACTGAGGCAACAACCAGACCCACCGCGCACCGACCCGAAGACCAAACTCCAACATGCCGACAGCGCCACGTTCTGGACGCGAAACCGCAGAAACGGTTACTGACGGCCGTGGGTGGGGGCGCAGAACGGGGACCGTTG
Source organism: Meles meles (assembly GCF_922984935.1). Classification (NCBI taxonomy): domain Eukaryota; kingdom Metazoa; phylum Chordata; class Mammalia; order Carnivora; family Mustelidae; genus Meles; species Meles meles. Next base: position 96,086,746 of record NC_060077.1, on the reverse strand, counting down.
GACGGTCCTTCACAAACCAAATGTACCATCGTTCCATCTCACAGTCCTGCTCATTACGTATCCACGTGACCGGAACCTTCCATCTCACAGGCCTGCACACACAGAGCGGCTGGACTCATAATCGCCAGAGCTCGAAGCCAGCCGGTGCCCTCCAGGAGGCGAAGGACAAACTGGTCGGCCCAGACAACGGGACAGCCCTCCGCGGTGAAAAGGAACACGTGGTCGAGCCAAGAGAAGACAAAGAAACCTTGACTGTGTGTCACTAAAGAGAAGGAGCCAGTCTGAAAAGGCTACGTCCTGCGTGGCTCCAGGCGTGCGGCGCTCCGGGAAAGGCAGAATCGCGGACACAGCACAGACCCGTGGTGGCCGGGACCTGGGGATCGGACGACTAGGTGGACCGCGTGGCGGACCACAGGAGTTTCCGGGCAGTGAAACCGCACCATAAGACGCCAATGTGGACACGTCATCCCACACTTGTCCCAAGCCACAGAACAGACGGCACCGAGAGCAAGTCCTTATGCCGCTGTGGCTTTGGTTGACGATGCCGTGTCCGTGTCAGTTCACCGACAGAGACAAGGGCACCACGCGGGGGCCGGCGGAGGCTGTGCGTGTCAGGACAGGGGTCTACGGAAATCTCTGCACCTTCCTCCCAGTTTTTCTGCGAACCCGAAACTACTCTAAAAACTGGTCTTAAAAAAAGAAGAATCTGTAGCCTCTATTCTGGCCATTTGAGTACAACTCTTTTTTTCTTTTTTTTCAGACTGAAACACAAATCTAAAACACACCCCCGGCATTTTTTCCGTGCCCAATCCGTGCAGAAACGGAGGGAGAACATCCTGACCTTTAAGTTCCTCCCTTGGCCGTGCTGGCTGTTCCAGCGCCTGTGATGGCCTCACCAAAGGGTCTCGCAGACGTGGGGCTTGGACTGCTGTTCCGGGCAGAGGGGCGGAGCCCGGTGCCGGGCTGGGGGATGGGAGGAGCTCCGCCACATTGCTGACGAACCCGTTGGAGTGCCCGTCCCACACAGAGGTTCACCTGGCCCTTCCTAGCAGTCCTGGGCAATGACATCCTCATCTCACAGGAGAGGAAGGGGACGCAGTGAGAGCCTGAGCGGCAGGAGAGGAAGGGGACGCAGTGAGAGCCTGAGCGGCAGGAGAGGAAGGGGACGCAGTGAGAGCCTGAGCGGCAGGCACGGCTGGCTCCCGGATGAGGCTTGGCTTACTGCACAAAATTTGCCACTGGATTTTGCTGATGACTGGATCACATCTTTGCGAACAGGAACATAAACCAACCAAAGCCATTCTCTTTTTGGGGGGTCCTGGAAGCCCCTGATCTTCCCTGCAGCCCTGGGGAAGCCCCCAACGGTTGTCAGGTCAGCCTGCTGAGCACTGTCTCTCCTTCTTCCTTCCAGCAAGGAGCGAGCAAAGCTTCCCTTGGGCCTGTGGCCGCCTGCTTGGGAGCTGTCCCAGCCCCTGCAGCCGCGGGAGCCATGGCAGGTGCAACACAGGCTGCTCACTGTTTCCAGAGGGAGCCCGGCTGTGCCCTGCAGGGGTGAGGTGAACACTGCGTGTGCAAGGTGCCCAGTAGCCTGCGGCCCCTGCCGACCACTCCTGCTCCGCGGCCCTAACCAATGCTGCTTTCTCCTGCCACCATGGACTGGAGAAGCTCCTCCAGGAGCTCAAGATGAGAACCTAAGTCCCCTGCTCAGACCTGGGGACCCTTACCTGCTGTCTGTGTGTGAGGCCCGTGCTCAGGCCGGGGACACCTCTACTTGCTGTCACAAGGGACCCCACAGTGGCGGCTGAAACCGTGCATGTTACCCCTCATAGCTCTGGCCGCACGTCCAAGCCAGCAGCTTTGGCCTGTGGCGAGGACCTGCCTCCTGGTTCACAGACAGCGTCTTCTCACCGAGTCCTCCCAGCCCAGGGCCTGAGGGTTCCTCTGGGTCTCTTCTATGAGGACGTGATCCCCTCACAGGGGCTCCGCCCTTGTGACCTCATCACCGTCCAAGGTCTGACCTCCTAACATCGTCACCTCCATTTCAACTTGGGAATCTGGGGGGACAACCCCAATTCTTGTCCTTCTGACGTGCAGGACACATCCATCCGCAGCCCAAATGCCACACGTTCTAGCAGCAGCTCTGACGTCCAAGGCCAAAGTCTCGCTGAACCTTGACGAAGGAGACGTGGGTGATACTCCTGGTGTGACCCGTCAGAGGCAAAGTCGCCTCGCTGTGAGCCAGGGAACCGGACCTGTTGTGTTCCCCCAAGTACAGTGGAGGGCTGGACACAGGACAGACATTTCTGTCCAGCAGGAGACGGGCCCCCCACTTTCGTCGGTTCTGATTCTGTTTCTCCGGAAAAGCCTAGCCCCCGAGCGAAGCTCTTGCTCTGAGAACTGCGAGACCCCACCCTTGTGCGGGGGCCAAATGCCGCAGAAGCTCGCTCCCCAGCTTGTGATGCTGTCCCCAACGCGTTCCTAGAGGACTCCAGGCGGAGCTCACAGTGGCGAAATCTGGAGCTGATCATGCGGGTCTCGATTCGGGCCTGCGGGCTTGGAGGAGAAAAACTGACTGAGGCCAGGACCAGCCCCGCGTTTGGGGAAGCGATGGCTGTGACAAGCGCAGCCTCCCTGGGACACCCTGTCCTCCAACAGTCCGTGTGTGAGACCTGGCCCCGCTGCTAGCCGTGGGGTGGCTGCTAGCGCCTTCTCCCAGCAACACCCCAGTGGCGGCCGCACAGAAGGGATGCAGCAGATGGTTCCTGTCCCCGTCCTCCCGCCACGAAGCACGGAGTCGCTAGAACGGATGTCTCCCTTCGGTGTCAGACACCAGCCAGCAGCTGGGCACGGCCTTGGCCTCTCCCGGCCACCTCAAGGGTGCTGGGCCCCAGGGACACGCCATGCGGCCGTGGTGGCCTTGTTTGCTCCAGATCCGGTGAGCCCTAATGATCCCACAATACCTGGGGCGTGTGCTCACTTGGGGCCTGACAAGGGGCGAGGCCGGGCAGCGAGGGGCTGTCCTCTCCTTCCCAGAGCCCCCCCACCCCAAAGGTGAAGGCCACAGTTGGCCTCCGGCTCAGGGCTCCTACAGCGACACGGAGTGGGAGCTTGGAGATGACCCCCCGCCGGGGGCCTGGGAGTCTCCACCCTAAACAGTGGTGATCCCGTCTCACTCCGTGGGGCACACACCCCACACTCTGTCCGAGCACCTGGCATTCGGACATCAACCCATCTGCTGCGTGGAGCCCCTCTGGCGTGGTCACAAAGCGGCGGGGGCTCCGCTGGTTACCATTCCGGGAGCCGAGGTGAAGCGGGTGTGCCTGGGTGTGTTCTGGCTCAGAAAGTACTTTTTGGTCATGAGAGAATTCACTGTACCTTTCTGTGGCCACAGTTGGCTACATCGTTAACGTTTGTCCCTGCAGGCAAGCTGGGACCACTGAGCAGATTGGCCTGAGGCCTGGCCACAAGAAGTTTGGGGTTCGGGATGCCACCGAGACGCGGTGCTGGGATGAGCCCGGCTCACGGTGGGAGCTCGGGGGAGCCGACTGTGAGGAGCAGGCCTCCTGGGACCAGGCAGTGTGGGTCCTGCAGGTGGGGACCAAGAAGCTGGCAGCCATGGGCCTGAGGGGGCACGGAGGGGAGGGGGCCGGCGCACCCTGAGACGCCTGGAAGCAGGGAAGCTCCTTTCTTGGGTTCTCGAGAGCTGCTGGAGACACAGGGCACGTGCTGCCCACGGACGATTGCGGACTGGAGCGTGTTCCCCAGTGTTCTAGGCAGCTCTGTCTTCCCGTTACAGACACAGGCGCCCGACACAAGGTCTCCACTCCCTACATGCGGACCGTCACCCCCCGAGCGCGACCACGGTTCCTCCCTGGAGACGCCGCGGGGGGCAGGTGTGCCGATACGGCGCCGACATGCCACGTCTCACGGTTTCAGGCCCAGAAGCCCTCACAGGAGGGGGATCCCCTCACAGGAGGAGACGTCTTACGACGGGTTGGCCTGAGATCGTGGCACACAGGCTCCCAGTCCCCTGGGGACGGCCCTGGACCAGGGGCCCATAGTCATCTGTGTCCTCGGGAGAGGGAGGCTGGAGAGCTGTGGGCAGAGGAAGGAGCCACAGGGAGGGCAGAACACCAGGGCTGGGAGCCCTGACGGCTGGCAGGCAGAGCACGGTGCCCTCCCGGGGGCCCGGCGCCGGGATTGTGCAGGCAGACGCGTGGGAGCCTGCACCAGGCAGTCCGTGGCGTTTGTTCCAGTGGCGCCGGGAACACAGTGACCCACGAAGCTGCTCCCGCCGGAGTCAGCGGTCAGGAGCTCACGGGGACGGCACCTGCCAGGCTCCTGCGAGCGGCCTAACCATGCACACGGTGACCCTCAGAGGGGCGGGTTTCCGTGGCCTGCGCTCAGCCCTGAGGGTGCTCCAGCCCCACGGCTCCATGCTGGAGGGGCCAGAGAACGGCCCTCGGGTCCCTGAGGGCATTCACAGCCCGGGGGGTCAGGTGGGGGCACACCCCGTGGGGAGAACGATACTCAAACTCAAAAAGAAATCTTTTAGCCACTTGTAAAATCGGAAATCACGTACAGCAAATACCGCAGCCCTGTGACTTTCAAGTCAAATTCTACTGGAAAAACCCCAACAAGGAAGCACTAAAAGGCTCCCAAGTTTCTTTCCCTCTGCTCTCCACCCCATCTGCCTCGTTCCTGGAAAGAGTCAGTGGTGTAGCCAGCGCAGAAACCAGAGAGGAGGTTTCCCAAACAGAGTTACCGTATGATCCTGCAAGCCTGGATGTTTACCCAAAATAACGAAGGACAAGGACTCGAGCAGGGGTTTTGATATGGGTCACGCCAGCATCCTGCGCCATAGCCCGGAGGGTTAGCAACCCGAGCGTCCACAGACAGACGGACGAATGAGAAAATGTGTGTGCGTAACAGTGAAATCCACTCAGCCTCAAGCAGGAAGGAAATTCTGCACCCGCTGGCACACGGGCACACCTGAAGGACGTCTGCTCGGTGACGTGAGTCGGCCACAAGCACAAATCCGGTTCCATTCCGCTTGGAGGTCCTGAAGGAGCCGCAGTCATAAAGACAGAGGGTAGACGGTGGGTGCTGGGCGCTGGGGGAGGAGGGGTCCCGTTTACCGGGGCAGACTTCCAGTTTGGGAAGAGAAAAGGTTCCGGATGCGGCGGCGGCGGTCATGACAATGTGCGCGCACTTCGGCGAGATGCTGGTCGGCTCCGGGCAGGTTTCACCTGAGATGGCGATGAGCGACACCTGCTCTTGACTCGGCTCCTGGTCTGTGCGGGGGACCCGGCGCCCCCCAGGTGTCTGTCCCCAGGCAAGGGGCGCACACAACACAGTCCGGCATGTGCTCACCAACGCTGGGGTTCTTCCCCTGTAATCCCACAACTGACGGGACGGGGTGGTGCCCAGGACGTGGGGGGCCGGCAGGCGCTCGAAGACTGCGCGGGGGCCAGCTTGACTCCCGAGAGACGTCAGGAACGAGGCAACCCCGACCTCTCCGGTGTCCCGACTCTACTGTATATGTGGTTCCCGTCTGCGTACTGCCTGGTGTTACTACGGTTTAGAAAATCCAAACGCGGCAAGTGGCTTTTTGAAGCAGAATCCGAAACCGGAGCTAAGACCTCTGGAAACGACGGCTCGGGGATCAGACGCGCAACGGCCAAGGGAACCGACCTCCTAAAACTCACAGTGAAACGGACTCTGCCGTCAGGGTCGCCACGCTCCCGGTCAGCCGGCTACTGGTTCGGGGGGAAGCACCTTGGCCTTCAGCTCGTCACTGCCTCTGGATAAGGGGTGACCCCACCACCTGTGCTCCAGGCTGACCTCCTGACCTCCGAGGGGCTCCGAGGCTTCGATCTCGAGCTCTCTGCCCAAGGAAGGTGCTCCGAAGCCTCGGCCCAGCCCTGCCATGGGGAAGCAGGAGACTGTGGAGGGTTACAGCCCCGAGGAGGAAGGCTGGAATGCTCGGCTCCGCCCTCCAAACATGGCAGGATCCTCTCGTCTCCTGGCCCTGCGGCCCCAGACAGCACACGCTCTGGGCCTTTCCGGAATGTCCCCTGGGTCTTCCACGGTGCATTCAGTGCATAAATGCTGACGCGTGGTGGGCAACATCCAGACTGGGAACATTTCTGGTCACAGGGGCGGGCGTTCTCAGGGACCAAACAGGGACAGCGTACCATGCGCCCAGCCCCTCAACACAGCCAACCCCAAGTCTGTCTGTGCAGATGCCGGGCCTGGCTCTGGTGTCCCTCCTGAATGAGGTCGTGTCCCCTTGGTTCAAGACCCAGGACCAGAGATTAGAGCATGCGACTCCCTAGACCATCATGATGCGGCGCGTTTGGCAGTGAGTCGTCTGGGGGCTGCTGGCCCGCGGGCTGGAGGGGCTGCCGCAGAGGAGACGCAGCCTGACGCTCTCTGGCCGTCTGATCCGGGCCCGGCCACGCGGCTGGTGCCATGTGGCTGCTGCCAGAGCCTCCTCCGGAAGGCTCACTGGGGCTCTGGACCAGAGCAGGAGGCGGTGGGCCCCGATCGGATCGGGGTCAGCCCCCGACGGGGGAGGGGCTCCGAGACCAGCACTCGGCTGGCTCCCCCTTGGCCTCGCTGCCTCCAGGTCCCAGCTGTCCCCACCCTCTGCCTGGCCACAACCAGCTCCGCGGGGGCCAGCAGCCCCTGCTCAGGCCCAGCTCCGCCCCCACGCCCCGCAGCCTCGGAGTCTGCCCCCGCCCCGCCCCATCCCCACTGCACCCTCCCCGCGCCCCCATCCCGCACCGCTGTCCCCGCGGCCGCCCCGCTTACCCGCTCCTCCTCCGCGCGGACGTCCGGCATGGTGCTCAGGCAGAGGCCGACCGCCGTGGCAGCCACGAAGGCGACGGACACGCAGGCGAAGAGCTTGCCGGCCGGGCCGGAGCGCGGGTCGTCCAGCAGGTCCCGCAGGCGCTGGCGGGGCCCCGCGCCCCCCGGGCTCCCCGGCCCCGCGCGCGCCTCGGCCGCCTCCTCCTCGCGGCGGCGCAGACGGCGCAGGCAGCAGCGCTCCAGCCGGGCCTCGTCGATGCCCCAGTAGGCCAGCTCGTCGCGGAAGGCCAGGGCGCACGGGCCGCACAGCAGCCGCAGCTTGCCGGCTCGCAGCAGCGCCACGATGGCGCGGAAGGCGCACGGGCTGCGGTCGAAGAAGAACTCGTCGCGGCCCGCGTCGTAGTCGTCGCACACGCGCAGGACCTCGTCGCGGCCGCGGCAGGCCCGCAGGCGCTCCAGGCGCGCAAGGGGACAGCGTGCCAGCGCCGCCCAGGCCAGGCGCACCCTGCAGCCGCCCACGTTGATGATGACCACGCGCCGGTCGCCCGCAGGTTCGGGGAGCCGTGCCATGGCCCCGGGCGCCCGGCGGGTTCTGGATGCAGCGCCTGCGAAGGAACAGAGGGTCAGGACGTGTGGGGATCCGGCCTGGGAAGAAGCCGGTTGTCCCCCTGCACGAACCCCACAGCCGGCCCCTTCAGCCCCCGCAGCCCCGCTGAGGTGGTGCCCTACGGTCAGTGCACCGCCCCGGAGGAGGGCAGCGGCCAAGGGTGCGCCACCGAGCTGATGCCCCGCAGGGGACCCTGGCCAGGCTCACGGGCTGCTCGAATAAAGGTCGAGGGGGAAAGACGGAGGGAATGAGTTTTATTTATTTATTTATTTTAAAGATTTTATTTATTTATTTGGCAGACAGATCAGAAGTAGGCAGAGAGGCAGGCAGAGAGAGAGGGAGAAGCAGGCTCCCTGCTGAGCAGGGAGCCCGATGCGGGACTCGATCCCAGGACCCTGAGATCATGACCTGAACCGAAGGCAGAGGCTCAACCAACTGAGCCACCCAGGCACCCCGGGAATGAGTTTTCGTGGAGCTCTTGGGCTCTGGAAGGTGAGCTGGTGGCTGGAAGGGAGACAGTGACCGAGGTCGAATCTTGGGTGTGCTCGGGCCGGCCATCAGGGGCACGGGGGGAGCACGTGTGCCCGACACCTGACACGGAGGACGTGGCTCCTCGGAGCTCCAGTTTGGGGGACAGGGAGCCCAGCACCCCAGCTGCAAGGCGAGGTCTATAGGAGAAACAAGACGGTGCTCTGGAGGGCACCCGAAAGGTCTGGGAGAGCCGGGGAGCCTCTCGGAAGCAAAGAGTTGGGGCAAAGGTGGCAGTTGAGCTGAAGGAGCGAGACTTCCCCCCCCGGAAAGCAGTCGTCGTCTGAGACTCCCCCCCCCCCCCCCCCGGAAAGCAGTCGTCGTCTGAGTCACGGCCACTTGCTGCCAAGATTTCCTGCTGCTCCCTCAGATCCGAAGACTCAGAGGGGTGCGGAGCTCTGAGAGTTCCCGGTCGCACCTCCCCCCCGTCCCCCCCCCCCGCCGGGCTCACAGACAGAACCTCCTTCATGAGGTCACAAGGCATCTGCACTCGAAATGGCAGGAAACAGCAGCATTTGTCAGGGAAGACTTGCAGGGGCGGCGTGTGGCCCTCACGGAGTCACCGTCCCGAGTGCCCGGAGCCCTGTGAGGCTGACGGGCGAGGACCAGAGGCTGCAGCTCCTGGGAAGGCGCTGAAGGTCCCACACTCCGGGGGGAAGCACCGCACACCCTCCCCCCGGGCTGCGGAACCCGAAGACGGGACGGCAGTTTCTGCTGGGAATACCGGCGTCGGGTCTCACCACGAGGGACAGAGAACTAACCCGGCTTACGTGACACGCACGTGCAGAAGCCTGTCTGGGCTGCCCGGGGCTTCGGTCCCTCCCCTTCACCCCCCCACAACCCTTTTGAGTCACACACTAAGTCCAGGGAATGGGATGAACGGGATGAGGGAGTCCTTTTGTAGCTAAATCAGGTGCGTGCTCCCAAGTGTCCGTCAGGGCATGCGCAGTCGTTGAAAGAACTGGGTAATCCGCCAGGCCCCGGGACTCTGGAAACCGTGTTTCCAGAACACGCATGCTCCACAGAACACACGTGCTACAGAACATGTCCCCTCCAGAACGTATGTGTAGACATAGAAGTATAAATCACCCCTCGCTTCGAAAGTGTTCTCAGTCGACTTCTTGCTCGCTCAGGAGGCCACACGGTCACTTCCCAGCACCGGGAACACATCCCCACTCCCAACACAAATGCAAGAGTCCTGTCAGCGCGGCTGGTTTTAAGAGGACGGACGGCTCAACAGAAAAGTGAGCAAAAGTCACAAAGTGTACAGGAAAGGGGAAAAGAGCCACATGTGAAGAGATGCAGCTTCATTCATGACACCGCCGAGAGCCGTCCGGTCCCCACGAGGCAGCGTGTGGGAACGGATGAAGTCTGATCTCTCTGCTGTCAAGGTGTGGGGTCCGTCAGACTCGTTCCCTTCTCACGGACCGTCACTTGGTCCCACTGTTACGGCGGCAGCGGACGGTGTGAACTCCGGGGACCTTAGCTGGGCCACACGCTCAGGAAAAGGGTAAACTAGAAAAAACCCATTTGCTGCCGTGGGAAGACCACGAGATTTCCTGGCCTGGCTCTGGGTGCGGACTGAGAGCGTGGATCTCAACACCCGCCGTCATAGTGGTTTGCGGCTGGGATTTCGGTCTGTGAAACTCGAAGCGCAGACACGATCGCTCACAGAAGGTGGCTTCGGGTCGGCACTGTCCCCGCGGCCCGTGTTAGAGCCGCACACCCTCCGTCCACAGCCGCGGTTCTCAACCTGACACGGGCGGTGTTTGGAGGGGCTGTGGCCGCTGTTTGTGGGGGTGACGGACAGCCGCGGGCCAAGAGCATGCGGGCTGCTGACCCTGGGATGCACGGGACGTCCGCAGAACCCAGATGTGCACAGTCCATGGCTCTGGTGGGACCAGCTCTCACGTCCAGCCTTGTGGGATTCCTACAGAGGGAGCCCCAGTGACGATGAAGTCACAAAGCAAACTTCTGAAACACACAGGGCTATGGCCGCCAGAGCAAGGAGCAGCAGGCGCATTAGGGGTCAGGGAGGGCCCAAGGTGTTTAGAGGATGGAGCTTCCAGACACACAAAGACGTGAAGGAAGGGCTTAGACACGTCACGGAGAAAAGACCTCCTCAAAGAGGCCTGGCGGAGCGGAACAAGAAACAGCCGCCCTGGGCCCACATCCCCCTGGACCTCTCTCTCCTGGTCCCCAAGTCTCCCTGGGCCCACATCCCTGGGGACCCATGTTCCCCTGGGCCCTGGGTCTCCCTGGTCTCATGTTCGCCTGGACCCCACCTCCCACGGGTCTGTGCCCACGCTGGGTGGACTTCTAGCTGCCCCTGCCTGGGTCTCTGTGCCTGCGTCCCCCTGGCCGCCCTGCCTGCCCAGCGCAGACCAAAGATGCTTGAGGCTCAGCATCTGCAGGGGCACCTCTCGCTAGGGCAGAGAGGCCGGGGTGAGAGGCCCCCAGAGCTCTCCAGTCCTGCGAGGGGCCTCCCTGGCTGACCCGCTCGCTCTCCTCTCCTCTCTCGGGCTGGTGCTCCTGGGGAGGCTTCCGCATCCCTTCCTCTGATGTGCCCGAGGAACTGAGCTCAGACATCTGGGGACCGTGAGGCTCTGTGTGTGGAACCCGCGGTTCCTGGGACTTTAAAGAGACAGGAAGATGCAAGGAACAGGGCCTAGCAGAGAACGTTGTCGGCGGCTTCACGCGTGAGTGCACGTCCGTGTCACCACGATTACTCAAAGCCTCTGACGCATCAGGCTCTTAATTCTAGAACGGAGCCGCCTGCTTCCTGTAGGGAGAAAAAGGACGTAGAGCCATTATCTTGGGCTGCTTGACTGAGTTTTTCTTTCTTTTTTTAAAAAAGATGTTATTTGCTGGAGAGGGACAGAGAGTGAGCGCAAGCAGGAGACGGTGCAGAGGCAGGAGCAGGCTCCCTGCCGAGCAGAGCCCCATGTGGGACTCGTTCCCAGGACCCTGAGATCCAAGGCAGACACTTCACCGACCGCGCCCCCCAGACGTCCCTTGACTGGTCTCTGAACCTCACAGGGCCCACTTCTGCCCTGGCGGTCACCTTCCTCCCCCACGTAACTTGTCATCCAAACTGGGACTCTGAGAAGGCACAGGTTGCTGTGAATGAGGACAGGGGACCAGAGTCAACTGAGAGGGACGTTATCCTGCCCCAGAAGGGCAGAAGCGGGGTCCCGCAGGGGGCCCTGAGTGGGGGGCTGGCACCCACTGGCCTTCACGCCCCCGCGGTCCGTCTCCCAGCTCATCCGGGGACAGCCGGCGTGACGGCTCTCAGAGTCCCTAAGCACCTTTCCTGGCCAACAGAAACCAGGAACAGAAGAGCAGGGTGGGGTGCGGAAGGGGGAGGAAGCCTGACCGGGGGCACTAGGCGCTGGGGCGGGGTGTCTGCGGACTGGACAGCCGCTCGGGGACCGTCCAAGGGCCTGCGGGGTCCAGGGTTGCCAGGATTCCTCTGTCACGGGTGACGCCGACCCTCGGGGGCAGGTTCGGGCTCACTTTGCAGATTGCAAACCGCGTATCCCAGGGCAGGGTGTGGCTGTGCTGCGGGGTCAAGGAGCCGGGGTGCTTGCCAGTCCCCCGCACCCCTTCCCTTCCAATTCCTGCTGATTCACCCAGGACATCATAGGTCCTGCTAACCTGTCTGCCTCCATCCGTTTGCCGGATCAGCCGGTCTGGGACGGTGTTTGGCTGGGCTGTGCTCCTTGGGTGAAGTGGGAGCCCACAGCGCCAGCAGGCAGAGCCATGTCTCCCCAAAGCACCATCGGGATGCGAGGGAGAGCCCCGTTCTCGGGGTCCTGGCACTTCTGTGTTCACAGGGGCTTCGCTCGCCACCGTCCCCTCGTGCAGCCGCAAGCCCTCCTCTCCGGCCGGGGTGTGCCTGCTGCTCGCGGTGGCTTGGCAGGCAGACACCTCGGGTTCCTCCCGGACCTAGAGAGCCCGACCGTCCTCGAGGCTCCCACCGGTGTTCCTCGAGGTGATGGGAATCTGACTCCTCATTTGAGTGCTTCTGAGACCGGAGAGCGCGCCCCTGGCTTTCTGTGTGTGTCGTGGGACGGGTAAGACGACCTCTACCTCCTCACCTTGAAGTCCACGTGTATTTCGGATCCCGCATCACAGGGCTCCTAGCTGGTGCGTCTGGGGCCACGGGACAGTGGGGGCTGGGCTCTGGGTGAGGCCCAGATGGCGGGCGCTGCTGGGGTGCTCGGTGGCCATCCTCGGGAGGTGCTTGGTCAGGGGCGCTCTGCCACACCCTAACCCTAACCCTGGTGCTGGTGCGGCGCTCTGCGATGTCACGCGAAGAACCAGCACCCGCGACTTTCCGCCCATGTCCACACACACACTCCCAAGACTGACTTTGGAACCGGATGCCGTTTGCTCACTGTGTGCAGCTCACAGATTCCCGAGGAATGAGGTCTGAGTCGTCCTCTTAGGGCATTTTGTATGACCAGACACACAAGGTCGGGAGCTGGATGAAGAGGACACCGGGCCCCCCATCTGTCAGGAGGCTCACAGCGAGGCCAGCCCGGCTTACCCCGGAGCAGTGTCCCTGAAGGAATGCCACATCTGGGCGCAGAAGGGAACGAGTGCACACTTGTCCCCGACCTCCTTGCCGTCGGCACAGAGCCCGCAGCAGCTCTGCGCCGGCCGGTGGTGCCAATCTTGCAAATTCTGAACCCCTCCAGGCTGACGCCCATGTCTGATGTTCTGGGGAATTCCCGGCTCGTGTGGATGGGGGCAGGGTCCACCGCTGAATGCCTCTGGTCTGAGCCTCATCCTCACTGGCCTGTCTCCCTGCTTGTCCCCTGCACCCAGCGCTGCAACCAGGGAGGCTCCCGAGGCCTGGCAGTCGTCCCTCCGACCACATCTGCTCTGGTGTCTGCTTCCCGGACGGAGGTCTGGCCCGTGCAGTGTCCTCGCCACCTGCCACCGACCTCCGGCCCCTCTCCTCCCTTGAGATCTGCCTCCGGCCCTCAGCTCTCACCACGGCGAACTCCCCGCCTTCCCCAGCCTCTGCCTGCGGCGGGCTTCCCTCCGGCCTAGCGCTCTGCTCCTAGGCGCGCAGGCCGTGGGCTCGCTTGTTTGATCGACCGATTGTCTTCTTTCTGCTCCTGCTGGGACGGGGGCTCCACGAGGGAATGGCTGCCATCTCGTGCCCGCAGATGTATCAAACACCCCAACACGGTCCCCGGAGTGTGGCGGGTGGTCAGGAAGTCCTCACCGAAGGGACAAGCTGGGGACGAATGAGCCTCAGACGGGCCCCGGATGCCGCCAGCCTGTCTGCCCCACACGTCGTGTGTCCCCGAATGGTGGCACGGCCGGCATGAGCACGGTGGGCGTGTGGTCTGGCCCGTGGCCCAGCACATAGGAGGTTTCTGGTGCAACTGGTCGGGGGCCACATGATTTCCCCTGAAGAATCGGCCGGAGCCAACTATGGCTGGACCCCGAGTCCTGAAGCGCAGGCCCAGGAAGACGGAGTCGGGCTCAGCAGGCCAGGACGGCCCCTGTGGCTCTGCTCCTGGCCGTTCCGCCATCCCCCTGCAAGCGTCCCCACCGGCAAGACGACCGTCTGGCTCCGACGAGCCGTGGCCCGCCCTGGCGGACCCCTCGCAGCTGTGAGAGGACCCGGGCGACCGAGACCCCGTTAGGGACACAGCCACCAGCCCCGGCGATCTGCCCGCCCCTCCAGAGCCAGCGGTCTGGGCAGTCGGTGCCTGGGACGTGTCCTCCTCATTAACGAACGTCTGCCTCTCGGGGGTGACTCAGCACGTCCGGGCCGTGCTCACCCTCCTGGGGGTGATTCAGGGTCACAGAAACAGAACAGTCTGTGTTTTTGTCATTTCAGAATATTACATAGAATGGTTACCTAGAGATTAGATTAGGATGATGACCTAGAGATTGGCTTATTTGACACAGAACAAGTCCCTGAAGATTCCTCCAAACTGTCAGTGTCTTAACACATTCTCTCACTTCAGCTTTTCCCTTCATGCTGTTAAATGGTCCTTTGAAGAGCAGGTTTTAATTCTGATGAGCTCAAATTTGTCAAGCCAGATATTATGGATCATACTTTTGGTGTTAAGTCTAAGAACTATTTGCTTAACCCCAAATCCAAAGGGGTTTCTCTTTTTTTTCCTTAAAGTTTTACAGCTGTGCATTTTGCACGTAAAATGTGATCCATTTTTAATTCAATTTTTACACAAGGTGTGAGGTTAAGGATAAGGTTCTTTTTTTCCCACTTATGGATGACCAGTTGCTCAAATGTCATTTGTTGTAGAGGCTCTGCTTCCTCCACCGAACTGGTTTTGCAAATTTGTTAAAAATTAGTTGGAGGGGCACCTGGGTGGCTCAGTGGGTTAAGCCTCTGCCTTCAGCTCGGGTCATGATCTCAGAGTCCTGGGATCGAGCCCCGCGTCAGGCTCTCTGCTCAGCAGGGAGCCTGCCTCTCTGCCCATTTGTGATCTCTGTCAAATAAGTAAATAAACCTTAAAAAAAATAGTTGGATATACTGGTGTGGATCTGTGTTCTGTTCCATTGTTCTGTGCATCTGTCTATCCTCCTGCCAGCATCATGGGGTCCCGGCTCCTGGATCTCTATAATGAACACGAATACCGGGTTGTGAGACCTCACGATTTATTCTTGTTTTTCAAGATCGTCTTAGCTATGTTACAGGTCATGCCTTTCCATATGAGTTTCAGAATAAGCTGTCTGTATCCACAAATATTCTTGTTGGGATTTTGATAGACATTTTATTAAATCCACAGATCAATTTGAGGAGAAAAAACAGCTAAGCTACATGGAGTCTTCCAATCCATGAACATGGTATGTCTTTCCGTTTGTTTCGGACGTTTGGGGTACGTTCCTTGGACTCTCCCATAGCTATTCATGCTATCTGCATATAGGGCAGCTGTACTTCTTCCTTCCTGACCTGTACCTCTTTTATGTCCTTCCCTGGTTTTATCTAACTTCTAGTACTAGGTTGAGTAACAGCAATGAGGGTGGACAGCTTTGTCTTATTCCTGATCTTAGGGGGAAAACATTCAGTCTTTCACTGATATGGGTCAGTAGTTTGAGGTTTTTTGTAGATGCTCTTTGTCTAGTTGAATATCTATTTCTAGTTTTCTGAGAGTTTTCATATGGGTGGGTGTTGGATCTTATCAAGTGCTTTTTTTTTTTTTTTTTGCATCAGTTGGTATGACGCTATGCCTGTTCTGTGGATGTGGATCATATTGATAGATTTTTTAATGTTGAGCCGGACTTGCACGCCTGGAGTCAATCTCACTTGGTCTGCAAGTCTATACATCACTGGATTCAATTTGCTAATTTTTTATTTAGGATTTTCTGTCTACGTTCACAAAAATTTTGATCTGTAGTTCCTTTTTGTGCTTTCCAGTGTGGTCTCCAGGTAAAGCTAACCTCATAAAGTGAGTTAGGAGTTCCCTCCTTTCTGTTGAATGTTTGGTTGGATTAACTCTTCTTTGAATGCTTGGTAGAATTTTCTAGTGAAATTGCCTCAGCCTGGAGATTTCTTTTCTTAGGAGTTTTAAAAGAATTAATACATTTTCTAAGTTCTATTGATTTGAGACTGGTGGGGGCTTGTTTCAGCCCAGGAACAGGACAGCATGTGAGGCTGACTGAGCCGGCATCATAGGACAGGGTTGGCCGGAATGCCCGTGCTGGCCTGGGGCACAGACACTGGCCACGGGCTCAGGGCCCTGCCAGCCCTGCAGGCTGGGTCCCCACAGTGGCAGAGGAGAAGTCTGAAACCCAGAGTAGTGAAGGAGACAGGGAGGAAGGCTTTGGTGAAATCCCATGACCTGGGTGGGCCAGAGCCATTAGTATCCTTGGGTGAAGATCTTGTGTTTTCTAGAAGAGGTGAACAGCCTCTCTTCTCAGGTTGGGTGCCCTGGAGTGCTGTCTGAAGAGGATGACTCAGTGGACACAAGTACCCTCCCTGCTGGGCTGAGGCTTAGGACAGAACGTCATAGATTGGCAGAACGGAATCCGCGTGCAGCTGAAGGCTGATGACCCCAGGCTCTCCCGTGCAGCTCAGGACTCGATCTGGGGCACCGCAACCAGGATCAGCTTTTCTAGGTGTGATGTGAGGAGGGCCAGCCACGTGAGGGGCTGTGGCCCCGACACCCCAAGTGCTGCCACGGAGGAGAAGATGGAGAACAGTCGGAGGGAAGGGGGCTGTCTGGGCCTGGGGCAAGCTGGGGAAGGGATACTGAGTCAGGGAATGTGTCCTAGTCATTTGCTTAGGAGAGTGTGTCCTTGAGCTCATCACTCAAGATGTGAACACAACTGCTTCACATTAAGTGTGTGACATGTGCAAAGAGGCTATAAGGCTCAGAAGCCCCGTAATGGGTCCCTGGCGAGGGAGACCCGTGCTCATGCAGGTGACTACGCCTGTGGGCAAATGGAGATGCTGGGGAAGTTCTAGAAGTGTCCCACGGGATGTGAGGGAAGACCGGGGGCCCATTGGAAGCCCCCATGCATAGAGTCCCTACAAAACACACCTCTCGGAGGCCCTTCTTGAGGAAGAATATGGACCGAGAGCCCGTGCCTCTGTGTCTGCCTAGGAGCCGCCGCACAGAGGAAGCCGGGTGAGGCGGAGGGCTCTGAGCTGCTCTCCTTGTCTTCCCCAGCCTTAAAACGCAAGCTGGGACAGTCTCTCCAAAGTCCCTTCCAGGTGGCCCAGGTCTGGGGCTAATCCTGATGTTACACTTAAAAACAGACAAGGGAGGGGCGCCTGGGTGGCTCAGTGGGTTAAGCCTCTGCCTGTGGCTCAGGTCATGGTCTCAGGGTCCTGGGATCGAGTCCCACATCGGGCTCTCTGCTCGGCGGGGAGCCTGACTCTCTCTATCCATCTGTTTCTCTCTCTGCCTGCCTCTCTGCCTACTTGTGATCTCTGTCTGTCAAATAAATAAATAAAAAATAAAAATCTTAAAAAAAAAAAAACAGACGAGGGAGGCAGCTCTGGGGGCTTCCCACACGGAGGATCGGGCCGTGGGGAGGGACGAGAGAAAAGTAAATGGCGCAAGACCCCCCATTTATTACGAATTTCTAACTCCAGACCCGAAGCAGCACACGCGTGGGGACCTGTCAGTCGGCTGGTGACGAGAAAAGAGCGCGGTTCTCATCCGCATTTGCCTCAGGAGGCTCCCATGCCCTCGTTTCTGGCCACAGCCTGAACGGGGGTCACCACGCAGTCCCAGGGGAGGTGCTGGCCCCAGAAAGTGGAGCCAGAGGTCACTCCACGGGTGGCTGGAAACGCCATAAGGACCAGTCAGAACCCACGTCCCGGAGCCTCTCCCCAGCAGCCCCGTGTTCCGAGAGCTAACAGACGGCCCCGACTCCAAAGGGGCTCTTCTCCAGGCCTGACTGCGGGCACAGGGCACATCTGAAGGTCCCCACAACAATGCCCCTTGCCCAGGGCTGTGGGCAACGAGAGAGGGGCTGGCAGAACCCATATCAGGAGACTCCCCTGAGGTCATGAAAGGGCGACAGGCCCGGCCCACGAATGAGGTGGGCCAGGCCGCCGGCCACACTGGCTTGGGGCACAGCCACCACGGGCAGCATCCGGGAGAGGCCACCAGGCCCTCTGAGCTCCGATGGACAGCTTCCTCAGGCCGCCCTTCATCTCGGGAGCCGGCTGAGCCTGCAGAGGCAGCTGTGTCCTGGGAGACAGGCTCCTGCCACTCAGCGGAGACAAGGCCTGAAGTCACCCTGGGAGGTGTTCTCAGGGCCCTTACGTCCCTCTGTCACACAGACATCTGGAAGAGGGGTGTGAGCGAGACACCAACACGCAGACCATCATCCAGGCGTCTCCTCAGCCCCGAGTCAGCTCTGGATCAGCATTGGCTTGACAGGATATGCCTGGTGACTCTTCGAAGCTCTCCCTGGCCACCAGGCTTGTGTGCACATGGGTATACACGCACGCGCTCGAAGAGACACACAGGTGCCCACACGCCTGTGCTCGCACGCATGCCACCTGTGTGCACCCGTGTGCGCGTGTTCGTGCGTGCATTGTGTGTGCACCCGTGTGCGCGTGTTCGTGCGTGCAAACACGCAGTGTGCACATCTATGCATCTATTCATGTGCGCATCGTACGTGTGTGCATTCGTGCGTGCATTGTGTGTGTGCGCGTGTACACACACAAACGTTCGCATGTGCAAATGCACACGTCTGTTCACACGCGCATTACGTGTACGTGCGTGCACCCGTGTGCATGTGTGTGCGTTCTTGCATTATGTGGTGCAGGCATACGTGCACAATGTGTTCGTGCACACACGTGTTCACACACGTGTCTGTGTCCACGCACGTGTGTGCCGATGTGCACTCGGGTGTACATGCACATTATCCATGCGCGCACCCTTGCGTGTCCGTGCACGTGTGCACACGTTTCACGCACCCACGTGTGCGTCTGCAGACACGTGCACCCATGCCTGCGTGTGTGTGTGCGTATGACGCGTGTCCCTCTGTCTCTGTCCACAGCTCCTCCTGCCCCGTGACCACGCCTCGGTCTTCAGAGACACAGTCTCACCTCCCGCAGACCCGGCTCACGGCCGACGCTCCCGTGCGCACACGTGGCCGAAGGCCGGCCAGCGGCACATATTCTCACTCACAACTCCCTCCTGCAAGAATGGTTCATGACCACCACGTACTGCTTTTACAACAAAAGGACACTTTGGAAATCTGTAGAGAGAGGACGGTGAAGACACCCACTGTGACGACGAGGAGGCTATGACGGGGACCAGCCCCACAACTTCCCCAAGAAGCGATTTGATTCTTTAAAATTTATTTTTTTGTTTGAGAGCGTGGGGGAGCGGTGAGGGCGAGAGAGAGAGACGTTCGAGCAGACTCCACCTTGAGCATGGAGCCCAGTGCAGAGCTTGATCCCACGACCCCGAGATCACGACCTGAGCCGAGACCAAGGGTGGGGCGCCAACCGACCGCGCCCCCCAGGTTCTCCCGTGAAACTACTTGACATTGCGTATCAAGAGCTTCAAGCGTTCATCCCTTTTGACCAAACGCCAAGTTTTCAAGCATTTACCTACAAAGATAAAGAGTGGTATTTAGACTTAGAAACGATCCACGTGGCCAACCACAGAAGGACACGTGGACAGACTGACAATTCCATGCAAAATCTTCTCAGTAGAACATAAGAAAGTGTGAGGACATACAGCGATTGCCAGTGTGTGCGTGACTGCGGGCGTCCGTGCCGATGCGTGGGACACGGAGCGACAGGCGTGTCCGACACGGAGCGACAGAGAACACGTCCGAGTGAATCCGGAGCCACCACGTCCAGAGTGTGGAAATCACACAGGATCCTAAAAATCTGTGCCTCTCTTTAACCTCGTCCCCCAGTCTGCCATGGTAGCCGTGGACTCGCTTAATAACGAGGGAGAAGCAATCACAGGGATTTTCAAATTGCACGTGTTGCTTCTGGAAACACGAGAAACCACCTTCCTCATGTCCGTTGGGCTCAGCGCCGGCGGTTTCCCATGCCACATGCCCTTTGCTGCGAAGTCATGTCCTCACAGCCCCGGAAACGGGCGTCAGCCCAGACGTGACCCACGGGCCAGCCCCGCTGGAAGGGTGGCCCTGTCCTTACACTCCCGCCAGACCCGGGACGTGGCTCTCCCACCAGCTGGGGCGTCTGATCGCAGCTCGGCCCCAGGGCAGTGCCGGGCACGGAGCATGGGGGTCGTGGCCCGTCTCGGCCTCCAGCCGGGTCGGAGGGCCCCACAGAAGCCCCACACTCCGCACGCCCACCAGTGTTGTGGGATCCTTGGGAAAACGATAGGTCGCGACCGCCCGGAGGAGAAGCAAGGACTCGCGGGTCCTGATGCCGCCCCGCCAGCTCTGACGCCTGCGTCTTCTCCAGACCTGGGTTCTTCAACTCGTAGTGTGTCGCGTAATGGAGAAGCCGTCCCTGTATTTACTACCGTCCTCGCCTAAAAGATGCCTTTTTCTTCTGGCGGAAATAATCAGGGAATTTGGTCACAGTCAGAAACTGTCCACTTCTTGAAGGAAATGTAAACCAGTCAAATGAAGGTGAGACAGGAAACCCTGATCCTTTCTCTTCTCTGCTTGCCACACTGATGCCAGTTCCAACCCAAAACAGCATTTCCAACCTTCAAAACGAAGAGACTTGCGGATCCCTGGGCCCCACCCGACCCACCAAACCAAACCCATGGGGGTGTGGCCCGGATCAGGGGTCAACCCAAGGCCTTGATTTCACAGCAGCCGAGGGGCAAGGGCACGTATGGGGACAGCCAGCCAGGGGCGGACCTCTGTTCATGCCCCGCACCCCGAGTCCCACTAGGGCCAGGCAGGCGCCTGCGCATCACACAGCCTCTCCGCCAGCACTAATCGTGGGCGGAAACAAATCGGCCTCTTCGGGACAGAACTGAGTGAGAACCACTGTGCTGTTCAGATCAGCCCGACGGCCTCTGAGCTTCTGCGGGGGCCCCGGAAGGCCCTCGCCTTCGATTTCCTGTGCCCAACACCACTCGAGTCTGAGACTTCACCCTCCTTGTTCAAACATCTGAAAAGGCTAAAAATACTCAGGAATTTCATTAAATTCCAGGAACTGTCATCCTGGGCTCCGGCCAACATCTGCCTTCCTCACGGTGCAGCTTGTCCGAGGGAGGCCGAGCTGAGGGCTGGCGCGCACACACACACCCTGGTCGCACCCATCTGCTCCCCTTCCCTCCCACCCGCACGTATCCGTGCTCGCAGCCGCGCTGAGGACACCCTCCCAGCGCCTGAGCGAGCGGCGGGGCTTGCGGAAGAGCCGTGGAACGTGGGACAGGAGGAGGAAGAGGAGGAAGAGGCTGCCGAACCCCCCCAAGGCACTCAGACCCCACCTGCTTCTGCCGGGCAAACCCCGGCGTTTCACCGTCGGCTCCCGGCCGCTGCGCTCCACGCGGACTGCGGGTCGGGGCGTGCACCTGCAACCATGCAGCGCCCACCACACACTGGGTACAAACTCCTCGCTAGAGCGCCAACGACCCACAGCCAGCTCATGTCCTCGGAGCATCTGCCACGCACGGGCCTCGGTGCCAAGCACGGAAGAGAAAATCCACACAGCCTCCCGCTTCGGAGCTGCTGACAACGCGTGTCCTCTTCTTTTCTTCCCATGCAAAAACTCGCAATTTTTCTTGAATTATGGAAATCTCAAGGTATTAAAAAAACTTTTGCCAAGGGGAATATATACATTGTAAAAGGAAAGAGACCAGAACACTGGACGGCACTGGCCTTGGAAAGAATCTCAAAACTGTTCTCCTAACCTGTCTCCGACAGAAACAAACGTGTCTTTCCTTAGCCGTAGCGCATCATTCTTTGTATGTTTGTGGCCGGTACGCACCAGGGAACCACAGTCAAGGGGATTTCGTCCCCCGAATGGGCCCTAATGCACCCCTCCCCCAATTCCCAGTTGAAAAGTACCCAGAGCCAGAGCATCCTTGACCAGCTGGGAATTATGAATGCTCCGGAGGGCAGCCGAGCCGCGGCGGGGTCCTCCACCCCTGGCCAGACGCCTCTCTTCTGCTTCAGCCAGTGCGGGGTTCGTGGGATCCCTCCTGGGTTTCAGGGATCTCATGACTCCCTCCACTGCGCGTTCACGCCTTGTGCCTTGTGCACAGGACGACCTCGGAGGGCTCACCCAACTAACCTTTCCAGCAGCCGCCCCTCGTCAGGGCTGGGACCCAACCCCTCTTGCGCTGCGCCTTGGGGGAAGCCAGCCATTCTGACTCACACCCGCGGAGTCAGAACCCCTCTCGCACCTGCTACTTGGTCCAGACGCTGGCCTGGAGCACACACTCGAGGAAACCATCTGTTTTTATAGCCCAGGGAAGGAGGAGGAGAAAGGGAGGCCTGGGACAGGTAAAAGAAGTACTTTCTGGAATCCTAAAGACCAAGAATTCACAGGGGCCCAGCTCTGGGCTGGGGTTTCCGTCCAGGTGACAAAGGGAGTAAGCGTCCCGACAGTGGCCCCACTCCCACAGCCAGAAACCAGAAACCGAACCCTGTGGAACAAGGCAGTCGGGGAGGGGGGCTCCACCGTGACCCCCAAACCGCCAGAGCACAACCACGCCCAGGCGCAGGGAACTCTCCGGAACTCCCCTCCCCGGCGCTGCTGGTCAGAGGGACCCCGCGTGGCTCCCCCGCGCCCCCCCCGTCCCCTCCCCCTCCCGGGCTCTGCTCTCCCCGCGCCGGTGTGGGAGGCCCCTCGGCGGCTCCCGAGTTTGCAGAACTCGCGGCTGACGGCGCCGGGACCCCCTCACCGGTCAGGTCTGCGCCCGGGAGCCGGGAAGGCCGGCGGGGAGGAGGGCGGTGCCCGTGGAAGGTGTATGCGCGCCAGGTGCGTGCGCAGGGGTGCGTGAGGGGCGGCGAGGGAAGGGCCCCCACGAGCCGGCACTCGCCGGTCCCGCCTCCTTCTCGCGCGAGCCGGGTGCGCCCACGGGCCAAGCAGGGACGAGCGCACGGGGAGCCCGGGTCACCCCCGCGGGTTGGTCGCCGCTTTGGCCCTCCCGCGCCTCCTCTCACCCGGGCTCCCGCAGACCCGACGCGGACGGACGGTCGGAGGCAGGAAGGCTCTGGCCGCCGCCGCCCCGACCTCCGCGGAAGCGCACCGAGCGGCCCGAGCGCGCCTCCCCCAGGGCGCCCGCCGGCCTGCGGGGGTCTCGGATCTCGGCGGGGGGCTGCGGGCGGCGCCCCGCACAGCCCCGCCCCGCCTCGGGTGGCCCGGGCGTCCGGAGGGCGCTTCAACCGCCCCCACCTCCACGGCGCAACCGAGGAGCAACTGTGCGCGCGGGAGCAGCGCCGCGTGGGGACGGGCGCCTGCACCCCCTTGCCGTGCTCCGCCCCGGCCCCTTCGGTGTAGACACCCCCGCCCCCCGCCCCGCTCTGGCCCGGAGAGACTCCAGTGTAGACCTGTCCCCCGTGCCGCGCCCCCTTGTCCCTGCTCCTGCCGGGAACCCTCCCTTGTAGACCCTCCCTCCCCGCTCCCGTCGCCACCGTCCCGGGTGTAGACCTCCTGCTCTTCCGCAGGCCCCGCTTCTGCCCCGCGACCCTCCGGCGCAGACCCCGCTCCACGGCGCGCGCAGCTTTACCTCCGGGCCGCAGTCGGGGCCGCCGCTCTGCTCGCCTGGCCGCGGGCTCCTCGGGGCGGAGCGGCTTCTCCGGAGCCCGCAGCCCGCGAAGTCCGGCACCGCCCCGTGCGCCGCCCCGTGCGCCGCCCCCGCCCCGCTGGGCCCTGGCGATCCGCCCGGCGGCGGTGGACAGACACCCGGGCGCACGGCCCGCCGGCCCGGGCAGGGAGCGCAGGGCTGGGTCTGCTTGGAGCGGGCGCTCGGGGCCGGCCCACGCGCTCACACGCACTCCCAGACACGCGCGCTCACGCACACGCACCGGCTGCAGCAGCAGACACCCCCCACCCCAGCCCTCCTAGCCCACCAGAAACAACCCCGTGGGAAAGCGGCAGAACCAGGGTCTGTCCCCTTGGGCGCGACCCTGCGAGCCCCGGGGAAGGCTCTGGAGTCTGGAGCAGATGTCCGGGCCTCGCCAACCCGCAACGTCTGTGTCATGGCTCTTGGACGACTCACGCAGCTCTGGTAAGGAGACGTTTCATCGCGGGCAATTGCAGGAAGTGTCCCAGCTTGAGCCTGAACGCCGAGACCTGGGAAGGAAGGTCCCTTCTCTGTGGAAAGTCACTGAATGAGGAGAAGCTTGGCACCCCAGAGGTGGAAGGCCACCTCTCCCATGGGAAGGATGTCTCCGGGACCATTCCATGTGTATGCGGAGTCCTCCTTAGGCCTAGCAGAAGCCCGCCTGGGGGCAGGTGCCTCTGGGCAGAATGGGTACGGTTGCTGCCCAGACCAGGAGGCCAGAAGCCGTAACCCAGAAGCCTCCCACCGGGAGAAAACGCAGAATCTAAGTGAGAAAACGCAGAACCTAAGTGAGCGAACAAGAAAACTCTGGGAAAGTTCCCAGCGTGTGGCAGCTGGGAGCCCCCACAGCTGTGGGTCATTCACACAGGTGTTGTTGTGGGTGGATACGCGATTTCAGACTCAGCATGACCCTCGCCGGTCCTCCCAGGAGGCCATTTCCACACTCACCCTGCAAACCCTGGGCCTTTGACGGGGCCTCTGGGCCGCCGGGCTGTGCCCCTGGCCGAGCCCCTCACCCCCCCCCCAGCTTCTTGTGCAGGACAGCGCATTCTGTCAACCCTGGCTTTTCAGTCACCAGAAATCTCTAGAGGTAGTTGTTTTTTATTTTTCCTGATCCACAATTTTCAATCATTTGGTTCTTTAAAATTAGATGTCTTGGCGCCTGGGGGTCTCCGTCGTTAAGCCTCTACCTTCGGTCAGGTCATGATCCCGGGCTTCTGGGATCAAGCCCCATATCAGGCTCTCTGCTCTGCGGGAGGCCTGCTTCTCCCTCTCCCACTCTCCCTGTTTGTGTTCCCTCTCTCGCTGTGTCTCTCTCTGTCAGATAAAAAGAAAATCTTTACAACGAAATCAGTGGTCTCAGAAAACCAAATCGTATTTTGTGTCATACTGGCTTGTTCCTCACCTTCAGCAGGAGGAACATCATTTGTCCCAGGCTTGGCGCCGTCCTGGCCGACAGAGCTGGGCTCTGCCTGGGGTCTGCTGCTGGCCAGTGCGCCGTCCACCTGGCCTGACCGTTGGCGCAGCGCCATCTGCCCCCCATCTGGACCAGTCCAGGTGCTTGGGAGGGGTCCGCGGAGTCTCTGTCGAAAGCCTTTGGGAAATGCGGTAGAAGGAACCAGGCATCGCGGCGATGTCGGGCGGGCTCTGTGCGAACTTTGGGGAATTGAGCTCGCGGTGTGGCTTTCCGGCAGGCCGGTCTCTGATATGCGTCTCATGCTCCTGGGTCGCATGTGTTCCCTGCGTCAGAACCTCCCAGTGTTTCTTCTGTGTGTTTGTTGTTGAAATCACAGCAAGGCCACGGCGGTGAGGGGCTGCTGCGGGCGTCCTGGACTCCGGTGGCTACGGGGCCTCCAGTCCCGGCGCTGCTGGCGTTGGGGTCATGGTGGTCCACAAGGGCGGGCAACCAGGGGCAGGCTGAAGAAGATGGCCCTGTCGTCCCGCAGCTTCTCTGTGGCTTCTTTCTTAAAATTCATTTGAGAGAGAGAGAGTGCGCGCGCATAAGCAGGGGGAGAGGCAGAGGGGGAGGAGGAAGCAGGGAGCCGGATTGTGGGGCTCGATCCCAGGACCTGAGATCATGACCTGAGCCGAAGGCAGACGCCCAACCATCTGAACCACCCAGGCTCAGCCCCCGTCTGCTCCTTTTCCTAAATAACGTTCAGTTCATGTCCTGGCTAATGCATACGTACTTGTGTGCAGCTTCTGTCTTGGAAAAGGAGCAAATATTTACAAAAAATATGTGTCTATATTACATGCTTATTGTAGAAAATCAGAAAACTTTCTGGGAAAAATGCAAAGGGGAAAGTCAATCCTGTGATTCTCCCAACTGTGTCCTCCAGAACCTGTCACTGCTGCCGTTCGAGAACCTGACGTTTGTACCAAGCATTTTGCTCTGTTTTGATGTGAAAATACATTTTGGTTAGTTTATGTTCAAAAACAGCACCATAACGCATGCCGGATTGTCGCTCCTTAACGAGAAATGAAACAATGTTTTCCAGGCACCAATGCCATTTAAAAAAAATTTTTTTTTTAATTTTTAAGAGATTTTAGTTATTTATTTGACAGAGAGAGAGCACAAGCAGAGGGAGCAGCAGGAGAAGCAGGCTCCCCGCTGAGCAGGGAACCCGATGCGGGACTCGATCCTGGGACCCTGGGATCGTGACCTGAGCCAAGGGCAGACGCTTCACTGACTGAGGCCCCTGGCGCCCCTCCGTCATTTTAACTGGTGGCATAGAGTCCCCTCCGGAGCCTTAACCAAAACTCTCTGATTTGACGTTTACGGCTTCTACTGTGTTTTGCTCGTGTGAGACACTCGGCCGTGAGCCTCTGCAGGCGTATCTCGACCACAGCGATGCTGGGAGTCCGGACCGCTGAGCTCTCAGGCGGGTCCTGGTGGTGGACGGAGCTGAAAACTCGTTTACTTGAAGGAGCAGAAGGTCTGTGCGTATTTGCTGATCTCCGTCTTGGCAGAAGGGAAGCCCCCTGACCCGGGCGCCGTTTGTTCTTGCCTTCTGGGTCCTTGGCTCGGGGCCGGGCCCGGGCGAGTTCGTGCAGGCGGTGTGGTGGTGCGCGACGAGGAAGCGGGAGGTCGCTCTGCAGACGGACGTCTGGTGCCTTCCTCGCTGACCCCGCCGGGGAGTCACTGTTACAGAGATTTATAACTTCATGAGTTTTCATTTCTTGGCTGCTTTTCGAACCAAGAGAGGATACAGTCCTTCCTTTTGCTTTTTTGGGTTCTGGCCACAGCTTCACCGAGATAGGATTCGGACACCGGACAATTCACCCAATAAAAGTGTGCGCTTCCGTGGTTTTTAGGGCGCTCCCGGGGGCTGTCACTGCCGTGGTGGGTTCAGGCTGTTCCCCTCTTGGCCACCTCGGCTAGGCAGCAGGGAGCACCGGCCCCTCCGTTCCCCGCCTGGCCCGTGGGTCCCCAGGGGCTGGAACTCGGTTGTGCCCCCACAGCCCTGGTCTGTCCCCGCTTCCCCTCTTGCGTCCCTGGCTGACCCAGCCGGCTCTTCGCTCTTCGTTCTCTCTTTGGTGACAGAGGACGTGGCCTGCGACGCCTGCCCCCCTCCGGGACGCAGGTCCTCCCCCTGGCTTCACTCAGCTGCGACCGGAACCTCCTGTCTGCATTTCTGTCCTCAGCTTTTCTCTCTCCTGAGAGTGTGCAGCGGTTCCGGGTCCGGCCGACTTGCGGCCGCTCAAACCCGGAGGATGAGCGCGCCTCTGGCTGTGTCAGCTTCTCTCCCGTCGGCGCGTCCTTCCCACGTTTGAAGGATCAAGCGTCCCGCCTGCCTTTGAGCTTTCTCAGATTTTCTCCTTTGTTCATTACTTTTCATCCCAAAGTCCCGGGCTCCCCATTTATCCCCCTTAATCTGAGCTCCAGATTTTTATTTTATTTATCCCCATTTATCCCCCTTAATCTGAGCTCCAGATGGGAGTCATCTCCCGAACCGTGGACGCACTTACCTCGTGGTGTTCCTGACGGAGCAGCGAAAGCGCCTTCCCCCTCCTACCTGTGGTTCAGGAGCGAACAGCGTCGCCCGCAGGAAACGTGCGACTGCAGTTTTGTCCGCTCGGCCAGATACGTGGGCGCCGGCGAAGTCATCCGCGGGGGCTCTTGGCCAGGCTCAGCCGTCAGCTCTTTCTCTGCTCTTGGACAAGGGAGGAGTTGCACGCACCGCCCTGTGTCGGCGCCCGGCGGTGGGGTCAGGCCCTTTCCTCTGGGCCGGCGGGCAGGCTGTGCGGGGGTGGCTCCCCGGCCGGACGCTCTCAGGGTCTGGGCGCTGGCGGGCGACTCACACGCCGCTCCCCAGAGTTGCTCCGATGGTGATGCAGTGTTCCCGGTTCCTTTAGGGCCGTCTCCCAGCATTGACTTTGCGCACAGCGACTCAGCGTTGGAGTTCACCAGCCCTGCCTTGAGGGAGTAGCTCACACTCAATGTGGTCACACTTGGAACTGCCTGGATCGCTCCGTCTTGAGTAGTATGCTGGACAGGGTTTCGCATGCCCGGGACTTGCTTTTTCCCCGGAATTATTGGCATTACTGACGTTCTGCAGAGAAATTGCTTGTCTACAAGAGAGCAGAACCCTCCGCCCTTCAGTCGCCTCCGTCCAGCTCAGCAAGGGCTTGTTCAGGCGTCAGAGAAACGGCTCCATGGCCCAGGTTCGCGTCAGACCCCACGCTGCCCTCGGGTGGGCAGGAACTACGCTGATGCACACCCTGAGCAACCCCACAGGGCAAACGGGCTGAACCCATGGCGGGCGCACAGGGGAAAGGGCTCTGTGGAGACGTGGGAGGGCCGCTGCCTCCCGTCGTCCTCCTGACACCAGCCATTCCGTGCGCCCGCTCCCGTCTTCAACCACTACAGAGAGCGCAGGTCCTGGAGGCCGGAGCGGGTAGTGAGACCAGGGAGACAGAGAGAAAGCACCTGTTGTCTCCCCCAGCATAACCAGATAGAACCAACAGCTGTCCCAGGACTCGCAAGAAGCATGCGGCAGCCGTTACCAGCCTGGGTGCCGCGTCGCTGCCCTCCTCAGGAACCCCCGCGCCGCCGCGGTCGCACGAGGACAGGAACTGTCCTGGAGAGCGGAGAATGGCGCGGAGCGCGCGGAGGAGGCCCGGGGAGTGGGCACCGCTATGGCGCATGCAGACAGCCCTGCCGGCCCCACGGCCACGGCTCCCAGCGTCCCGCGGCAGGCAGGGGCAGGCGGAGCCGTCCGCAAGGTGCCTGGGCAGAGGGGAGCCTGCCGTCCGCGTCCTGCTGGGGTCACCAGCTTCCCGGAGAAAACCCCAGAGCCCAGCTTCTTCGGCGTCCGGATGCTTGGCGCGTGCAGGGGCCGCCGTTAGTCACCTCCCTATGCTGGCGACCGAGAGTGGCCCTCACAGACCCCCTCCCGGCCCAGGTCAAAGGTCTGTTCTGGCCATGGAGTCCACGCACGGCCTGTGGTCTGGCTGCGCTGCTCTTTTGGGAAAACGGGCCCCTCCCCTCCAGATAAAGAGAAGCCGTTGCTGCTGGGGACGGAAGCGCGTGCGGAGCCATTAGACTTCTAAGGCGGAGTGGCCTTTCCGCTGGAATGTTCCCTGAGCTCACGTTCAGCCTCGCCCTGGCCCACCCATCCCTCAAATGAACGCCTCCCGGCCGCGTCCAGGGGCCGGCTGAGGCGGGGTCTGCCGGCCCCACCACCACACCAGCCACGTGGCTGCAGGGCGCCCACGAAGGCCCCGCGTGGCTGTGGGCTTCACGCTGGATCCTGGGGTTTGCTGACAAGGAGCATGGCATCCCCACGGCGCGGACGACCCTGCCGCCGTGGCTGCCGCTGGCCTGTGCCGTGGGGAGTGTGCGCTGCGGTCGGGCCCGTGGGGGCAAGGGCGGGGCAGGCCCTGTCCCGGCCCACCTGGAACGTCGGGCACACGACGGGGCCCTGGACGAGGCAGCATCGGGACGTCCCTGCACGCGCATGGGTGGCAGCCGGCGGGGAGACAGGAGGGCTCTGGGAGCGTCACTCCCCGGCTCTGTGGGGCGCTGGGGGTCAGGCTGGGGCTGGATGTCTCCATCCAGCAGGAGATCCCTGCTCACGCGGTCCGGGTGCCTGGCAGCCCTTCTGGGGGGGGGGGGGCGCGTTCCGGTCTGACGCGCCGCCGTGGGGTGCGAGGCCTGAGTGTGCCTCTGCGGCGTCCACGGTCTGTGCCGTGCGTCGCTGTCCTGTTGCTGGAACTTCCCAGAGCTGTGGTCCGCTTCCGCGGCGGGGACGGCAGCCTGCGTCTGACCCGGTCCGGGGGCACAAACGCGCAGACAGAGCCTCCTGTGCCCGGACGCCAGCGAGAGCCACAGAACACGTGTCCCCACGCTCACCCCAGGCACAGCGGCCCTGCCACGCCTGCTGGGACTCCGGGCCCTTCACGCCTGCCGCCCGACGTGCTTTAACCTGGTGTGGTCCACGTGCGTCTGTGGCGTGCGTGCACGTGGCTGAGGCGTGTGCAGGGGAGGCGTGTCGTGTGCACGGGAACGTACGTGCGTCGTGTGCAGGCACGTGTGTCTGGTTCGCCTCCCACCTGTGCTGGACGGCAGGTGTCCGTGTCGCTCAGAGCCCGGGACGGCACCTTGCCTGTGGCGGGCCCTGCCTTGTACTTGTTGAGTTTGATCAAGGAGCAAAGATGATGCTTCCTGTGGGAACGCGTAGTTCCTCTGGCTCAGGGTCGGGCTGCTTCTGTCTCCATTCCCCACCCTTCCTGGCCTGCTGGCTCCAGAAACGGGACGAGGAGGCCTCCGGGAACCCAGGGACACTGCCCGGGGGCGGGGGAAGGCCTCCCCCAGCGGAAGAGTGAGGAACGGTCTGGAAGGCTTGTCCCCGGCAGAGCTCAGAAGGAGCAAAGGACGGACGGACGGATGACAGAGGCCCCGACTTCTGGGGCCTTTGAAGACGGTGGGCGGCCTCACGGCGGAGGCCTGGGGACCACAGTGAGCCGGAGGGACCCGTCCTGTGGGCTTCGCTCGTGGGCGAGAACAGCCGCCGTGCTTGCGGCTCAGAGCCGCTGTCCTTCCCCACGGTCGTACAAGTTTCTGAGGAGAAGAGTCATTTTACAGTTTGGTAGCAACTGGTCACGTTTCCTGCACTTGAAACAACTGATTAGGAAACATCCTAAACCAGGTGCGGGGGAAGGGAGATCCCTGCTGGCCGGAGGGGGTCAACGGAAACATTTCTTCCACTTGGGAACGGACCCGTCGCACCTGGGAAGGAAGGAGAGTCGGCAGTCGCCTTCCCCGCATCACGCCCTGAGGAGCCTCTGAGGGCTTGGCCGCCGGTGTCTGGTCTCTGGCGGCGGCGCCGGGGCTGTTGGAGGCGGCAGGTGTGAGGGCTGCGATGCCCGGGGACGGAGAGCCAGAGTCCACCGGGACTCGCGTGTCCGCAAAGGCTTCGGCAGAAACACGGCAAGCGTGACGGCAGCGGTGAACGGAAACGGCCTGCACCCGGGGCTCCTCGGAAACGGTCTGCACCCGGGGCTCCTCGAGGAGTCGGGGACTGGGAGCCCGGCGTGCACGGCCTGGGGGCTGGGGTTGGCGGGCACGGCCCTCGGCGCACTCGGACTGCAGGAGGGGAGTCCCCGGTGAGGCGGGTCACTGAGCTCCCGGGGCGCGGCCGAGTAACAAGTGTCCTTTGACAGAGCGTCCAAGGTGGCGAACGTCTGTCGGCTGGGCTCCTGCAGCTGAGGAGGGACCCCGTTCCCTAATGCCTGCGGTGGGGGTTTGCCATTGTTTCGGGCTGGAAATCAGGACAGTCTCTGCTCACCAGAGTAGCCGAGTTACTTACCTCTCAGAGCAGACAGGCCCTTCGCACGGATGTCTGCTTCCCCAGCGGTCCCCCGTGGCAGGTCCCGGCCCTGCTGGTCTGTGCAGGGGCTGACGGCGACCACGAGTGCAGCGTGGCTCCAGGAAGAGCGGCATCCAGCCCACGGCCCGAAGGGAGCACCCCATGGGCCCGTGGATGCTGTCCTTCCCTTGTCCTGCGAGAACACGTGAGGGGGCTCCTTCCCGAGGGACGGATGGAAGGGACCAGACGGAACAGTCCCGGCAGACGCTTGACAACTCCGCTCAGGCCCACTCGCAAGGAGAGGCTCACTGGAAGCCCATGTCACCTCTCCTTGCAAGGTGCGTGCCCTCTCAGGGCGCCTGCCGTCCTCGTCAGGAAGTCCCCGTGGGACGCGGATCGGGATGGACGAGTTCAGGTGCAGGAGTGTGGATAGGGGTATACCAGCTGTCGCCAGACAGGGAACCCGCAAACCGCCCAGGCGCGTGGAGACGCCTGCGTAAGTATCAGTGAAACACACGGGGACACGGGGACAGTAACTGGGGGGGTAACCCGGTGCCTCATGCTAAAATCTCGCACTCAGTTCCCGCTAGTGCCCTCGCCTGTGGTCATGGACGCTTTTGCTTCTCCGTGTCCTCCGCAGAGAACTTGTGCGACTTTCACAACCGTAGCAGGTGGGGCGTAAACAAGCGCGCGGGGCCCCTCCCGCCTCTGTCCCACCCGCAGCCGCGGGAGGAGGAGGTCGGCTGCCCTCCCCTCCGACCCAACGACCTGCTCGTCTGTCAAGGCAGGTTTCGAGCCGGAGAGACTTAGCAGAGGTTTCAGGCAGTTCCGTCAGATGCCGAGGCTGAGAAGTGCTATTCCCCACCAGAGGACGCTTGGACAGTAAGGTTCGGCGGGAGACACCCCTAATTTATTAGGCTGCTTCACGTGACAAAAGGAAGGAGAGAGAAGTAATTCCGGCCCGTTCGACTTCAGATCAGAGGGAGGGGCTGGAGGCTTCGCGAAGACGCTCCGCGTTCCCCCGGGGCTGGTGAAGGTGGTGCCGCTCCGCGTCGTCTGGGCACTTTGCCTCCTTCACGGAAACCCGCAGGCCTCGTGGCCGTAGAGCCGCCAGGACTCGGGTTCGGCCCGAGAAATGTTCTCCAGCCGGCTTCGCCTACGGAAGGCTCAACCCCGTAACCCACTTGCTCAAGACCACGGCTCGGCCCCAGCGGCCCAAGTTTAGGGTTCAGGCGAAGTCGTGGGTCCGTTTCTGTCCTCTCCTGTCTGTTCTCAGCTGGCGCTGCACATGGGCAGAGGCCCTGGCGCCGGAGGCTTTGTCTTGGAGTCGTTCTGGGAACACGCCCAGGAAGGATCCGCCGTCTCGTTTGTGTCCCAGAATAATATCACTGTGTCCAGAGGCTCAAGCTCCTGGCGGGTCAGGTTGGGACGGTGGGGAAGGACGTGCAGGACGGACAGACCACAAGACGGACAGACCACGGGACAGCCCACACCATGACCTCTCAGCCGTGGCTCCATCCTCCTTCGGGTGGGTCATTTCGGGGGGGTGTCCTGGGCCCCGCGGGAGGCTCGGGAGCACTGCAGCCCCCGTCAGAGGCCGGTGCTGCCCCCATACATAACCAAGAGCTCCAGACGTGGCCGGACGTCCCCATGGAGGCGGTAGATGTGTTATCTGATGCCCACACCGCAGATCCTCGCAGAATAAGGGAAATCTATGTATTTTAGAGCTGAAATGAGGTTCTCCCACTTAGACTTGATCTCAGACGTCATCTGGTGCCGTTGCGTTTGGGGGGAGCAGCGTTTAGTAACGCGGCGAGCACAGTTTGGCGGAACCGAGCGCTACACCCCAGCTGACTGTTCGTCGCCACGGATGACGGCCCGGGAGAGAAGCCCCGTGTGCCCCGAGTGAGGAACGGCCCCTCCCCACCGACGAGGCGGCCCCCAGTCCTGGCCACTGACTCCCCTCGTCCCCTAAAGCCCCGACCCCCCCGAATTGCAGGGCTAAACGCGGAGGCGCGATGGCGACGACCTTGGCCCGTCTCCCCGTGTCCCGGAGAATTCCGGTTCCGTCCGTGACTTCACACAAGCCGTGCCTGCCGGTGCGTGGTCGCCGTGCGGCGGGTGCTGGACCCGGCTGAGTCCTTGCTCTCGTGCGGTGGGAGCCGAGCCGGCGTCCGAAGTCAGTACGGCACTCGCCGAGGCTCCCGTCGGAGCAGACGCCAGCCAGGGTGTCCCAGGGTTAGGGTTAGCGCGGGCGGCGACGGCGGGAATCCGGCGTGGCCCGTGCGGTCTGCCTGGCGCAGACGGTGGTCGGCCAGCTTGCCTGGGGCGTCCGCGATTCGCGCGGCATCGGCTGGTCGGGTCGTCCGCAGACACCCCCGTTTTCAGGCAGGAATTTCCTGTCACTGGGAAATAGTTCCTTCCCTCCCAGCCCAGAACCCTGCCTAGTGACCCGCTCCCTGCAATTGCAAGACGGCCCTGCCAGGTGCGGGCCCGGCCCCTGTGACGCGGAACATCGCATCAGGGAGGAGCTCCTGCTCTCACGGGGAGACGCACCCACAGACAGGTGTCGGAGGCGATGTGACCGTGCCGGCGTGCGGGCCCCCAAGACGTGCTCCCCTTTGCTACAAACTCTTTCCTCCAGGTGGCCGGCATCCGTCGCCCCCAGGCCCGCAGACACTGATGCTCGGCGGCGGCACAGAGGTCTTTGCAGGGAGGAAGGAACGGCGTTGAGCTCCCTAAGAAGCGGGCAGCGACGGTACACCCAAGCACGTTTATTCGGGCCTGGTGAGGGGAGCGGAGTGAGGTCGGTCTGCTGTCTGCTCAGCGTTCTCTCCTGACGCAGGACTTGCCTTCCTCTTCCTGGCCCTCCCTCGGCCCGGCCTGCCGACTGCTCTAGCCTGTTTTCTAGATGGGCTCTGCTGCCCGTCTTTCTGACGCCGCCTGGTGACTGCTGACGGTCGCGTCACCCTGAGTCTCCAGCGCGCACAGACTCCCTTCTCCCATTCTGCACCCGTTTGCTGGGTGATGGTGGGCCAGGGAGGGGAGCTCTCTGACAGGGAGTCCTTTCTGCGCCCGTCCCTCCGGTGTCCCAGCTGCTCGAGGGAGATGGGGGGTCCGAGGCTTCCCTGGCCTTACATCCTTGTTGGATGCTGAGTTTAGACCCATGTGGGCTGAAAAACACGGAGCACAGGATAGGCTCTAGAATGCAGAGTTGCTAGAACGTTCTGAACCGGGCGCTGGCGCTGAGGGCAGCCGGGGAGCCTTGCTGAGCACACAGGAACTGGGGCCGCCGTGCAGGGACCTGTCTGGCAGGGGTGGCTCCACGGGACCCCTGCTGGGTCAGGAGTCCAGCTCTACGCTTGGCCGAAGCTCCCTGGTGGTGCCGGACGCGGCCCTGAGCCTTGGGTCAAGATGGCCCGGCGTCCCGCGTGCTGTGTGGGGCGCTCGTTCCCATGGCAACACCCCCCGCCCCGGGTGGGGGACTCAGGCCGTTGAGACAGGTGGAGACCGGGCTGGAAGCAGAGATGCGGGGAGCGGGGCCTGACCCCGCCTGTCGCTGGCAGCCGCACCCCCTGGCTGCTTGGAGCCACAGCAGGGGACACAGGACCGTGTTTGAAGGGAGACTTCTGGGAGAGAGTTGTTTCGTTCAGATGGCCCCGAAGTCTCGTCTGTCTGCACCTCCCCCGCCGTGGGGAGGCCTCAGGGGACACCCCCCCCCCCGGCTGGGCATCGCCAGCAGGTTCAGCAGCTGCCGGAGGTTCCGTCCTACGTTTGGGGTCTGCGGCACCCGTGGGGCCCCCCATGGCATACAGGGTACAGGCCCCAGCTCGGTCGACACGCAGGTCTGGAAACACTATTTAGGCAACGGTCATGGCATTGAGGAGACTTGAAGGGCAGAGGCCCGGAATTCGAACGGTTTCCGGCCTCACTTAGTTCCTGTGTTTGCTGGGGAAGGACTGGAAAATCCCCGTCTCTCAACACCTACGGGCCAGGGGTGACCAGAACCAAACATGGGACGGTGCCTCCCCAGACACGCTCCCCGGAGCGCCTCAGACAGCCGGAGCGGTCGGAAGGAACGCCGCGTGCCGCCCGCCCTAAGTTTTCCTTCTTTCTGAAAACAAACAAAAATCCAAACCCAAAAAACCTGTTTTCTCTTTCTCATTTTGAACTCTGGCCAAGTTAGAGAACTGGAATTTGGGTTTTAGAAGGACACGCCGCCGCCCGCCGTCGGAGGGTGATCCCAGGTCTTGGGGAAGACGCGTGTCGTCACGAAGCGTGAGCAGAGGGAGGGGTACCTCGTGGAGCTCGACGCGTCTTCCCGATGGAGCGCCGTGTGTTCCAGAACTTCCAGAGTCACGACCGCCGTGACCACAGCAGCTGTCCCAGGAGAGGCCACACGCCCTGACGAGACCCAGAGCCTGGTGGCAGGGGTGCCCCCCCCGGGGACCCCTCAAGGGCCCTCCCCCTCCGGGATGAGGCGTCCATTCATCAGTAACATAAGTGCCTGAGCCCGGGCACACGGGTGGCTGTGCTGCTGTCTGTCCCCGGACAGCTGGACGCGGCTCCTCGCCTCCTCCCCGCGGACCAGGCCCTTCTCAGCCTGGCCTGAAGGTAGCCGCTGCGAGCTGTGTTCGTGCCCAGGAAAGGTCGGTGTGCGGCCAGACGAAGGGCTTGTGGGCCTCAGCACTGCGGCTGGGGAGCAGCGGCCACCACGGGGCCCAGGAGCCCAGCTGGAGGAGCGTGGCCAGGGTTGCAGGACGAGGGGCCGCGCTCACCCCACGTCCTGAGCTTCCTCCCCGTCGGCTTTCAGGGACTTGCTCACGTCCTTTGCTCTGGCCTGCAGGTGCCCGCACACACATGGAGGGTCGGCCCCGGCCCTCGGAGGGCTTGCGTGGATGGTGTCTCCCCCACGGCAGAGACTGGCCTACCGAGCAGTGCCTGTGAGAGGCCGCCTCGGAGCGGGAGCCCAGCCCATCCATGCGCGGACACGCATGTCCCTGCATAGACGACAGAGAGCCATGTCCCCGTGAGGGAGCAGGTGGCCGTGGTCACTGTAGGGCACTCGGTTCCCGCCCCCTTAAAGAATGGGAGGGCCAAGCCTGCCGGTTCTGCTGCCCGCTGACGCCCCGTGTGCTGGTTGAATTCCACACCCGCCCCTCTGCGGGGCAGCCGTGTTGGAGGCCCCCTCCGTACGGGGCTCGCCTTGACCACAGAGCCGGCAGGCATCTCTGCTGTCAGTTGGGCTCCCCTCCTCTGGCCACGTGAGGTCCTGGGGCCTTTTCCGGAGCCGGGGGAGATGTGGGGAGCCCCAGGAAGCTGCGTCGTGGCGGGATGAGATCAGACAGCGGCGATTTCAGACCTTGGGTTCAAGGTGCTGGATGGACTCCCTTCGCTTTCAGCCTCCAGCCCAACCCAGCCTGTGGGCTGGCCCTGCCCACCTCGTTCTGCTCACCGGGGTCTTCCCTCCACGCCCATCTGCTCTGGCCCTCGTGTTCCTATCCTGGGGACAGAGGGAGCCAAGGTCAGAGAGTGGAGCTGGGGCCACAGCCCAGATGACACGCGAGGCCTGACGGAGTCCCGAAAACCCTGCTCCTGGTGTTGGGGGGACGCCTGCCCTCCCCAGGCAGCAAGATCAGAGCCTGTCAGAGTGGGGGGCCCTCCAGACAGGGCGAAGGCGCTCCTGTTGGGTGGGCGGGCACCCCCAGAAAAGGCTTTGCTGTCTTTGCGGGCTCCGCGGGCGAGATCTACCCGCAGCTGTTGGAGGGATTTCGGGGAAGGACACGAAATGAAGCTTGTGCCCGTGTCCAGGCCCCTGGTCGCCCCGGCCCTCGCTCCCGCGGCCTGCAGACAGGGTCGGGGGATCCGCAGCACCGCAGGGAGGACGGACAGCGCGCCGGGGAACGGAAGGAGCCACGTGCGGCTGCGTCGGGCCGTCCTTCCCGGTTCCGAGTGAACACATGTATGTGTGGTGTGTAGTGTGCGAACAAGACTTAAGTGTGTGTGGGTTTCCTATTCACACCTTTCCTGTTGCTGCAGCAGAAAACCTGCGCACGTGCTTGGTGAGTCACGAACGGGCTTTGGGCCGTCTTCACTGTTTCCAACTTTCTGAGTCTTCGCTAACACTGACGTCTTCGAAGACATCGAATAAACATCTTTGTAGTTACCGCGTGCGCTGTTCCAGCAAAGGTCCTCGATTCTCTCTTCCTGAAGAGTCCTCGCGACGGAGGGTCATTCCTGAGCGTCGTAACCCTTGTGCGTGACAGCAGGACCCCGGACCTGCCCCCCAACACGGCCCCCCCCCGGACCCGTCCCCCCCAGCACGGCCCCCCCGACCCAACCCCCCCCGGACCCGCCCCCCCAGCACGAGCGCCTGTCCTGGGCTCTGGTCGGCGTCTGCGTGTTCGGACCAAATGACTTTTCCAACAAAGGAAAGGCGCCGCTCCTGTCCTGTTGTGTGCACGGAAAGTGCCGGGGAACACGCAGGCTGGTGGCGTTCCGTGTGCCCACTGCCACCGCGGCTGTTGTCTCTGTCCCGAGAAGACGAGGACACCCCCCATGTGGCTGTCGAGCAGCACAGGCGAACCTCGTACGCCCGCCCCCATCGGTCACTCTGCTCCTCGTGACGTCCCTCGTCCCCGTGCCCCTCTGGGCCACCCGTGCCCTCTCTGTAGCCCGAGGGCCTGGTTTGAGGGAGTCGTTCTTACTGGTTTATTGAGCAGGAAGCTCGTCTTCGGGCCGCGTCCTGGCGGACGTACAGCCTGTGAGCAGGACAGAGGAGGAAGGGGCCTGGGTGGTCCCCGCCGCTCTGCCTGCCCCCCTTCCTGCCCTGGGTCCCCACCAGGCCCTCCAGGAGCCCAGGGCCGTCGGGCAGCCGACCTCCTCTCCTGAACACCCCCCTCGTCTCTCCTGAAGCCAGAAGCCCCGTCCTCGCGCTTCACAGACATGCAGCAGCAGGCAGGGGCGCTGATGCGGGATGGGGTGGAGGGAGGCAGGGTCGGACCTTCAGGGGCCGCCAAGGGTCGTCGAGGGGCTGGAGGACAAGGGCCGCGGGGACGTTGTGAATCCCTAACACCGTTCTGGGACAGCATTGGCTCGTGGCTTCTCGTAAACCCACTGGGTCTGGTGTGAGAGCAGGTCGCGGAGCCCTTCCCGCGGGCGTGAGGGCCGGTGCTCAGGGGCACACGCTCCAGCCTCGGATAGGCCGGCCTGGGTCACTGCCGTGTCCAGGGAGCACAGAGCGGGGTCACTTTGAGCACGAAGGGTCTGATTTATGCCCGAGGTCTGTGGCCTGTGATGCTGACCTTGTGGGGCGAGAGGACCCCCCCGAGGTCAGAATGATTGTTACCAAGTCCTGGAGGAGCAACCGAGACGACGCTCAACTACTGCAGCCTTGGGCCCGCTGTGTCCGGCGTGGGCGTGGCAGGGATGGCCAGTGGCCGAGGACGGTGGGGAGCGCCCGAACCCCGTCTGTCCCAGGCTGTGCCACCGTGGGAAAGAGCCCGACTTCTCTGAGCCTGAGCTCGTGGTCCGGTGGGGCTCACAGGGGGGCCCTGGCTCCAGGGCTGGGCGCAGGGTGGGACGCCCGTCTGAGGGGCCGGGAGCCGTGTGTCTCCTGACGGCTCATCCTCCTGAGAGCGTCCCGGGGTCAAACAATCAGGTTGCCCAGACAGAAGAGCCCCGTGCGGGACCCGACGCAGATGGCGTCATGGTGTCCCCCCCCCAGAGCCTGCACTTCACTTGGGGGCTGAGCGCGCCTGTTAAACGGACACGTCCGAGAAATGCCGTCGGTTACGGGCGGCGGCTTATACTGCCAGTGTTTCTGGTAGCCACGTGCTCTCGAGTGCTGGTGACCCTGCCTGGGCTGTGTCCCCGGGGAGGCGGGCACGGCTGGCCCATGCAGAGTGGCCCAGCTCTCTGGTGACCAGGACGTGCCATCCACACGCACGAGAATAGTCCCACCCACAGAAGGGCAGGATGTGAAAGTCCATCCGGTGTGGGAACTGGTTCCCAGAGACGTCCGAGAAGGCTGGTGGCCCAGCAGGGCTCGTGGGAGGTCCCGTCCCCGGACATGGCCCTGCCAACCCGGGAGGGCCTTGGGCCTCTGCCCCTGTGGGCGTGGACGTCGGGCAGGGCTGGGTGGAGTGTGAGCCGGGGTAACCAGGATGGTGACAGCTTTGTCTAGGAAACCTGGGAACACACAGAATGTTCCCGGCAGCCCACTTGTTCGTGGAGAGCTAGAGACGGCCACCAGCACAAAGAGAACCCAAGACACAATCTGGAACGTTCCTCTAGCGGGTGCTGGAGAACAGAGGACAGTAACCAACTAGAGCTACATGTCTGACACGGACAGATTCCCAAGACAACGCTAAGTGAGGGAAAGGGGATCCCCTCTTAAAATCCCACACCAGGCGCATCGAACCATGCTGCGGAGAGACACACTTTGCTCAGAGGGCTGAGGGGAGGATGTCGGAGCCCCAGGCTTCCAGGTCAGGACCGTTCTCGCTGCAAACATGGGGTGGTCACAGCAACCCGAATCCTGAGCTGTGGCTCTTCCTCTGAGAATGAAAGCATTTCCAGAAATCTTACTGTGGGGGAGGGCTTGGAAAGATACGGAGTAGGAGAAACCCTTTTCACTAAGTTATAAAACACGAGGACCTGGTTTTATTTACTAGGATGCAACCGAACATGACGTGGAGGTGGAAGGTTCTGGGGCCCAGGTGCAGGCACCAGGTGGACGCCGACAAGGAGACAGGTGCGCTGAGGAGATGCTGCTGGGCGGCCCCTGAGCACCCTGACGGCCGTGGTGGGAGGTAAGAGGACCCGACCCTCTCAAGAACCGGACTGGAGGCCGTCGGACACGACACCAGACGCTCCCCCAGAATTCAGGACGGAGGACAAAGGGATAAGGGGCGAGAAATGACAGGTAAGAGAGAACAAGGAAACCCAGAATGACGAGGAAGAGCACAACAAAGCCACTTTAGACGAATGGGGACTGGTTCCTAACCCAGAATCCGCAGGAGACCGGCCACCCCGAAGAAATCCTGAGATACAACAACACGATAAAGATAAAAATCCTGAAAGCGTCCAGGAGGAAGGGCGGGACAGTGGGGGGGCTCAGCGTGTCTCGGGGGACGGCGTCGGTGCCCCTGACCCGGTTGCGACGGGGCCAGCGGGCCAGGAGGACCTGGTACCGCGTGGCAAAGCCGCTTTCGGGTCCGCGAGGGCTCCGGCTGCCCAACTTGCCTTCTCAGGCCACGTGCAACACACGGGAACTCAAATCACAAGGATCACAAAACTGTGGTTCAAAAAGACAAGAGGGTCTCAGTCTGGAGCCAAATAGGGGCAAATTTCGGGGCACGGGGCAGCTGTTCTGCCCGCGGAGAAGGGGTCCTCACACAAGTTCGTGTGGAGACTTTTCTCTGCTAACGACCGAGAACGTGCCGTCACTCTGCTCTTCGCTGCGAACGCCCCAAACCCACTGGGAAGCCGGCAGGGCCGTGGCCGTGTGCCTGCCGCCGCGCAGCGTCTCTGTGCGTGTCTGACATCCCCGCGGCTCGCCCTTCGTCAGGGGACACTGCAGACGTGTGCGGGAGGCTCAGCGTCCGCGCGGATGCACGGGGACCGCGCTCGCATCCCGACCCCCGTCTCTCCCCACCGTGTGCGTCTGTCGGGTGCAAATCCCAGGCCTCTCCTCCAGGATGTCCCTGACAACCAAGGACTCTCACGAAAGCGCGTCGTCCCACCCAAGCGCCGGTCCCATCACCGACCTACGCTGTGTTGTCAGGCCGCAGGCCCGTCCCTCGCAGTTCGCCTGTATCGCGACCCAGACAAGCCCCACGCGGGGAGCGACTGGTGCGCTCCTTGGCTCGTTAACCATTAGGTTTCCTCCATTTCTAACTTTTTTCCCCTTAGAAATTCTGTTTTGAAGAAACCAGCTTGTCGGTCTCAAGAAATTTCTGAGTCTGGATGTGGGCGCTGGGTTTGATGGAAACACGGAGGCACCGAGTGCGCGTCCCCCGCTAGGGGAGGCCGGTCTGCGGAGCCGCACGCTCGGGGTCCCAGAAAAGGCACCACCACAGGCACAGGCGGGCCTCGGAGGTCGCCGGGGGACGGCTTAGGAGGGAGGGCGCAGAGGAATTTCAGGGCAGCAAAACCACCGTTCGGGGCCGTGATGGTGGGTTCACGATGTCATCCATTTGTCTGGACTCACAAGCACGCCCACCACGTTACCCCAACGCAAACCACAACTCTGGTTGACAAGGACGCCTCGGCGTGGGCTCATCGACACGGACGCACGACCCTGTCGGGGGATACGGATAATGGGGAGACCGTGCATGTTCTGGGGGGCCAGAAGACAGAAATCTCCATACCTTGCCCTCAATTCTGCTCTAAAAAGAGTCTATTAAAATAATATGCATAAATGGACTAAAACGCCACATTGAAACGTTAATGTGGTTAAATTTGGTGCCAGGATTCTAGCAATTTTTCTTCCTCTTTGGGGTGCATATGTTAAAAGGTCGCAATGAGGTTAATTTTAAAAAGCAAGGGAAACGATTTCAGACAAGTACAGAAAAGGCTGTTGTGTGACCGTGAGACCGAGGGGGTGTGAGGGGTGTGTCTTGTTTCCTCGTGGGTACTGGAGAGGTTTTCCACCTGCGAGGCACTTTCAAAACAGAAAGCTTTGCTTAACAACCAGGCTGCCTTGCACGAACACACACCCGTACGCACACACAGGCCCCACGCAGCCGTCCGGCGCTGGGCTTCAGGGACACGACTCCACGCCGTGAAGCTTCCTGTGTACGGCTGTGCCAGTCCCAGGGCGTTCGGGGTGGCAAACCTCCAGGCCAGAGCCCGGCTGGTGCCGCGCAGGGAGCAGGGCCCCGCTTGGCCCCG
The DNA here is from genome assembly GCF_922984935.1 of Meles meles. Classification (NCBI taxonomy): domain Eukaryota; kingdom Metazoa; phylum Chordata; class Mammalia; order Carnivora; family Mustelidae; genus Meles; species Meles meles. The sequence goes on along the minus strand of NC_060077.1, from coordinate 96,044,897 downwards.
ACTCCGTGCCCCCTGCCGGACATGGCCTGTGGACCGGGTAGGGCAGGGTTGTTTGGAAACATGAAAAACTCAGGACGGGAGATCCACGCATAGTCACACAAAATTTCAACTCTATTTCCCACGGGAGAAAAATTTCATTGAATTTCCAGGTTGATTTTTCAACGTTTGTAAATAAACGGCCTAAAATTTGTTCCCTACTTGTGCAAAGGCGTCTTGCGGACCGAGAGCTCTCCTCCAATTCCCCCGCACACATCTCTTACCGCCCATTCCGACCACAGGGCTCTCAACCCGACGTGCAGGGACGCCCAAGTCTCCTGCTCCGGCTTCGGAAGCCAACAGACGACTCTGGGTCCCCTGAGCAGACGGCGGTCAGCCCCACCCACGGCCCCGGCCCCTCCCCCACCCACGGCCCCTCTGCTGCAGGGGGAGGCCTGAGCCCCACAGCTGCCCCACCCAGGCTCCCAGGGGCAGGGGGCCAGAATCTGTTTAAAAGGCAGTTTTGTTCATTTAGGACACAGACACGTCATGAAACGACAAGAACCCAAAGGCCAGATGGTCGGGGCCGGCCATCAAGGGCACCCGGGGCCGTGTTCCTGCCCAGCTGTCCCACAGCGCACGTCCCCACGTGGACGCCTACTCCCGGCCAAGTCAATTCCCACCGCCCGGAGGAAACCGCCACCTCGCAGAGTGGGGCACCTTGAGGCCGGGGAGAAGCCCGAGCAGCGTCACGGCCCCGGCGCGCTGGGCCTAGCAGCTGAAGTCACGACACGGCGTCCTTCGCGGCAAACCGGCAGACCTGCGTGGTCTCCTGCTCAGTTCTGCTCACGGCTGGGCCTCGTCTTCCCTCCCCAGACCAGTTTCTCGGGGTCCCAAGGCCATGGTCTTTCCTTCCCGGTGACACCAGGTCCGGGTCTTTCCCTCAAATTCAGCCACGGTCATTTCCCCATTGCTTACGGGGGCACCTGGGATACCGGGGTATCTGAGCACTGAGCAGTGGTCTTGTCCCCCTCCAGAACCTGCAGGAAGGGCCCGACCAGCTGAGAAGGACACCACTCCCGTCCCCACCCTCCTGGGTGCACACGGCCCCCACCTGCCACTCCAAGCCCACAAGGTCGCCCACAGGTGTCTGCGGCAGCTGCCCAGGCCCAGCCCACAGCCTCTGCTCACACCCTTTTACCCCCAGCGACGGATCAGCACCCGAGGAGCCCTTTCTGAAACCATGGCCTGAGGCTGTCTGGCGTTTACTGCAGAAATCTCCAGCCCAGCTCCTTAGGCTTCACAACCGCTGCCCTGCCTCCGGGTCTGCGCTCACTGTGCGTGTTACAGAGGCTCCTCCTTGCCAAGCCAGCCCCGCACACCTCCCCTATTGCCGTTGTGGAGAGAGGAAATCAACAGCTACGCTCCCCTCCTGGAGAAGAGCAAGGCCAGGGCGCAGCCTTGACTGCTGGACATGTGCCCGCCTGCCCACCCATCCTGTGCGCGGGGAACACCCCCCCAACACGCTCCCCCTGCCCGTCATTGGAGGTACAGACGGGATCTGAGCATCACGCCCTGTTGTGCGAAGATCTACCGAGTGCAAGTAGCAGAGGGATAGCCCAAACTCCGGGAGGGGGATTCAGGTTAATGATGCCAGGGAACACCTAGAACCAGCTGTACCTGAAGCTCCATCGCTTCTCCAAAAGTGAGTATCATAGCAAGGTTACCCCAGCGGAGCCGTGATTCTGTTACCTGTGCTCGAAGGCAGTGTGCACGGCACACGGACTTAACCCAGCCTGTCCCTTCGGACTCCGCGAGCCGTCCAGAAAATGGGGCGGAGAGGCTCGCACAGCTGATCTACGCTGGAGAAGGTGCGCAACACCTCAAACTGTCCTCGAGGTTCGTGAACGTATGCCGGGTCACCTGCAGCCCAGAGTCTGCTGCCACCGACAGGAGGTCTGTCAGGGCCGTCTCAGAGGAGGTGGAGAGACCACCCCCACGGGCAGCGTGACCAAGGCTCACACCCAGAGATCTCTGGGCCCTGCACCAGCATCTCCTGGAGCTGCATGAACGCAAAGGCCCGTGGGTCAGACCTGGACCCAGCGCTGGGGACCAGGTACCATCGGGCTGTCTGGGGGACACACATGTTCTCCAGCTTCTCGGACAGGCTCGGAGCTGCCTGGTGTCGTGGTATCTCAGATCCGGCGCTCGTCACCTGAGAGCGACCAATGACGGAGACCCTCTGTGTTCTCAACGTTTCGCTACAGGTACCACGAAGTCGGTCCCACGGGACGGCCTGCAGGAGTGAGGCAGGTCTGTTCTCCCAGCGACGGCCCGCAGCAGCCGGACGGGCGGCGCTCTCGGCCCCACGGCCGCGGGGAAGGCAGGGCGCCAGCTGCTCCTGCCGCAGCGCACCAGAGCGAGCTTACAAAAAGGCGTTTTATTCAATGAAAGAGAAATCTGCTCGGTGGTTCAACGCGAGATCGATATACAAAACTTTACATCCGAGTCCCGGGGGAGGACCCCGCACCCACCCGCTGCCCGGCCCCCACTGCGCACTCTGGCTGCCGCCCGCGTCCCGCCTGCCCGATCCGCACCAGGCTGCGCAGGGGCGGCGCCATCTTTGCCACACCGCCTCCCAGGACACCGTCCCTTAGAAAAGTAGCTTTCTGTAGTAAAATTCTAAAAACACCTATTTCTGCAAAATTATGTGTTTCTGTATGTGGAGCTCTGCAAATATACGCGTCTTTCTAGAGAAGACGGAACGTCCGAGGGCCTGCGCTGCCTGGAGCCCTCCGGGGACGGAGTGCACGCCCGCCCTGCGCCCCACAGGTCACATGAGGTCGTTGAGCTCTGCCTCAAGCGCCGCGGCCATCTCGTCCGCCTCCGAGCTGCTGCCCTCCTCGTCCTCCCCGCTGGACTCCCCGCTGGATGCGCTGCCGGCGTCCTCCTCGGGCAGCTTACGCTTGTGGCCCCTGCAAGACAGACGCAGACCGTGAAAGGCTCGCAGCAGGGGCAGGCACACATGGGCACTGCAGCGCGCACGCCCCCAGCACAGCGTCCACGCCCCGGCACGCACAGACGCGTGTACCCCACAAGAACACCCCGGCACACATGCCACACAGCGCTGTCCTCTGGGGAAGGTCACTGCAAAGTGCTGTCCTAGTTTCACGGCGAGAGCCGGCTGGAGCTGACGGCTGAAGCCAGCTGACCCCAGAGCGAGGCACTCGCTCTGTTCCCCGTGCCGCCGGGCCCCGCAGAGGCGGCCCCACAGCAAGAGTCCGGCGCACATGAGGGAGTCCCAGGCAGACAGGACAAGGCCGGGACACTGTGAGTGCGGCAGGTGTGGCTGAGGCCTGATGCCCAGCCCTCCACCTGCAGAGCCGTGACCTGCCCTCTTGGCAGCACTCCAAGGACCACCAGACGTGAACCAGGACACAAAGCACCAGCAGAGAGGCTGGTCTGTCCAAGGAACCGGCCTGCCGCCCGCACACCTGGAAGCCCAGGCGCACCCCAGGTGACCGCGCGGGGCCAGCACACAGTCCACTGCCCCCAGACTCCCCGCTCCCGAGTCCACGTCCACTCAGGCTACCCTGATCACAACTGAAGGGCACAGCAGGTCTGTTGGGCAAAGTCACACAAACACGAGGTCGGGGAGGCTCTCTGCAGCACTGGGTCACATGGGACCTGAGACCAAGAACACAGAAGAAACTTTTCCAAACTGGCGAGACAATAAAGCACCGTGAGAAACACTCCCGAATCTGAAAACAGCAACTGTCAGAGCTCAGAAAGGACAGAAACCCTGAGAAGGACTCAGGAAGCAGAACTACGGCGTCCGTGCGAGGGCTCAGGCTGGCGACGGGGAGCGTGGTGGGAACCCGGCGTCCGTCCGTAGGACTTGAACCCCCGGTCGGGCCCAGACCAGGCGCAGGCGCGGCCTGACAGACACGCGGTCGGGTAGCTCAGCAGCAGCTTCTGGGTCTGCAAGACACCCCGAGACCAGGTCTTCTACCAGGATTTTACTTTGGAGAGCGAGCGAACGTGCGCGTGCCAGCCGGGGGAGGGAGAGGCACAAGCGACTCCTCGTGCAGCAGGAACCGGGGCTCGACCCCATGGCCCTAAGGTCACAACCTGAGCCAGAACCAAGGGTCAGTCGCCCAAGTGCCCAAACAAGCTGTTTCTGTGCCCACCGGAGGGCTGTGCGCTGGCGGAGTGGAGACGAGGCCGTACCTGCAACACCGCACAGGCCAACGGCTGACCTGTTTCAGGTGTGAGCGGCAAGGGGCCGTCCAGTTACTACAAGGGGACGTTTTTACTGCTCCCACGACTGACGACCCCAATAAAACCAGTGTCCCACGGGGCACTGCCCAGGAAAGCGTGCGCGGGTCTCAGGTGCCCAGACCTGAGTGCAGGAACACGTCCTAGCTGCTGGCATGCGGTGGAGGTTTACCGAAAACACCAGTGATTGAGAAAACCTGGGAAACACTGGCTGGACCCCATTCTCCAGACACCCCATCCTCCCAGCCCCTAGCCGGCCGCAGCCTGCAGCTGGAGAGCACGCTGGGGGAACGTGAGGCTTGTCTCCCGTCACCCTACGATCTACCGTCAGGATGTGCTCCCGGTCCTGGGCTTCCACCAGCCCCGGGAGTCGTGGCCGGGCTGGGAGCACACGTCACGCTGCGTGGACACGCACTTGTCGCCCCGTATGGGGGGGTCCCCTGGTTTGTGCAGAGCCGGCCTCAGGAAGTGACAGACACAACCAACTTTCCTCGCCGCCCCCTACAAAGTCTGTTCCTCGTGGAGAGCCCATCCCCACCCAGGTTCCCTTTCATCCCTTTGAGAGCTTGAGGCAAAAAAAACAAAGACAGAGAATGCCTGCCGCTGGGGATGAAGGCACTGAGTCCAGGAAAAAGCTGGACCCAAGGCTGTGAGGACGCGGATCAGGAACCCGTGGAAACAGCTCAGATGACCCCCCAGGCAGAGGCGTGCCGGCGGGACCAGGATAGCAGAGTTCAGGGAAGAGCAGGGACCCCAGGAGCAGGACGAGGGCAGGCAGAGAAGCCGCAGATGGCTCGGAAAGTTCTCTCAAAACAGCCATCTTACAATGACAGTAATTTAGGATAAAATCTTTTGTGAAACTCCCCCCTTTTTAAAAAATATTTTATTGGACAGACAGAGATCACAACTAGGCAGAGAAGCAGGCAGAGAGAGAGGGAGAAGCAAGCTCCCCGCTGAGCAGAGTCCGATGCGGGGCTCGATCCCAGGACCCTGGGATCATGACCTGAGCCGAAGGCAGAGGCTTTAACCTACTGAGCCACCCAGGCGCCCCCAAAATCTCCCTTTTTTTAAAGAAAGATTTTATTCATTTGAGAGAGAACACAAGTAGAGGAAGGGGGGGAAGCAGGCTCTCCACAGAGCAGGGAGCCCGAGGCAGGGCTGGAACCCAGGACCCTGGGGCTGCGACCTGAGCCAAAGGCAGCCACCTCACGGGCTGAGCCCCAGGCGCCCCTGTGAACCTTCCGCCGGCTCTAGAATGTCTGGGGCAGCGGCGCCCAGTCGTGCTTGGTGAAGTAACATAGAGCAGAACTGAATTTTACTAATTAAGAACGACCTTGGAACACCTGGGTGGCTCTGTTGCGCATCTGACCCGATTTTGGTGCAGGTCGTGATCTCAGGGTCACGGGATGGAGCCCCAAGTGGGCTCGATCAGCAGGAGGCTTGCTGGAGGCTCTCCCTCCCCCCAAAAACTCATCCCAAGAATTGGAAACAGGCCTGCAGGTGACCGTCAATAAGCCCCTCACAACGCACGGCGCTCGTGACACGCTCACAGACGGACCCTGCAGAAAACTGAGAGCCCGGCAAGCCCTGACTCCATGTGCAATCCAGCGGGAACACGACGCGGCATCAGCATGCGCACGTTTCCTCCTCGACGTGCCCACCTCCGAACGCGCTGCTGGCGGCCGCCCTCCGGCGCCTTGAGCTCTCTGTCCCTGGCGCGTTCGACGGGTCCCGTGACTGCGACAGCCGCGCACACATGCTTGTCTCACTGACGACCAGCACTCAGTGTCCACAAAGCATGTGTTCAACTTGCCGGTTAAAGAAACTCGTTTTTTTTCCAGAAAGAAAGAAGCCACCGTACCGCCCTCGGCGAGGCCACCGCCCGGGCGAACACACCTGTTCCGTGGATGCGTGTGCGCACGCGTGCAAGGGAGGGCCAGGTCGGCCTCTTGCAGAACAGCACGTACGAGGCCGACTGGGGCTGCTCCCTTCTCGGACGCGTGCGCGGCACAGAGCGAGCTGGGCACACCAGGCGTTTCCTCATCCGCGAGCGCCGGCTGCGGGGAGCCTGCCTTTCGCTGTGGGCGGGCACCCGGCCGTCTGGTCGCCTGACACGTGGGGTTAGACACGCTCAGCCTACAGGGCGGCCGTCAACCCCCCGCTGTGTGGTCAGCCCGCGTGGGGTGTCAGGCGGCTGTGGAAGGCAGCTGGCCCAGAGCGTGCAGACAGCCAGGGCTCCAGGCTGGAGGCCGGGTCCCCCGTCCCTGTCCACAGGACCCCTCAGCCGTGCGCGGGAGCTGGGCCACTCACGCTCGAGCCGAAGAGCGCACTCTGCTGCAAGGCCAGGCTTGTCCCGCACATGGCACAAGGGTCTCCGGGGAAGGGGACCCGTGGTGGAGTGGAGGGCATGTCCCCCGCGACTATGTCCATGGAGAACCTGTCCCGGGGCCTGCTCCAGCGCGAAGCTCCGTGCCACGGTGACAGTGACCAAGGTGACAACCGCCAGCCCGTGCAGCCAGTTTACGGAAGGACCGAGACGACATCCCTGTCTCTCGCTCGGAGACGCCGGCAGACAGCAGGGCAGCAGGGGACCCGACCCGGCAGTTTCCGACACTCCCGCGCCGAGCACACCAGCTGCCCCGACGTGAGCTCAGGGACGTGGCAGCCCGTGTGGCCGGGTGTGCTGTGCACCTCCTCGGGTCACGACGTGCAGAGCAAGGACACTCGTGGCCCGACGGCCCGGCCAGTTGGTCTCCGAGAGGCTCTGCCTCTTTTTCAAGAGACGCCAGTTCGCGTCCCAGGAACCACGGAGGGGAGTTTTCACCAGCAGAAACCAAGGGAACGACCGCATCCCCAAGATGGCCTGCGGGGAAGTCCCAGCAGGCAGCAGGGTCAACAGGGGCAGCGAGCGGCCCAGTCCGCAGCCGGCGTGCAGGCGTCCGGCGAGCGTGTTTGCAGAAGACATTCTCCAGACCATCTGTGGCAACTGTTTCTGAAAAGCCTGCTGACGGCCAAGACGACCTCTGAGCGCCCTCGCAGAAGGAGCAGGAAGGGCTCCGGTGCCCCTCCCTCACTCCATAGCCCAGTCTCCTGTGCGTCTGGCCTGGCGGGCCCTGTGGCTGGCACGAGGGTGCGCTCACAGACGCCCTCCCCCACCCCGCGACCACTACCCTCGTGCCGCAGCCCACCATCTGGACCAAGAGGGCAGGGTCCTTTCACGTGGCTCCTTCTGCCGGCGTGGGCTGCTGTGCCCCACCGCCGTGTGCGTGCGGGGGTGACGGAGTCCGCCTCCTGCCTCTCGGCCCTCGCCAGGATGGACGGCAGCGGCCAGCCTCTGAGCGCTGCCCACCGCTCACCCCGAAGCTGCACACGCGCGGGCCCGACCTTCAGTCTGCTCTCGTACCACCCGACCCGCTCACACCGCAGGCTCGAGGGTGGTGCGGCTCTGACCCTGTCCGAGACCCACCGGGACCCCATGGCATGGGCCTGGGCTCCTGGCCTTCCCTCCAGACGGGGGCTGCGGGTGCCTTGCACGGACACCGCGGCACACGGTCGGCATGGACGGTGGCCCGAGTCTCCCCCGGTCAGACACGGGGATGGACTCTTCCCTCTGCTCGGGCTGTCACTCGCGCGGTACAAGCCGTGCACCGCATGTGACTTCACATCGTACGCGTGAGCGGGCGGAAGGAAAGTGCACTCACAGCGCGACACGCGAACCTTCCCGTTCCCCGTTTCTTCCGAGATACGTCGTTCCTCCTGCCTCTGCCAACCAACGGCCGGCGCCCGCACGGCTCGCCCCGCAGACCGCGCCGCACACGTCGTCTAACACGCCTGCCCCTGCTGTCGGTTCAACGAAGAGAAAAGAGACGCGAGAGCTCCCGGTGCTGATGACTCCACGGCGCTCCACGGTCGCGCGTTCCCGTCTCTGCGCGGCTCCCCAGCTCGCAGCCAAGGCCGTCCTTCAGGATGTCCCATGAGGCAAGCAGGCTCCCGGCGAAGGCTCTCCGCTGCGGACGGGGACGTCCTCCTCTCGCCTTCTGATGGGGTCCGCCTGCTGCTGGCCTTGTCTCCAACACCTGTGCGGGCCCGTCTCCGCAGCAGCTGCCGTGCGTGCCCGGTCCCTGGCCGTCAGGGCCACGGGCGCGTGCAGTCGGGGGTGTCTGCGCCGACCCCCCCCCCCAGTCGCAGGAGCTTTCGGGGTGTGTGGGAGACAACGCCGTCCCTCCGCCCTTTCGGGGTGTGTGTGGGGAAAACGCCATCCCTCTGCCCTGGGAGCTCTTCTGCCCCCCACGTCTAAGCTCATGGCCAGGCCGCTGCTCTTCTGAGAACGCTCGCTTCCCTTCTGCGCTTTTTGCACCGCTGGCCACTGCTCGCGCTCAGTCCACATGGCTCCCTGGGGCCGGGCGTGCTCACCACGGCCGCGCTCCCAGCAACTTCTCTGGGAGTGGAAGCCGGCGGTGCGGTTCCCACGCTGTGGAGGCCGGGTCTGGCCTTTCGCCGGCCGGGGTGGCCACTGTGCGCCGAGGGACCAGCTGGGCCATTTGGGCGTGAAGACCCTGTCGAGCAGCTCAGCCACGCGGACCTGGCGAGAGGGGCGGCCAACTGGACACCCGGGGCAAAGCCGGCCCTGCCTTCCCAAGGTCCCTCACTTCCGTATCCAGTCCCCGTGAGCGAGAATAAAATACAACCGGACACGCACATTGGCCAACTTCTCTGTTACAGGAACAAACGAGGTCCGCAAACCCAAGTCACCCGCGACGGCCGACAGGGAGCCGCTGCCATCTGACTCTGCTGCGGTCGGGGGTCAGAGCCGTGGGGCACCCGCAGAAACCCTGAGCTCCCGCCACGGCCACACTCACGAAGCTCAGGAGAAGCAGAGAAAGGCAGGCGGGAAGGAGCACCGAGTCTCCAGGCTTGGGATGACGGAAGCCGGCTTGGACGTCCCTCACAGCAAGCAGAGCCTGAGCACAGTCTGGGGGTGCCCTGCTCTCCTGGCCTCGGGACAGGTGTGGACACCGGGCGCCTGCAGGGTGCTCAGCCCCACATCCGGTCCTACGTACGTCTGGCTGTCCCCCACCCCATCACGTTGGAGGATTTCAAGCTTCTTACCGCCTGGCTGGCACCTTTGGTTTCGATGTTCTCCACAGCACAGGAGAAACTTTCAGCTGGAAGCCGGGGTGCCTCTCCCTGAGCAGGCTGACCACTGAGACGCAGGAGACGCAGGAGAGCCAGCCTCCGGGCCTAAATCCACACTGCTCCACCCGCCTGCAGGGCAGAAGGCCAGCACCCGATCCACGTCAGAGCAAAGGCTTTTTCCGACCAGCCTGGAGCCTGTCGCGGTGGGCATGGCCCCGTGAAAATGCAGAAACAAAAGAGCACGTGCGCTCTGGGGCTCGGCGGCACACCTGTGGGCCCAAGAGAAGATCACACTCCCGGTGGGTTCCACCCAGGCCTTTCTGAATCTTGGCGAAAAATACCTCAATTTCTCTTCCACCCAACAGGGAAAGAAGGCGGCGCGTCCCGTGTCGCGGGCACCAGGCACACCTGCACCCCCGCTCCGCAGACCCCAGGGGCACCCTGCACAGGGACGAAGACACGCCAGCACGACGACCCGGCAAGGCTTATCAGCACCTCGTGCGGCATTTTAAACAACTAGTTCCTAGAACAACTCGACGCGGCTTCCCGCCTGCTCTGGAGGGCTCTGCTGCATGACGGGCGGGGCAGCGAGCGCCTGAGAGGCGGCAGATGTCCTCCCGCTCTGCAGCCCGGCTGCACGTCCACGGCCCTTCTCGGAGAGACGTTCCCACACGCGGGGCCACGAATCTCTGCGCCTTCTCCCCGGTCACCGTTGAGACATGTGGCCCAGTCCTGCTCTGGAACTGGACTGCTCACGTAAACAACTCTTTTGGGCTGTTTATTTACCCACAGAACGTCTTGGGTCGGACCCGACGGGTGCGCACGGACTCAGTGGGGAAAGAGAAGAGCCCCCCGCACAGAGGGAGATCCCAGGCACGGGGCGAGCACACGCGTCTGTGTTCTGTGTCAGCCCCGTGCACTGGCTGCCCTACAGCAACCCGAGACGGCACCACGGACGCTCCCATTTCAGAAGAGGAAACTGAGGCACGGAAGCTTTGAAGGCAGGCCCACTGTCGTGTGGCTGGGAGGAGGCTCCTGGGACGCGTGTCTGCCGGCTTCTCGTCACAGGGTCGGCCGCGGCTGGGGCGGTCCTGCTGAACCCCCGCGCGGCGGGAGCAGCCGGGGCTCTGACAGGGGCGGGCAAACTGCCCAGCGCACAGGGCAGGGGGCGCAGTCCTCCCCGCGGCAGACGGCGGGTGCCACCTGCCGACACTGTGCCGGGAACAGCGCCGCCTGCAGCCGAGGGACACGTGCCCCCGCTCCACGGTCAAGCTGGCGAGGGCAAAGCCAGGAAGGCCTGTCCGGCTGCGCAGTGTGTCTGCCTCCCACACGCACTGGCCCAGGAAGCTTCTGGAAGACGTGCTGTCTCCACCAACACGAGGGAGCAAAGTGAGAAGCGCTGGTGCCGGGAAGCAGTCTGGCGCGGCGAGGCCAGTCCCAGCATGCAGCGGGCCCAGAGGCAGATCAGGCGTGCGGGGACAGCGGCTCTGGCTTTGGTGGGATTGAGCCGAGCCACTGGGGTGGGAAGACTCAGAAAGAGGCAAAAAGGAAGGAAACTGAGCAAAGAGCAAATGAGGTGATCAGATCCAAGTGAGACAAAAAGAGCCTTCGGAGAAGGAGAGCCAGCAGGCCGCCCCCGGCACAAGAGGGGACGGGGTCGTGTCAGTGCTGGTGGGGAGGCGGCTGCGGCCCGAGCACGCCGCCCACGGACGGGGCCGCCAACAACAGCGCAGGGCATGCCGGAAAGTGGGCGCTGTGCCCAACGTGCCAGCCACGGCGCTGCCTTGCCCTCTGCCCCAGGCTGGCGACCGCTGGCCCTGCAGGGTGTCACCGCTAGCAGCGCCCAGGACATGCTCTCCCCAGGGGACGAAACTGGGGTCCACGAGCAAAAAACTGAAGCCACAAGACGGGGAGAGAAATTCCTGTCACCGAAAACGACACCTTCTGGAAACGCCCAGGTCTGCGGACTCTGTTCTGACTCCGTCGCACCCGCAGGCGTCTCCAGGCCGGGCCCCTCCCCCCGGCCCCTCACCTGGGCCCCCGGCTGCCTGCGGCGGTCCTCTCCCCGCACGGCGTGGCCTCCGGCGTGGCCTGGGGCTCCCGGGGTGGGGGCCGCTCCTGCCGCTCCTCCTCCGGCCTCCTCTTCTCACTGTCGCTCTCGTCGCTGCCCTCTCCTAGGATGTCATCCACCTGGCGGAGGGGGACAGTCAGTGCCGGCCACAGCCACCGCCCACCCCGCGGCCCCGGCCCCACCCAGTCCTAGCCACACGCGCACACTCCTGGTGCGTGGGCGGCACGTCCGGCTCCTGGGTCTGCAGCGCCGGGCCCTCAGCCGTGGGGCTCTGGGGGGTGACAGCAGGTTCTGGAGGCCGCGGGAGAGCCGACAAGGCCAGGCTGCCCGTCCTGGGCTCCCCACACCCATGTGACCCTGGTACAGGTCACGCGGGCCCCAGGAACACCCCACAGGTGACCCTAGTGCAGGTGACGCGGGCCCCGGGCCGTTACTTCTTGGCGGCATGATTCTGAGAGGGGTTTTCTAGCTGGTGCGTGAACGAGCTTCACGGCGAAAACGGAGGATTCTGCTAAAATGCTCGTGACAGACGAGCTGCAGAGAACGACTGCTTTCCAGGAGACGCTCTGCGGTGTCGGGGGGGGGGGGGCGCTGCTGCCGGCGGGGTCCCAGCTACGGCGGGGGGGCTCGCTCTCTCCCATAAGCCGCCAACTGAACCATTCAGGGACACACCAAGCGAGGGCAATGGGGACTCGTAGTCACGGGCCCTAACATCGGCCCTCACGGCTCCTCTACAGCGGGGGGCAGGTCTGCTTCCGGAGGCCGAGCGCCGGGCCCCCAGGGACGCCACCAAAGTGGGGGCTCCCATGGTTCTCCCACTAGCACGGCTCGGCTGCGCTGCCTCCTAACACCCATTCAGTCCGACGGAGCTGTTACGTCACACAGCAGACGGGGTGAGGGTCAGCCTTCCACCGTGGTCTGACCTTGGTCTCTGCCTTTCTCTCAAACTCACTCTGGTCTTCTAATTTTTTTTTAAAGATTTTATTTATTTGACAGACAGAGATCACAAGTAGGCAGAGAGGCAGGCAGAGAGGAGGAAGCAGGCTCCCCACGGAGCAGAGAGCCCGATGCGGGGCTCGATCCCAGGACCCAGGGATCACGACCCGAGCTGAAGGCGCCGCTCACTGTGGTCCTCTAACAAAGACACCGGATAACGACAGAAATCAGGTGGAAAGGAGAAAATAAGGAACGGGAGGTTACCCACGGCAATGGGACGGAAACGTCCTAACTGCACTGCATTTTGGAGCACCTCTACGGGCATCTCTGGGACACTGCTGTTTTCTCGAGGAGGGACGCTCTGCTGGCACAACGGAAACCGCGATCCTTCTTTGTTCCAACCTAGTGTGTGACGGAGAAGCCGTCCGACCCCAGCGGGTGGGCTGGGGGCCCCACAGTACCCGGCAGCAGGCCTGCCTTCCGCAGGGGCGTGTGTGCTCAGGGCAGCCAAGGGTGACGCTCACAGAGCGAAGTCGCAGGCTAGAAGCTCTTCAACGGCTCTGGAACACCCCCAACCGTACGCACGCCTAAGTGCTGCAGCGTTCCAGGATGTCACACGTGACAACGCTGTTACTACATCTCCACAAACGTCGACGTACTACAAAAGGCGCCAAGTGGAGCATAGAGATGACCGCACTAACCCGTGCGCCGCTGAGTCCTGGGTACTGTGCTTCAGGGCGGAAGGCCTCTCTTTCTCCCCAAAAATACACACACAGAAAAAGCAGGCAAAGATGTCAAACACCCTGGAAGTCAACAGGATTACGTCTCTAAGACTGCAAAGTGGATCGTTACGTAACAAGGTTATCTGATGTACAAAACAGTAAGAGAGAGGTTCGCTGGCCTCTGTCCCTCTGTCCTGATGCAGAGCTCCCGGCGACATGGCAGACAGACTCTTGGTGGGCTCTGGACGGGGCCGGGAGCAGAAGTCTGGAGCCCCCGGCCCCAGCCCCGTCCTCCAGGGAGGAGAGGGGCCCGGAGATGGAGATGCAGGCTGGGCCTGGGGCGCTCCCACACCCGGGCAGGGCGGCCCACTCCAACTCCACGGGGGCAGCAGCTCCCCTGAGTGGGACCCCAGGCGGCTCTCCGTCTGGCTGTTCATCTGTCTGTCACGGTCTTTATCACGAAATAAGCCAGTAAAGGTAAGTATGTGCAGAGCAGCCCTAGCGAAGGGTGGGACCCCAGAAGCGGGTCGTGGGAGCCCCGAGTCACAGCTGGTCGGTCACCGCAGCGGAGACAAGCCAGGACCCCCACCCTGTGACCGGCATCAGACAAGGGGGAGTGTGTGGAGGCAGGTTGCATCCCAGCTGCTGTGACCCCCGCACATGTAGGTGAGCACAGACGAGTCTGAACGGCCTCCTGTCGATCCACGTCTCAAGACGAGAGCCATGGGTGTGCGGCCCCGTCTCCCCAGGCCACACGCCGCGGGGAAGCTGGGTGGGCACAGCCGAGGACAGAGCTGTGGGAGGCCTGAGCAAGCGGGCACAGCGGCTTCCAGGCATTGTCAAGGGAAGAAAGGCCGTCAGATGTGTTTAACTCACAAAAACCCACTGGGCGGTGCCCCCTAAGGAGGCTCCCGGCAAGGCTGGCCAGCAGCAGCCCCTCCCTACAAAGGCCAAGGGCATGCCCCCCCCATTCAGGGACTGGGCTGCCCGCTCCTCACCTCCCTGGCCTCGGGCACCCCAAAGCACCCCTGGGCTTCTCTGCATGGACCGCGAGGGCTCTGAGGGGAAAAGTGAGGTCCTGGCGCAGGTCTTCAACCCAAGACCAGGTCCGTCACCACCGCACAGCGGCAGTCGGTCAACACAGCAACCACCGTCTTCAAACGACATGCGGGCTTCGCTCCCAAGCTAAGCGCGTGTACCAGCAAGCACGGGGTTAATACTAAGAGCTGGCGCGCTCTCACTTCACCGTGCGCCGACTCTAAGTTGGTGAGCAAACCTCCTGTTAGGGTAATTTCCTCTGAGGATACTTCAGGCCTTTAACCCTACATCACGCCTTTTCAAGAGGACAGGAGGAATCTAAAAACTCAGGTCTTCGAGACAATCGCAGCCTCCCGGAGACCGCGAGGTGCCCTGAGCGCGTCAGCACCGTCCCCGAGCAGGAGCCCTTTCGCTCCTCGCATCTGCGGACGGGCAAACCCGCGTGCGCGTCCATCCTGCCGACTGTTTGCAGGATTCAGAAAGATGCTGTGCCCCAACGAGAATCGTGGGCACAGATGAGCTGCACCTGAACTCTGCTTCCGCCTGCTCGGCCTCCTGCCTGCCGCGGGCAGAGGGTCTGATTCAGAGCAAAGACACCGCTCCAGGCCTCCTTTACGCAAGGGTAACGGGGCTCTTTGAAAAACAGGAATGTGTAATGACTATTTTATAAACACTACTTGAAAGATGCTAGCGCAAAAATTTTAGGATCTTAAGGAAAAACCTAAAAGCCAAGTATGTGAAGAGAAAAAATTCGCTTTCCACTGAATTAACGAAGGAGGTGTGTGAGAGGGCCCACACGGATCCCATCGACTGCCCTGGAAAGCGTTCCCATCGCCTCGTCTGGAAGACACAGGACCGTGGGGATCCCGGACTCCTCGCGGCCTCTGCCTGCGCAGACGCAAGGCCGGCAAGTGGGGCATGGTGACGAGAAGAACAGAACCGCGCCCCAGGCTGGAAATGCAAACTTCCCGGTCACTCCCTGTGCCCGGCGACCTTCTCTCTTGATGGAACTGAAATGTGCTCAGACATGCTAATGGTTCCTTTCCCCAAGGACACAGAAAAGGGGACAGAGGCGGTGCCGCCCGTCTGCCTCGGCCCGCACACTCGAAGCAGACAAGGCCGAGGTGACACCGGGTGTTCGCTCCTGCTTCAGGCCAGCAGCGCTCGTCACAGCTCCTTTGGCCACGGTCTCCTGGAGGGACTGGCCCGGGCGAGCCTGCAGGACAGGTCCTCTAGATCACGAGAAATAACTTAGGACCTGTGTCCCCGGTTCACTTTCCGACTATAAAAACGCTGTTTCCACGTATTATCTTCGAGCTCCAGTGTTTTCTCTAAAAGCCAGTGTCTGTTAACTCTCTCAAGCTGTCCGGAACGTTCGTGACGTGGCTCGCAGAGCTCGGCCCAGCCCTGAGCTGAGACCCAAGAGCCCTCACGGCAGCTGTCTGGTGAACTGGCATGAGAGCTCGCTGACACGCACAAAGCCCTGAGTGGCACAAGTGAACCTGCGGGCCCACGAGCTCCTGCTCCAAACAGGCGTGTGAACAGAAGGGTCACTTGGCAAAGTCACGGCGGTGTCCCTGCCCGATGTCCGTCCCGGACTCCAGTCTGAGGAAGAAAGCCCAGTGGGCGTGACCGCGAGGCCGCACACACATCAACGAGGGCACGGGAAGTCCGACTGCCGCGAGGGCTGCGGACACAAAGGAGACGTTCCAGCGGTCAGGCAAACAAGCCATTAAAGCTCTGCGGGCACGCACTGTTCCTAAAGTGTGCCCACGACACCTAGAAGGAGAGACCTGCGTGATGCAGCCTCAAGTAACTCTCCGCACGGTCTCCAGCCGTTTCTTTTGTGCACATGTCTGCCCACGAACACCAAGTCCTGCCACGCGCCCGGTCCCTGCGCCCCTGCCCGGGAGACACGGTCCCTGAACACACCAAGGACTCCTGGCGGTCTGCAGGGCCCTTGTCGAACCTTGTGCGCGCAGCCTGCTGTGGTCCTGGGGAGGAGGGAGCCACGCGGAGACACAGAGTGTGGACGACACTCTGCTTTATGAAATTCTACGACTGGCCAGACTGGTCTGTAGCATCAGAAACCAGTAAATTTATGGCTCTGACCAAGTTCCTGGGGTCTTCAGCCATCACTCCTCCAAGTACCTGCCCCCGTCCTCCCCAGCTGTGGAGTCCCAGCGGCGCACACAGAAGGCTCTGCTGCTGACCTGACGTACCTGTGGTTCTGACCACGGACCCCCATCTGTCTTCCGGCTCGTCTCCAGGGGATCACTGCGGCCCTGTTCGTGCTCTCCCTTCTTCGCCTCCACCGGGTCGGGCGTGTCGGGCGACCGTCCGGGACGCTGCGGAGCGCGTGTCTTTCTCCGTTCCGAAATCCCGGCCGCTCCGCTCGTCATCGCGTGCGCGTTCCCCGGAGGCTCTGTGCCTCTGCCCAGGGAGCCCAGCCACCGAGCGGCTCCGAACGTGCTGGTCTCCTAACCCCGACGTCTGGGCTGGCCGGGGGTGGGCGTCTGCTGCCACTCAGGCTGTGCCCGGACGGCTCTGACAGGACAGCTTCTCCGAGCCTCTGGGGAACATGGGTCTGCGTTTGCAGGCGATCAGCCTGGCGAGGGCCTTGCCTTCCGCGGACCGTGACATGGATTTTGTGCCTCCGTAATGCTGTCTGTCCCACGCCTGCTCTCGGAGGCAAGCCTAGGGTCCGCTCGTCCCCAGAACTGGGGTGCTCCCCTTCCACTCAGTGGTGTGGCTGGGCCCCCCATGGAGCACAGAGTCAGATAAAGGAGCCTCCGTGCTCTCTGGGCCAGACTCCTGTCCCCAGACCCTCTGTGTTTTGGGTGCCTGTCCCAGAGAGAGCTGGGAGAGGGGCCCCACCTGCAGGCACGGCAAGAGCTGGGGAAGCAGGAAGAGAGCCCTGCTCATCCCGCCGCACCCACGCTTTCAGGAACCGTCTGCTCTTTCTTCCGAAGTTGTAACTTTTGTTCTTCCTTCAAGAAAGCTCTTGGTCCAACACGGGGCTCAGACTCCCGACCCTGACCGAGAACCGCACGCCCGACGGACTGAGGGGGGCACCCCCTTCTCTGTTCCATGGACTTCAGCGGCAGGGACTGGGGGACTGGGAGGCTGGGAGGCCGTGCTGGGGGAATACCCGTCCGGGGCCAACGTGGGGGTCAGCGACGGGCCGGTCCTCCTCCAACCGTGATGCTTCCCCGTGCTTCGCGTGTGGGCGGCAGAGTGCACAGCCCTTCTGATCTCTCGTGGCTAGCGCCACCCGACCGATCGGACTCAGAGCAAATCTTCTGTCCCAACAGCACTGCAAACTCCCCACTGTCGGAGCAGACTGTTGTGCGTTTTACCTCGAAGGGTGGACCTTTCTTTCATTTTGGAGACACGACCCCCACACCCCAGCACAAAACCTGCTCATCAGCCTCTGGCCACACACAGTGAGCGCTACACGTCTCTTGTGCGTTTGCCTCAAGCGGGAACACACATGCGCAAACCCGACCCCGGAGAGCGCCGCACTACAGCGGGACACGCAGCCGCCGGAAGGTGTCACCTTGTGGAAACTCACACACAGGATCGGACGCCCCGCTAACCCCAAGAATCATCACTTGGGCAAGACGTTATGAACAATCCTGACCCCGGAAGACTCAGACAGTACCGTGGCCACACCTGCAGGCATCCCCACCCGCCCAAAGCTGGGGTCCGTGGTAGCTTCTGGAATAAACTTGCTTCACCCCAACATTTTGAAGCCCACAGAGAATGAGCCCGTTTTACTCCGAATATAAATGTAAAACAGCATTTGCTCCAGGCGGGGCACACCTGCCGCAGGGATGGAAAAGCGACTCTGAAGGTTTCCCCGACACACGCGTCCCACACTGAGTGCGGCTTCAAAGCGAAAGGGAGAAGGCGGTGTGCGTGGCACAAGGCCAAAACCACCGCCGGGCAGCTGCCCAGCGTCGTGCGACCCCTCTGAGAGCCCAGTGAGCGAAACCGCGTGCGGGGACAGACAGCAGTGCACGTGCATCTTGTGGACGCTCGGGTCAGCTCTCGGGGACCACCTTTCAGTCCCCAGACAGGGCACGCCCATGCCGGCAGCCCCACATCCTCTCCGGAGGGCGTCCCTGCGCGCAAGCAGCAAATGAGGCGTGAGCTCACGCCGCTCACCGCCGCCGCGTACTCATCAGCAGCAAACCTACAGGCTTGCCGTCTCCCGCAGGGCAGAACCCGCTGCCGTGCTGGCAGGAAGCGGCTGCCCACGGTGGGAACACTGGCGTCCGGGCCCCAGCACGTGGTGATCGCGGCCCCAGGTCTCGGCAGAAGGCTCTTCTTCGTGTGAAGCACAACACACGCAAAGTGCAACCGTCTGGCACCCGCACGACCGGGACAGAAACCCTCATGCTAGACGCGCACAGACCGCAGTCCGTCCCCCGCCCACGGGGCAGGCTGCAGAAGCCAGTGGGTGCCGGAGGCCTGTCTGAACACAGCGAGGACGGAGCTGGACTGACACGGAGACTTCCCTGTACCCCGCGGTAAAAGAGAACGTCCCAGCGACACGCTGCTGGGGAGATGTGGGTAAGCGTGGGCTCTCCGAGCATCGCGCCAGCTCTCACCACGCCTGCCCCTCCTCCTCCGGGGGGACACGAGGGGGTGAAGGCCGTGGGCACGTGACGTCCTGTTGGGGCACGACCGGCCGTCTGACCACATGTCCAGAGGACGGCCCCCGCCTCCCGAGAGCAGCTGGCCACAGTACCCAGGACATGCCTCAAGTCCCTTCCAGGGACTTGAGCTGAGCTGCGTTTACAGCGAGCTCTGGCAGTAGGACAAAGGAGGGACAGAATTGAAGGGGACTGTGGCTGCTGGGCCTGGGAGAAGCGTCCGGTCCCAGCATAGGGCTCGGACGGACACGCTGTGGAGCGCCCATCGGTGTGAGCTGCAGCCCGTCTGAACAGCCTCTCCAAAGGGTTCGACAAACGCGACAGGCACGGGTCACTGCACAGGTGAGCACAGGGGCATCAGGACAGGGCACAGATGAGCACAGGTGAGCACAGCAAGCCTGACGCCAGGGCACAGGTGAGCAGGGGGCATGAGGACAGGCACAGGTGGGTGTGGGAACCCCCTGGCAGGAGACAGGTGAGTAAGCTCACAGGTCTCAATCCCACTTACTGAGCGGAGTAAGACAACTCCCTGGCATGTGCGACTTACGCCAGGGTCCTGCGGTAGATTTCACAGTTCCCAGACCCCACGTGTACTGAAAAACAAATGTTTTTGGCAAAAGACCACTGAAGGAATCATACAAAAGACAATTTGTTACTCAATCGAATGTTCTTCATAAATCCAAGAACTACTACACGAAAACCAAACCACCTACGTACAGCTGCCAACGTGTACAAATTTATACACACAACGACAACTCTAAAAAATCAACCCACCCTGGGTTATCTCAAAAGAACAAGGGGCACTAGAAAACAAAACCAGTCTAGCACGTTGCTGGCAGAAACGACCCCTTTCTCGCACAACCCACTCGTTTTCAGGAAGCTTCCTGAGATTCTCTCCGGAGGTTTCGGAATTTCCTACATGCCTCACCCTCCCTTCCAACCTTCCTTCTACTCTAGCGGAAGACCTCGGGGTCACTGCCTTGCAGACTGGGGTGCACTCTGAAACCCACCCGGGAGCAGGACTGGCACACGTTTCCTCATCTTACGACGTCTGTTCTCTCCTCCCAAGCCGGACTGTGAGTGGCCTCGGCCACGCGGACGCAGGACTGGGAGCCCCACATCTTCAAGCTCGCAGAGCAGGGACCTGAGACAGCGTCTGCTGAGACAGTGCGCCTGCTTTCCAGCAGCACTCCGCAGGGCCCACGGGCATCTCCTGCACCCTGAACGCCCCTTTAAGACCCTCTCTGGACGTGGAGGCATTTCAGAAGGGACACAGGTGATGACGGCATCTTCTGACACCTGGGTGTCCCTCCCATCAGCGGCACACTCTGTCCAGGACGTCCCCACGTGACCTTGCATGAAGCTGCTTGGAGGCTACCCATGGCCGCTGCACCGCGGGCTGGCCTCACCCAGCAGCAGGGGCACAGGGACTGCCTCTCTGGTCTCAGCTGCTGCTGGGTCTCCCAGGGACCTTTTCTGCCCTGGACAGAACTGCAGACAAGAGGGCCCCTGTCAGACCTGGGCCTGGCCGTGCACATTTGCTTCCCTGCTTCTCCACTACCGACTTCCAAACCCCGCCGTCTGCGGCCCGCCATGATTCCCGAGAACTGGGGATCCGGGAAGGGGCGCAGGGGTGGAGGGTCGGCTCTGGCCACCATCAGCCCGGGCACCCAGCGTCCATGCCCAGACACAGCTGCCGTCTCCCTGGCAGGGCACGTGGGACTGGATCTCTGGTCTCATCGCGTTAACAGCGCAGCCCGGCGCCCGCCAGGTCCAAAGCCCAAGACGGCTTGCGCCTCCCACATACCCAGTGGCTGAGGGCCCAGACTGTTCTTTCTCAGAATGACAGGTTGCCCTGAACACTTACTCCACGGCAAGATTCCAAACCTCCCGATACGGAACCAGCGCCACGGCTGCCGACCTCTCAATGCCGGTGTGCGTCTGTGGGACGGCCGTGGGGCCAGGGAGGCGGAGGCCCGCGGGCCCCTCCCCCAGCTCCCTGTGCGGTCAGCAACTCCCTTAGAGATACAGGAGCATGGAGGAAACGTGTTTGGAGAAAACATTTCTGTGAACAAAGAACAGCACGTCCACCAGCTAATGCTCAAAAAACGGGAGCGCGGAACTTAGCACGTCTGCGAGCAGGGTCCAGCCGTCGAAAGGTAAGCCAGCCTCTGCACACAACAATCTGAGCCACTGGGGAGACTCTGCACTGACGGGAACCACGGACATTTTCCTGCTGCTGCTGAAAATAAACTAAAACACGTCCTGCTATGTCGGGGTCTTCCCGGAGTGTGGCGTGGTGCTGGGGCAGAAAGGGAGGCCACCGAGCGCCGGCCGGGACACGGCTTCCGTCCCCAGCAGAGCCCAGCAGGGGTGCCAACGAGGGGCCGTGTTCCCTCGGATGCACGATACGGTTTTCTGCACAGAGGCTGCACGACCACCTACAAACGGAGACCCCCACAGGCAGGCGGGACCCTCCTCTCGAGGGCGCTGGCCCAGGGCAGGGCATGAGGGCCACAGGGCATGAGGGCCGGTGGGACTCGGGACCGGCTGACGTTGAGTTTCGGGCCTCTCTGAAGACGACCCAGGAGACAGACAACACACTGACCTACAAAATTACCTGCAGCTTAGTGCCGTTTGGTTCTGGAAGGAAACCCCCACTGTATTTAGTCTCCAATTCAGAACGTCAAGGCCCTGCTATCCTTACTCCCACAATTAACCCTTTGACAAAACAGAAACCCCACCGATGTGGCCTAGCTTCAGGGCGTAAGGCTGAGATCCTACAAGGGACCGCCGGCTGTGCCGCGGGCAGGAGGTCATCAAGGGTGTCTCGTGGGGCAGTGCAGGCCACCAGTGGCCCTGGCCCCACCAGCCCGAGGCCGGGCCCTCGCCAGCGTTGCCGATGCCCTGAGGCGTCCCTCAAGGCCGCTGCGCGCGTCTCGGTGGAGGCGTCCCCGGGAAACCAAGGGTGGTGGTGAGCACGGTGCGCCCTGCCCCCGGCGCGCTGGCGCCCGCGGGCCTCACCTCTTTGTCCATACTCTCTAAGTCCTCCTTACACAGCGTGTACAGCGGCATTGTCTCTGACATGCTGGGCTGTCGCTTCCGTCCACTGGGGCCGGGCTGCTCTCCGGGTCGGCTGTCCGGCAGCTCTTGAGCAAGCGTCTGCCGCGGCGGCTGAACCACTCTGAAATGAATGTCACAGGTCCCACGTGAGGAAGGTCACTTGGAAGGACTCCTGACTCTCGGAGCAGGTACACACGCACACGCACTCACACACACAGCATTCTGGCCGCGACAAACCACCGTGTCTCTCCACAGCACCTGCTCCGGCCGCCTCCTGCTGGAAGCGAACACCCGCCTCCTTCCGCCAACGTGACCCCGCTCGACCGGCCTCCCTCGTCTCAGCACAGAGGGCGGAAGGGGAAGAGCGGACGCACCACGGCCTAGAGAGCAGCAGGAAGCACTCCTTATCCTCACGCGCGTCAAGCAAGCCGCGGGGCTTCTACAACGGCAAAGCCAACGACCGTCTCCCCGTGGTCTCCGGACCAGAAGGACGTGCGGCGCACGGAAGCAGGTGACGGGCGGAGGCCACCCGGGGCCACGTGGGCACGGCTCTGCTGCACGGTCGGTAGGAACACAAAACCCAGCAGCGTCCGGGTGACGCTCTTCCCCGGGGCCGTCCCAGGCTGGGCACGGGGAGCAGCGCGCACGCCTCCCTGTCAGACCCGAAGCACACGCTCTCCTGCGTCACCTCCTCGATGGGGAGTGGCCCGTGCCCGCCGGGCGGGTGCGGCTCGAGTGGCTGTTTCGAGGGGCTGCTCACAGGGCTCGGAGCCTGCACAAGGGTGCCTCGGGCCCCACGGCCACCGCCAGCCACGCACTCCCCCCGAGATCCTGATGCAGGGAAACCTTACGACTGTGAGCTCCGTCCACACCCGCAGGCGAAGAGAAGCAGCCGGGGAGGCCACCGGCGTCCTCTAGCGGACGCGGGACTTCTCCCCATGAACACGGAGCGCCACCCTCCGCACCCCCAGGCGTGGGGACATGCGCCGCCTCACCAGCGCTGCCCACGCGGCAGCGTCTACACCACTCTCCGCCTGCGCAGCTGGACACCACCACACGCACTGGCCGGCGGCCCCAACCCGGGAAAACAGCAGAGCGGCCGAGAAACAAGTATGCTGAGGTCTCCCCTTCAGAACAACGATTTCAGGTGAACCGAAACCCGAGACGTGCCGACAGGTCAGGGCACGTGGGCCGGCCAGGCCGCTTCTGCAGGCTCCCAGGCAGGCCACCTCCCAGGCGCTGGCCCCTGAGTCTCCCTTTACCAGCAACAGGCCACACCGGGGGCGGGGTCTCCACTGAAGGGCAGCTCCCAGCCGGTGGCCACAGGCAGCCAGGAAGCGCCGTCCTCGGCCAGAAAGCCCAAACACGCAAACAAGCCAGTCTTCTTCCGCTTCTCGTCCGCTGGGAACAGCTGCGTCACTACTAACGCGATCCTGGGTTCACACGTGACGGCTCACGGCTGCTCTGAACGTGCGAGTGTCTCCCAGGCCGCTCTGTTCCTGTGTCTGAAAGGTCGGCTCTGGGGGACAGAAGCCCGGGACGAAGAGCTCCGTGTTCCCGACACCAGGCTGCTCGCACAGCTCCCCCCAGACGGCACCACAGCTCCCAGAGAAAGTGAAACACAGAGCGATTCTGTATCTACTATGCATCGCAAGCTGACCTCCAGTCCCCGGCAGGCAGGCGGGCCTCTGTCACCCTCCTGGGAGCTCAGCCTGAGACCCGGGCCTCCAGGGGACACAGAGGACAGACAGTGGAGGAGGACCAGGAGCCAGCGACATGAAATACCAATGGGCAGACACAAAGCCCCAAGAGCAGGCTGCTCCCTGCAGGAGAGACTCTGAGAGAGGCCACCGCATAGGACAGGGAGGCCTGGGACAGGCCCTGCTCCACCACAGGCCACCACCGGCAGCTGCGGCCCCCACAGGAGTCCCCGGGAAGGCTGAGTGGGGAGCCAGGACCTTTCCTCCTGTCCAGCCTGGGATGAGCACTCCATAACCAGGCAGCGTCCATGGAGACCACGGCTGGCAGAGCTGGACAAGCACCCCTCCCTGCAGCTGACGAGGCCCCAGTCCGGGCTGAGAGGTGTCGGACTCAGGCGTTCACCTCCACCCAGTGGTAACCGCGGGGACCGTGCAGGCAGCTGGAGCCCCCACGGCCCGGCGGCAGCAACCACCCCATCCGGGGGCCAACGGCGGCCAGCGCGGCCTGGGACCTCTCCCCGCCGGGCACAGGGCAGGCGGCCTGTCCACCTGTGCTGCGGGCGCAGTGCCAGGCAGAGGCAGCCAAGCTCTGGGTCTGAAAAAGGTCCACACACTCAGGACGTGACGTGAAGCCGTCCTGGCCGTCCTCGAAAATCACTCGTCCTACCGAGAACCAGGAAGGTCTGCAGCAGAACGAACGTCCACTCGGAGACAGCAGAGATGCGGAACTACCCGATGCAGGCATCAGGGCATCACGGTAAAAACGCTTCCACGAGAACGACAGGCACACGCAAGGAACGTGAGGAAAGGCAAGCAGAAGCTTGGGAGCGGGAGACACGGCAGCAGCTGTGGTTTTTTTTAAAAATGCAGGGGATGGGATCAGCTTTATAAGGAAGGAGACAGAAACCACAAAATCAGTGAACCTCAGGAGTCACAGAACAGGGAGGAAAGAGATGGATCGGAACAGGCGAGAAGACGACGAGATCCGGTACTCGCACCCCTGAGGCGGGGAGGAGGAGAAACACGGCAGAGAAGGAAACGACCTCAAAGAACAAGGGCTGGAAATGTTCTAAATGTGGCGAGAGACACTGAACTTTCTGATTCAAAAAGCTGAGCGAATCCAAAAAGGATAAAACCCCAAATCCACATTAGGACACGTCCTCATCAAACTTATTACTCCAAACGAAGAAAAAAATCTTGAAAACAGCAGAGAAACAGAATTCCAATGACAAGTCAAAGGAAAAAACCATGTGATCATATCAGTACAGACAAAGCACCTGAAAAATTTCACACCCGTGCAGGGTAAAAACTCACGGAAATTTGGGAAGAGGGGTGAACTCCCCCTACTTGGTAAATAGCAGCTGCAGAAAACCTAAAGCCCAAAATGGAACATTTTCACCTTAAGGTTAAGAGAAGACAAGAACGTCTGCAGAATAAGGGAGCAGGTGGGAAGGCAGAAGTGACCCGCACAGACGCACCCCGACACCTGACACCAGCAGCGAAGCCAAGGACAGAGGACGCGCAAGAGCAAATCCGACCCGCCACCGAAAATCTTACTCCCCATGCAAAAACCCAGAACGGTCCCGGTCTTAAACAGAAGATGTGAGAGCTATGAAAGGTCTAGAATAAGTTGTAGGAGGAAACCTTAGGATCTAGGACCCCAGAGAGAGTTCACAGACTTGAGAGCAAATGCGTCCTTCATGGAAAGAAAACTAATCCACGGAACCTGATTCACCAAAATGAAACACTTCTGCGTCGCCCAGCTCGGTGGAGATGACGAAAAGCTGCAGAGAAGAAAAAACCTCCAGCCGCACTGTCCACGGAGGGGCACTACCCAGAGCACAGAAGCAGTCCTCACCTCCGCTGTCCCATGACCGCCCCGCGGGCAAACGGGCCAAGACACACAGACGCCTCACGGAGCAGGGCGTGGGGGCTCGCGTGCCCGTCAGCGGGACCGACAAGAACGCAGTCAACCCCAAACACGGGCGGGGTGTGCAGAGGGGACCGCGCTGCTTCTGCAGGGAGTGAGAGAAGGCGCCGCCCCCCCGGAGGGAAACCATGCACTCGCTCGGCACACAGCGCGGCAGCTATGGCCCCGGGCGTCGGTCCCGCAGAAACGGACGCAGACACAAAGGCTAGGAGCAGCTCTCCATGGGGGGCCCACCTCCCGGGGGACCCCTTGGCTGTGGGAGGGAGAACACGTGAGCACACGAGTGCTGCGGCAACGCTGGCCGGCCCGGGGCCGAGGGGGCACAGACGTGCTAGAGCCTGTGCGTGTAGCGCTGCTCGACCGACCGAAGGAACGGGGGGGGGGCGGGTTAGCAGTCTCGGGGGTACGGAGGTGGCGGGAGGGGGGAGGGCGTGGCGGTGCCAAGACTGGGCTGCAGGTGTGCGCGGGGTGAACGGGGGCGGGGAGGGCACCCGGGCTCACTCTCTTTGTACCCCCGCCTGTGGGTCCACAGTGACATCAAGACAACTTTCTTTTCTTTTAGAAGATTTTGCTTATTTGACAGAGAGGAAGAGATCACAAGCAGGCAGGCAGAGAGAGAGAAGGAAGCAGGCTTCCCACCAAGCAGAGAGCCCGATTCGGGACTCGATCCCAGGACCCTGAGATCATGACCTGAGCCGAAGGCAGAGGCCTTAACCCACTGAGCCACCCAGGTGCCCCTCAAAACAAAGCTTTTAACAAAAGCAACAACAAAAAACCCCACAAATGTTCACAACTAAGAGCACATCATCACGATGGGTTAAAAGAAAAGAGGAATTCAGACTTCTGGATGCTGTCCTTGCAGGGGAGTAAGTCCAGACGGACCACGTGGGGAGCCCCCCGGGTGCTCCAACCCCGCCCCACTTCTGGACCAGGGTGCTCACCTTCCCCTGCAGGCACATCCTGGAGTCCCTGCCAGGGGAGGCCCCTCCACCCAGCCTCAGGAGGGGAGGATAGAACCTGGCATCATGCCAGCAACAGCAGGGGAGCCCCAGGTAAGCCAGCAGCCTAGAGCCCAAACCATCAAGGCAAGGAGGACACTCACAGTTGCCCAGGCCTCAGTCAGACAAGCGCACAGAGCAGCGTCTCTGCCCACAGTCCCAAGCACCACGTCACAGTGGGGTCTGCGCGGGGTTCCAGGTTCATAACGGGGCTGAGCCACCCCTCCTGGGGCTTTCCTTCCCACAGCCCTCGACACACAGGGACAGGGCGGCCTCGGGCAGGAAGGGGACCAGAGCCTTGATGGGGGCTGCTGCAGGCTCGCAGCCTGTGATTCCAGGGACGTGGCTGTGGACACTGGCACCTGTGAGGGCAGACAGAGCCAACGGAGGTGCCCTGGGTCGCTGTGCGTGGACAGGGGGACTAAGGACACAGGCGTGTGCGGGCACAGTGTGAAATCAAATGAACAGGGAGCTCTAGCTCCATGTGGCAAGGACGCCCTTCCTCTCTGCCGCAGCCATGAGCCGTGTGGGGACGCTCCCTGTACAGAGTGCCTGTGAGAGCGTGACCAGGGCCCTGCCTGGCCCTCCGGCCTGGACGGCTGCCACCCCTCCCGTGGCAGTGGGGCACTGTGTTTGCTAGTCTTACAACGCAGAGCGCTCTGTACCCTAGGAAGGAGGAGACGCGAGCCGCCCCCAGCACGCGCACGTGACTCACGCGCCCTCCCCGAAGGGCGGACGCGGCGGCGGTAATCGGTGACTCGCGTGGTGCAGATCACCCTCCGGAGCTCCAGAGAGAGGAGAATCACATCAGAGCGGCCTGCAGCCAACCCACAGAGTGTGCGCTTTCCTCTGGGAAGACGAGGCCGCGGGTTTGTCCTCCTGCGCCGTCCCACTCGCGGGCTGTGGCTCCCGCTCCCGTTCCCGCACAGCTCACAGCAGGTGCAAGCGGCTGCGGCCCGCGGCCCTGCGGAAGAAGGCGGCAGCCGGCCGGAACCGAGTCTAGCTGGCCACCCGCAAGCGTCTCCAGACAACACTTGATTACTTCTCCTCCCACACCGGACCGCCGCTTCCTCTGAGCCAACCTGCAACCCCAGCCGAGAACCCCAGCTCTCACCACCCCAGACGCTGTTCTCTATGCTGAAGGATGAAGTCAAAAGTTCATGATCTAATTCCTGGTAGCAAGAAAAGCAGATCCTAAAAACCAGAAACCGCTCACGTGAACATCGGTAGAGCCCTGACTGCGTGACGGCTCCGGGTGACAGCAGGGGACTGAGGGCTGCAAGCTGTGCGTCCGGCGCGGGGCGTGTGGTCCGCGCTGCTGACGCACACTCCGTCCCATCGTGCACACCTTCCCGGATGCGGACCGGACTCCCCGCTCCAGACCACTGCGGAGAGCAGCCGAATGTGGCGTCCCAACGGCAGCGCAGCGCCGCCTCGAGGAGGGGCTCTGGACCCTTGTGACTGAAGCCCCCTCACGCGCCCTGTCCCCCGTGCGATGGTCGTAAACCGCGATACGGCTTCGCTCTCAGCGCTGGTGTCTGGGTCAGTCTGGACGAGGAGCACAGCCGGGTGTCAACTCGGGTCGACGAGGAGAGACACGAAGGGAGGCTGTCGCGGCGGGAGATGCTCTCACCTTTGTGGCTGGGCCATGGGTCCCGGAGCCGGCGGAGTCCCCTGCAGCGTCCCCTGCAGCCCCTCCCCCGTCCCAGAGCCCGTGCTCCTCCTCACTCTGACCCGGGGCCGCCACCCGTTCGCCCAGGGCACCCTCGCTCCTCTTCGCAGCGCTGCTGGGCTCGGGAGAGCCACACACAGGCCACGGCACTGCCCATGTGAGAGGACCAGAAACGAGAGGACCCCCAGGACGGCCCCCTCCCCCCGACTGTACACACAGCTGGGACAGGAGGGCCGTGACGGGAGGGAGGAAGGCACCGCAGCCTCCCACGTCCCCAGAGACTGCAGCACAGGGTCCCAAGGGCCACCTGCCTGCCCGCTACTGACCTCTTCCCGGCACCCC
The DNA here is from genome assembly GCF_922984935.1 of Meles meles. Classification (NCBI taxonomy): domain Eukaryota; kingdom Metazoa; phylum Chordata; class Mammalia; order Carnivora; family Mustelidae; genus Meles; species Meles meles. Next base: position 96,016,374 of record NC_060077.1, on the reverse strand, counting down.
CCAGCGTCCCGCACAGGCGAACCCGCACCGTCAGCACCTGCTTCCTGCAAGAGTCCCGGCGGCGTCCCCGCATGCACACGGGCTCTGCAAGCGGGCTCCTGGCATCAGGGTCACAGAGCCTACGCCCAGGACACCACTGAGGGAGCCACGTGTGCCTGTGCTCACGAGACAGCCAGCTCCACAAATCAGCTCCTTCCGAGGGGAGACGTGTGAGCACCAGCTTCCGCCCAGCTTGGTGCCTGGCCTCCGTCCCCCGGCCCTGTGCCGTCTGCGGCTGCGAGGGCTTTCTCAGGTTCTGGCGGCCGTGGCCACGGGGAAGCAGCTGTCCTTGCGCACCTGCCAGCGCCCAGCCCGCTGGGACCGTCTTCCCTCGTGTCTCCCTGCTCTGCCTGTCTCCCCCCAGCTCACACCGGGCCGGGAGAGCCGGACCCTGCGCAAGCCCCCCGTGAGCACACACTGTCCACCCAGCACACGCTGCTGCCCCACAGTGTCAGGCGCTGTCCACGGCCCGCGTGGCCCCGGACGCCTGGTCGTTACTCACACGATCCTGTCACCCTCGAAGCTCACGGACCGCGCTGCACCTGCGGCAATCAAAAGCGGCTCTCCTGCCGCCGTGCGAACGCTCGCATTTAAGGCGCACAACTGACCTGTCAGGCGAACATGCGCGTCAGCTCATGCTGCTTGACGTTTAGGAGGGTTTAACCGTAGACCCTCAACATCGGTATCGGCACAAGACACGTACGCTCTCACCGCACGTACAAAAGCTGCACTATCACAACCCCGCGACGGGCCGGACCACGACGGGCCGATTTTGTTTCCTGTTATCTAGCTCGTGTTGCAAGTTACGAGATCTGGGGATTTGCTTCTCCCTGGTCTGGGGCTGTCTGCGGACATCAAGTCCCTATGCGGACCCGCCCCAGCTCCTTCCCGTTCTCCTCTGCTGCATCTGGTATGCACAGACTCTGAGGACTGTCCTCTGGTTAACTGTAGGTCGGGACCCCCCAGTTCCGGAACAGGCTTTTGTTTTCTGTATCAGCTACAAGTCTCTGCTGACCTCCTCCGCCTTCCACCGGTTTTGCCCGTCCTACTTCATCAAGCACAACACTGTTACTTGAAAAGCTCTGTCCCCTTCTCTGGGACTCTATCCCCAGTTCCAGCGTGCCGACCGCTTCAACCCCGAGCTTGGTCCCCAGAGCCCAGGTGCCTGGCTTCGCTCCGCACAAACTGAGCCGTGTGCCTCCCAACCACGCTTTTCTGGTGATTCTTATTTGGTAGGACAAGCAGTCTGACAAGAGGCACGCCATGCGCCATAGCCACGCTCCAGCAGCACGTTCCCCAGAGGAGGGCTGGTCGAGCGGGTGTGGAAACATCCATATCCTTGGGCCCCGGCAGGCGGCACCGATCCCAGCACCCGTGAGCGGCTGGCCAGCCTGCTGCGTGAAGTCGCACTGTCCCACCCTGCCCTCCCCTGCTGGGAGCCTCTATTCACACCTGCCTCCACCTGGACCACATCTCCGGTGCTGCCCCGGCCACAGAAAGCCCCGAGAAGCCAGCTGTCTGCCCCAACAGCTCCGCTGCTCGCTGGCCTCCCGCTGGGGCCGAAGTCCCTCTGACGACCTCCGACAAGCGCTGTGTCAGCGGCGCCCCTGGAACTGGCATTAACCGTGGCCTGGCCTCCACCGCAGACCTGTGCCCACACAGCCCGGTCCAACACCTCGTTCCTCAGAGCGCGGAAATCGACGTGTCCCTCAGGGCCTGCGGCAGCGCCCTACCCCCTGCACACCCGCGTGTTCCCTTCAAATGCAGGAAGGAAGCTCAAAACTGTAAAGCTCAGCAGTAAAAATGACCATTCACGGCATTGGTCAAGGCAGTGTACAGAGTGTGTCTGGAGCATCCACACGTCGTCAGAGCTCGGAGGGGAGAAGGCAGAACTGGCCTGGCCAGGGCTCTCTCCCTCACATCTCTGCCCGCAAGGGAATGCCACAACCACCCCTCAGTCTCATCTGGGCAGGACAGTGTGAGAGACACCAGGGGACCCCAGAGCTGCCTCCCCCGCTGGCCCTGCCACCCCTGCCTGCCGCCTTCCACTTCCAGAAGGGACGGACCAGGGGCACGGAGGGTCTCCTGCGGGGGATGGGGCCGGCAGCAGGGTGCAGGTCAGGTCTGCAGCTGGAAGCAGGCAAACCACGGAGCAAACGCCAGAGTGTGTCTTCACGTGCAGGACATCTCATGGGCTAGAGCCCGGCCCGATCTGTCCCGGGGTCGGGGACCAGAACAGAACCTGCACGAGGCCCAGTGCCTCCGCAGGGAAGCCCGCCCCAGCTCAGGGTACGGCAGAGCCCCGAGTCCACGTTCCGCCAGTGTGGGCGGGTCAGCGCTCCGTGAGCGTGGCAGGCCCCGGCACCCGGGCACCGGGTGTACCTGAACGCCGCAGGCTCATGTACCTGAAGGAGGACCGCTCCGCGTGCACCGCCAGGGAGCCAGGCGGCCCGGGGCCGGCAGCGCCTTTCCGGATGAGCTTGCCCGTGTTGGCGTCATAGATGCGAACTTCCGGCCCAGCCTGGGCCCGGGGATGGACGGGTGTCGGGTGGAACAAGGCGGCCGGAAGCGCGCCCTGCCTTTCGGGAAAGGCTGCTGGGCCGTCCTCCCTGCGGGGGCAGAACGAGGGCTATGAGCAGGCGCCGGCACGGACTCCGGCCAGGCTGCAGCTGCAGGCCTGTCCAGACGAGGACAAGCGGATTATGTGCCCCGTGCCCGGCCCGGGGCCTCACACGAACTCTGCAATCACCGCCCCTCTGATGCCTGGTTCAGGGCTTCACCCCCGAACACAACAGCCCAAGTCTGATGGAGAGCAGGACGCGTGTTCTCAAGCCGTCTTCCAGAAAACAGACTGTCGCCCTGCGAGCCCACAGAACCACTAGACCCATCAGGCTCCCACCCGCCCCTCGCTCTGGTCACTGTCACCCTGGCCACCGGCCCTCTACGAGGCCTCCGTCATTCACGACGCTGCCCCTGGGGCAGGAAGGAAGCGCAGGCAAGCCGGTGCTCCCTGCCAGCATCGCCGCAGCGGGCGGGGAACAACCGGGCTTTCAGGAGGCAGCAGCGTGAGAGTCTGTGCTCTGCAGGGCGGGGAGAGCCGGGCCCTGGTGGTTCCGGAGATGAAGCTCGCATCCTCCGGCAGCACCCCGTGCTCGGGGGAGAGTGGGCAGCAGGTGCGGGCTGGTACTCACCTCGGCGCTCGGCCGTAGTCGTCCCTGAGCGGGAAGAGCTGCTCCTCCACTCTGTCCCAGCGCTCCAAGCAGCTCCACAGCCAGTCGGGGTTGACCACGTGCAGCTGCCCACACTCCTGGGCCTGGCGCACCTTCTCCGTGCCTGCGGGGAAACCAGCTCGGTCAGTCCGGCCTGGGCTGCAGGTACCTGGCAGCCTCCACTCAGGCTCTGAAGCCTGCCCGGTACCATCTCTGTGTCTGACACCCGGGACTTCACTCCAACTGCCGCTGCCTGCCCCTGCCACCCCCCAGGACAGGACCCCACCGTGAGGTCTCACAGGACCCACGGGCAGGGGAGGGATCTGACAGACGGATGGACCCCAGCAGAGCAGGCAGCAGGCACCTGTCGGTTTCGGTGGGGAGTGTCCCACTGCTTCCGAGACCTGCAGCCGACTGCCAGAGAGCTCCTCCCCAAGACCACGCTGGGCCTCAGCAAAGGCTGCGCATCCCTGCTGTGAGCTTGAAGCCCCACCCAGCCCCTCTGCCAAGGTCACCTTGTTACCGCGCCCAGTGCCCCCCCCCCCGAAGGACAGTGGCTGGTGGCCAGGGTGAAAGCAGGCCAAGCGGAGGACGGCAGTGCGGTGTGGGTGCGTCCCTGCCACACACGCGTCTGTGTCCTTGGAAAGGCTCTTCAGCAGCTGGCAAGGACACCTGTCCCACCCGCCGCAGGCGTGGACTGCACTGTGCTGTGACCAGGCAGCAGAGGCCAGGCCAGCTACCAGCACTGTGAGCCACCAAGCGTCCCCGAGCGAACAAGCCGTGACATTGAGATCGGGGAAGACGAGGGGGCTGAGCACTCAGGCAAGGGTGAGCCACAGGCAGAGAACGAGCCCGCTGCCTCCTTCCCTGCGCCCCTGGGCTCACTGCACGTGTGCGATGCCTGCGGGAGGCAACACGCCTGCCCCCACCTCCTGGTTAAGATCTTCCCACATCTCCCACCAGGACGGGCCACCCAAGAGCCTGCGGCTCAGTCCTGGCGGGCGAGTGGGCCCCACGAGGAGGCTGACACCTGGGAGGCCCGGCTGAGCAGGTGCGGGCGTGGGAGGAGCAGTGCCCGAGCAGCCAGGGACGGGCTTGGTTCAGAAAACACTGCACCACCAGTGGTGAGGACTGGTTAAAAAAATCACCGCTTTTTTTCTTTTGGCAGCTCGTGTGTTTCTTCTTGATTTGCCCATTGCCGAAGGGCTGTTTTCTGGACTGAAAGCCCGGGAGTACAAGGGGGACGTTCCTACAGTGACTTTCCCAACCTCATCCCTTAGGATGAAGTGGTTCTAGCCGGAACCTCCGTGCTGGCTCTTCTCAGGGCTTCGCTGCCCACTCCCCACCGAACCAGGTGTGCTGACGCCAATGAACTTGGGCTCCATCATAAACTCCCCATCCCCTCTCCTCTGCCTGACCCACGTGTCCCCCCCCCCCCCCACTGCAGGCGGAGGAGCCGGACCAGCGGCATGCAGCGGCGGGGGGCCGGGAAACACGAGGTGCCACGCCCACGCTACGGTACAGGGACGGCACACACTCGCCCCACACCCGTGGACACACAAACAGCCCACGACACCCACACACAGCCGGCAGCGGACACGGAGGAGGCAACAATTCGGGATGAGGCTTCTGATAGCTCCGCAGACACACAGCTGTGCCCTTCGGGAGCGGCCAGTGTGGACGGACCCCTGCCCGGAAGCGCCGCAGGGGACTTCTGTGTCCGCCCCGCCCCCCGCAGGATGGTGGGAGGGGCCGGCCGGGGCACCTACCTGCCCTTGCCGCAATCAAGTGGGTGGCCCTGTTGGGGCTGCCGGGGTCCAGCGCCAGCTGCGTGAGGACCTTGGCTCCGAGGGCCGTGGCGTGGTAGTGCTCCCGCGTCCTCTCGATGGGGAAGTTCGTCGGGTGCAGCCCGCTGAATATGATGGCGACGTCCGCCAACACCCTGCTCTTGAGCTCCGGGACGATCTTCCGAATGTCGGGGGCCTCCGGGCTGTCCCCGAGGAGATGCCGGTCGTACCTGGCGTAGTAGTCGGAGTGCACTCGGGCGAGGATGTCCTCCAGGTGGACCAGGTGGTCGTCCCCGTCCCCATCGTCCTCGTCCTCGTCGTCCTCCTCCACGCTCTGGTCCAGGGACTCGCCTGCTGTGACACCCGACTGCTCGCTGTTCTGTGACTCGGTCTCAGCCTCCTTCCGGTCGGCAGAGCCGCCGCCCAGCCCACAGAGGCCGTCCCGCTCACCCTCCTCCTGCATGTCAGGGTGCAGGCCCGGGGCTGGCTCTCCGCATGGCCTCTCCCCGCCTGGGCCGGGGGGGCCGCCCCGCTGTACCACCTTCCCTGCGCCTTGCGCTCCCTGAGGCCTTTCTAGGCTTCTCTTCTCCCCACTTTCACCGTCAGACGACGACTGGACGTCTGACTCGCTGTCGCTGGAAAGGTCAAAGTCCAGGTCACCGCCTGCTGTACCCTGAGCGGCCCGCTTTTCAGGCAATGTCCGATCAGGCTGCTGAGCACACACCGGGGGCCCCTTGCCATCAGCCAAGGGGCCACGGGCGCTGGGTCGGCTGCCTCTCTCCTCCTCCTGTCCAGGCAGGGGCCAGTCCCCCCGAGCAGAAGCACTCCCGTTGAGCTCCCTCGTGGGCTTCCCAAGACCATTACTCTGCTCGACCCCAGGGCCCTGCCGGCCCTCCTCGGTCTCCCTGACAGTCAGAGCTTGTTCTGGAACATCGGCCCCTCGCGGAGACGGATTTACTACGGGTGTGCACAGAAAAAAAGGGACTGTTAGTTGGCATCCAGTGTGAAAGCCCTTGTTAGAGTAATGGCACCCCCCGGCCCTGCCCCCATGTCGGCTCTGACCACGCTCTAGACCTGGCTCAGCAAACTCCGGCTGTGAGGTTTCTGGCCACAGATGGTCACTCTGCCTGGGTTTTACAACGGTCAGAAATGAAGAGAACACACTAGGCTTCCACACGGTGGCCAGACGGCCGTGGGTGACCTCCCAGCCCTTCTGTGGCCACACGCCGCAGCACATCCCCGTCAGGCCCCACAGCACCCGGCCTGCGCCTCCGGCTCTTAAGTCCCTGCAGGCCTCCAACAGCCTGAAGACCACCAGACACACTTCACACCACCACTTCCAGTCCCCTCAGACAGACTTGGCTTCACGCTTGCCAGACAGGTTGGGCCGGGGGCTCCCTGCAGGCTCTGGGCCTGGGCCCAGTGCCCACACCAGCAGGCTACAGCTGCTTTGCCCCACAGCTCGCTCTTTCCAAGGATCGCAATGGCCCACCTCCCGCTGTCCTGCTTGCCTTTTAAGAGAAACTGGGATGACAAGCAGGATTCAGACACAATAAATTACACAAACTCTTTAGTCTTCGTCCAACTGGGAAAATGTTTAGATTAAAACTACTCCAAAAAAAAAATACAAAAACAACAACAAAAAAAAACCCCCAAAAACCAAAGAGGAAACCAAACATCCCGGTTTTCATTCTTGTACCTAAACACCAGCCCCGCAAGGACTGAAACACAAAGAAACAGCAAGAGCGCAGCCACAGCAGAGGCGGGAAGCACGTGCCAACCACTCCTCTGCCGCCCCAAGGTCCTCACCCACCTTTCCTCCTCGCCGGGGGCTCCCGAGACCCAGAGGGAGCGTTGATGTCCCCTATGCCCTGGAAGTAGACGTACTTCTTCACGGTGATCAGATTGGGGGCAAACTTCCAGACGTCTTCTCGGTCATCGATAATGCAAACCATGGAATCTCCACAGGGAAAGAGATTTCTGGAAGTAAAAACCAGAACCAGCACACTCAACGACAATGACGACAAATCGATTCAAAGTCACAATGATCTCCGACAGGCAGCCAGCAGATCGCAGATTCATCGGAAACAGACGGAAACTACGCTGACGGCCTTTTGCTCAGCTCGTGTTTAAACTCTCCAAGTTTCCAGACAAAGGAACAGTAACACAATCACACTGTTCCTGACGGGGCGGCAGCCAGAGCCTAGTGTCTGGGGACCATGTCCCCGTCCTGGGAAGCTGACACACAAACGGCCGCATCCCAGGCCGTTTAGACACAGGAGACGAGCCTGTGGGCTGGCCGCAGGCACCGCTCTATGGCGAAGGGCTTTCCCGGCGAAGGCGGGAGGCCAGAGGCCACAGTGTCAGTCCCCAACATCCCCGGGACCCACATGCACGAGAACCCGTTGACAGCGGATACCGGGCTGTGTGGGAGGGATAGAGAGTGTGGGGGTATTCGGGGGAGAGTTACTAGCTGAGTAGAAATGGGGAAACTCCTTGGACAGAGCGAACATGGGCAAGAGCCTCTGGACGCGCGGGGCATGTGGTGACGAAGGGAAGGGAAGCGGGAGCACATGGGACTGTGACCTTGGATCTGGGAACAAACTGACAGGACGAACAGCCACAAGCTCCTCGGGAAACAACTGGGAGACGTCCACACCCTCCGTCCAAGCTGTCCTGCACCCGTGGGAGCCCGCGGTGCCTCTGCTTGCCAGCCCCGTCCCCCGCTGCTCAGTCCTGCTCTCACTCCCCCTCCCCAGACCCTCAGCCTGTGGGGCTCTGGCTGCTTGCCCTGGGAGCCCGCCACGGAGCCCAGCACAGCCTGGACGCGCGGGGAGCTGGGGAAGGAAGGAGCCCGGCTAGAAGACAGCAGCTCTCCGAGAGCCGCGCGAAGCCGGGAACGGAGACGAGAACCACAGAACTGCCCGGCGCATGTGCTTTCTGCGGGACACCGAGTAGGGAGCCTCCTCGGCAAACACAACGAGGTACGTACCTGAGGTTCCCCGTTTTAGAAAATGGGTCAATACATTCATCCCTTGATAATATTCGATGAGAAAAAAGCTTCTTCTCGGGGTCTAAAAAGCCTTTGAAGAGAAGACAAAACAATGGTCAGACACGTGACCGGCTGATGTCCTCCTCTGTGTGCGGTGAAGCCCTTCTGTTCACGATACTGGGACACTAAGCGTCCCATACTGGCGCCAAACGCTCTCGTCTCTCTTGGTAGGACCATGATCCACTTACAGTTCCTCTTAACATCTTTAAGGGCTTTTCTTCACTAACCATTTGCTGAACTTAACATGACCTGGAATTTGGCTGAGCTCAGAACGTAAGGACTAAACAAAGCTTCACAGCACCCCCGGGGGGGCGTGGTGTCTGTGGGACAATAAAGGCGTGAGTACCTCGTTTCTACCTACCACGCCGCACACATACAAGGGGCTAGGCCCCAAAATTCTGGTTCTGCCACTGTGGGCAGCTTCCCTGTGTCTTGGGCTATTTGCAAAGCAAGGCAGGGAATGAGGCGCCTGGCAGCCTGTCCTGCTCACTCCGACAAGCTGACGGCCAGCACGCCGAGCAGGCCGGCCTCCCCGCCACCTCCCAGCAGGACCCTGAGACCACACAGCTGACTCATGCCTTGTCGGAGAGAAGGTGCCCTGTGCTCCAGCGTCTGCACACGCAAGGCCGGCCACATAGCAGGGGGGTCGCCACCTCCGGCTGCTGACATCTGTGGGCTCCCCACGCCAGCAGCATTTACTAACAGACACCACTCGCGCCCACAGGAAACACTACAAACACGCATTCTTACTAATCAAAGGACACACAAATTCCGTATGGATGCTGATGCCACTCGGTGGCTAGTCTTTACGATCAAATGAACGAAACGCACCCCCACCTCTTAACCGGTGTAACAAAAATAGATCTACCCAAATTACACTAAAAACATATACCCCGTGAAAATGGGAACTTTCAAAATTGAAACCTGATGGGATGAGGAAGCTACGGAAACCGTGCGGGTTAAAAACCAGGGCAGGACCTCCAGGCATCCTCTGTCAACAGTCAAACACACCCTCGATGCCGAACTCAACTCCCCCAGCCCCAAGGCCTTTCCATGCCAGCGACCTGCCCTCTGAGGCCGACCGCGCACCCCATGGACCCCGGGCTTCCTCCCAAGTCCTCGGGTGGGCGCAATGCGGTCGCCAATGCTAAAAGGCAGCCACCTGGCAGTGACGGGTCGCCTGGCCTGTGGCAAGGGTACTTCCTGTGACGTGTCTGCGGGTTTTGGGACGTGGGAATTCTAAGCCTGACACAAGGAAGAGGCAGACTGCCCAAGGGCTGCTGGGAACGTCCTCTCGGCCTCCAGGTCCCTGCCACCCCAGGCCCTTCTAGCTCAACCCGTATTATCTTCACTGCCTCTCTGCGGGCCCCACTGCCGGAGATCTGGAGAGACACCACGGCTCCAGAGCATCCTGCGGCCAGGAGACAAAGCCCAAAGGGGGCACCTGAGAAGCCAACCACTCTTTTGGCTTCGGTGGGGGGGGCTGTTGGTCACTGGCACGAGGGTTCCATGGAGTGGGAACCCCAGGCCGCCACTCAACAAGGTGCAAACAAGATTCCCACACCGGCTGCTGTGCTCACGATGGATGTTACAAAGGTGCTGCGTGTTCGAGGGGATTCAAAAGTCATTTCTCCATCAACAAAGACCAAGACCACCGAGCAGAAACACTTCCACGAGAAAGGACTTAATGTGGCCACTGTGGAAGGACTACGGAGGGGCTGTGGCCAACACCGTGGACGGTCAGAGGGGGCTGGAGCCCTGCTGTCCCACTCCCGGCCCAAGGAGGCCTCTGCACACACGCTGCCCAGCACGGCTCCAGCGCCAAACCCGCGGTCCGTCACGCACGAGAGCCGGAGGCCTGTGCTCCAACTGCTCCGCACGGACAGACACCAGCAACCTGATTCCAGGGGATTTCCAAACCAGCGAACGCAACGACTTGACGGGTGCTCCCGTAAGAAGTTCCTACTTGTCCACCTACTGGCAGCAGGAACAACTTTCGGACCGGCCCCCAGCGTGCGTCCGACCAGAGGGCGAGCAGCACACCATCTGGAAGCAACAGCTCTGGGACCGCACTGAGCTTGGGAGAGCGGGGTTTCTTCTCCCCGTCTTTAAGAAGCCCACCAAACCCACCAGACGACGCTCACGCAGAGCGCACAGGGGACCGAGGGCGGAGCTGCGCACCTGCGATGGTGTGGGCGTACAGCCGGCTCCCGAAGGTGAAGACGTGCAGCTCGTACAGCCGGGCGATCTTCTCCAGGAACTCCCTGCAGTGGGGGCGCACGCGGGTGTGCAGCATCGGCTCGCCCCGGCCCAGCTGGAAGTGGAAGATGCCCTGTAGGAACACATGTGCCCGCTGAGAAGCCAGGAGCCGCCGGATGGCACCCCCCGGCCGTGCCCCGCAGGGCGCCCACCCACGATGGACACCGATGGTCACCACGGAGGGGACTGAGCGGCCCTGGTCACTGAAGGACCACTGAGGACAGAACCCCATTGCCACGGCCTCAGCGACATCGCCGGAACCTTCGGCTATTTCATCTGCGGTCTTCTCCCGGTGAGGGATAAAGCAAGCGTCCCAGAGTGAGGATGTGCCTGTCCCGTTTGAGCAGGAGCCTCGGCACAGCGGAGCCACAGCAGGCCACCCAAAGCAGGTCTCCAGTGACCTGCCGACAGCGTCCTCTTGAGGCCGCGACGGGGGCAAACCGCGACACTCAGTCCCGCTCCTCGGCTGCTGTGACGTGCAGGCTCGTGAAGCTTCAAACGCAGCGCGAAAGCGGACACGGTATCCCAAGCCCCTTTAGCAGACGCACAGAACCAGCGATACCAACCTGCCTACATGTGATTAATACACCAGTAAGTTCACTCTCCTAAGGAAGCTACACTTTGACCCTTTTCATCCTGCCTATCGTGAATTTTCTCAGTGAAAATACGCTGAACTGAACACAACAGCAAGCGACCCAGATGCGAAGTGGCTTCCGCCAGCTGCGAACCAGTCAGCCCGCCCAGGACGCGGCAGTTCTCCGAACACTGTACGCGGGGGATCAGAGCCACGGTCCCCTGCGGCACAGGCGCAGCGGAAACGTCCTTGAGAACACAAGCTGGGATCTCCAAAGCTCAGAACTGGACACGCCTTTGGGCTGCCGCGGGCCGGGGCAGCACTGGAGGGCAGGGCAGGGGCAGAGGCAAGGACGGAACCCCCAGGGCCAGCTGCAGCCTTGGCCTGTCTGCGTGGGTGGGAGGACGCCTGCAGCGCGTAGACCACACAAGCTGAGCAACAGGCGTGCCACGGCGAGTTCTGCAGAGTGCGTGAGAAGTGCCAACTTCAAAGGCGCAGTGAACCCCCGGCCGGCAGGCCCGCAGACACGCCGGCACGTCCGCGCGGCAGCCCTTTCTCTCTCTCTCTGTGCGAGGTCCTCCAGCTCTCTGCGACACTCACGAAGCAGACGAGTTGTCACGAACGACAAACCCCAAAGGACTTCCGAACCCCTCTTGTCACACACTCGTATCAACAGACCCGGACCGCGCCGTACACAGACGCGGCGAAGGCAGCCGAACAGCACAGGCTGCCTCGGGAGAGGGGACCGGGCCTGAGCGGAGAGCGTTCCTGCTCACCGCCAGCAGCAGCAGCCTACCGTGTGGCAGCAGAAGGACCCCGTCGCGTGCGGAACCCGTGGGGACGGCCCACAGACACCGGCATCACCGCGCATGCCACGAAGCCAAACTGCTTTGGGGCCGAGTTTGCAAGGACTCCCGGATGACACGCAGCTGTCACCGAATGCTGTGACCAAACCTCTCCCATCCCTCTAGCCCCGTTGCCGGCCTGGCCTCGCCACTCCTGTCAGAGGCCTTCCCGCGGAGCTCCACCATAGGGGCTGACGACCTGACGTTGCGACTGCCCGACAGCAAAGGATTCCAGAAAACGACCGTTTCCTGTGGGTGAGGCCTCCTTCGTCAAGGACGGAGTAAGCTGGTCCGGGGCCTCGGAGAGCCATCTTAACAGACGTTATCAAACGCCTCCGAAGGGGCCAGGAGAAAGTCAACTTCTTAGTGTCCAAACCAAGAAAAAAGTGGAACGTGGGACGAGTGGAATGTGGACCTTCCCTAACCCTTTCTCTCGCTGAGAAATGAGCTTCCTTGGGGCACTGCAGGCTTTATCTCCAGCCTCCCGAGTACAGACCCAGGACACGCCCGTGCCCCGTCCCTGCTATTTCGGCTCTCCCTGGAGGCCCACCACCACCTCACTGTCCCCACCGAGACTGTCCCTCCTCTGCTGCCCACCTGCCCCGGGGCCTCGGGTCTTCCAGGTTCCAAACCCTCGGCCCTCCCCACGAACCCCGCCACGCGTGGACCTGGCAACACAGGGCTGAGTGACGTGGGAGGCGGGAGTGTGTGCCGGCGCTGCCCGGCGGGACCCGCTCAGGGACGCGAGCCCCGCGGCCAGGCCTGGCCCCGGCCCGAGGCACCCACCTTGTTGGACATCTGCTGGCAGTGCTGCTCCGTCGTGTGGATCAGCGTCTGGTCCAGGTCCACCATGAGCACCAGCTTCCTGTTCCGGTGCAGCCGCTCCTGGTCCTCCTTTGCCAGCTTCGCGGCTTGCTGAAGGCGGAACGGAAAGGCAGATCACAAAGTGCGTACTGGACCCAGAACCCAGTCCGACGCTGTCAGGAGCACAAGAGGGAGCAGAGCAGTGGCTTCGCCGCTCCCCGCCCCTCGCGCCAGCAGCCCCACTGCATGCTAACACGGCCCCCAGGGCCACACGGCCTGCCCCCGACTCCTGAGCCACCTCCGCGACACGAGAATTTCCGACCGTGATCCCGTAACTTAGCGTGTTAACCAACGAGAAAGCGGCCGACCGTGAGCAGTCGGCGAGGCCTGGCTGAGCCCGACACGCTGCGGGCTGGAGGGAGGCGGCCAGCAGCGAGCGGACAGCGGCCAACCGCGGGGCACCAGGTGGGCGGGGGGCTGCGGCAGCGCCGTCTCGGCCTCCTGCCCCGCTGCGGACACTGCTTGGCCTCAGCAGACTCCTGGAGATGGTGCGGCCCACCGTGGCCTATGGGGCCAGTCGGGACTCTCGACTGGGGAGGGGCCCCAGCCAGCAAGCCGTGTTTCGGGGTGCACGTCACGTCTCCTCCTCAGTTCGGTTCCCGATGCCACAGACGAGCTCCTGGTCCGCTCCCGTCAGCCAGGGGAAGGCTGCGTCTGCCGCTGAGAGGGGCCACGGACACGGGCCGGCCAGAGCCCGTCCGGCAGCAACAATGCGGGACCCTTTCTTCTCCTTTCGTGCCCCAACTTCTCGGTCTGTCTCGGGCTCCGGCGCTCTCACGCACTCACACGCTCTTCCGTACGCACATCTGTTTAAAGCTCAGTAATTCACGAAGTCAAAGTCCTGTCTTTCCCACGAAGAAACAGAGCTGGTACGCACCATTCCAAAGTACAGATCCGACAATCGCGTCACCGACTCTGAAACCGTCTCACGGGAAGGGCCCGGTTCCCCAGCACTTGTGGAAGGCTCCATCCTGGCCCCCCTCCCCACCCCTGCACCGCATCCCTGGCCCATGAGAGCACACGGTCAGGACTCCTCGACCCGCGCTGCCTGTGAGGCCCTTGAAACATGTGCGAAGCCAAGCTGGTCACGAGCACACCCACCCACGGGCTCCCGGACGCTGCCCCGCATGCTTGCCCGTGAGGACCGTGCGGCACGTGTCCCCCCGCCCCCATTCCCCGGCCCTATCGGTGGCAGGTGCAGCTTGGACCCGACACCTTTCCTCTCACAGGCGGTCGTCGGCTCCTGCCTGTGACCGGCCCTGCTGCTCTGCACATGGCAGGGCGCACACCTTCCCCTCAGCCCCTCTCAGCCTCCAGCTCTGGCCAGGGGACCGCAGGAGCCACAGCACCCCAGGGAGCGCTGACTCAGGGGCGGCAGATCCCTTTGGGAAAGAATCGCACGCGGCCTTCCGTACCGCAGGCTACGGTAGGCGCCCCCCAGCCAGCCGCCCGTCTCCCCGCCATCCCAACGACAGGCCTGGTGCCTCCCCGCGCCGCTCTCTGCACAGGGTGAGAGGCCCCCCGAGGCGCCCCACTGTGCTTAGGAAACGTTCTCGGGCTTCGCCTCCGCCAGAAGCAGGCCTTACCTCGGAGCTCACCATGAGCTCGGGGACGCTGTGCACCATCGACACCGTGGCCGTGGACAGAGGCGCCTGCCGCTCCCCGTTCTTGCCCTGCAGCCTGCAGACACGAGAAGGCACCCGAGTTGAACCTCCGGAGCCCATCCCCACGCAGGGGCCGGGGCTGGCCGGGGGCAGGGTTTCGTCCTGCTGGCCCAGTGTTGCTGCGGGCTGAGAGCAGACGGGAGTTCTCCCCAAGCGCTCGCCAAGGTCCCCGGAAACGAAGGGTGATGGCCGCAGGGAAACGTGACAACACGGGACGGGCCGTGCTGCTCTGCGCCGTAGGTGAGGGGCCCAGTAGCGAGGCGGGGGGGCCCGGGCTGTGAGGTGCAGGCCGACCGCGGACACGCAGCGGGCCTGGCTGCTCGGGGAAAGCGCACCCGCCACGCCGGGCTTCCGGAACTAAAACCAGAAAGGACGCCTCCCGGGGAGATGGACTGACTCGTAAGGAGGCGCCCGCCATCTGCCGCCAGCGGGGGCCGCCCCTCGGAAGCTCAGTGTCACCGCGGCTCATGCCCCGAGGTCCCGCCCCCACCGCCCGCTGCCCCAACTTACTGGGTCAGGTCTTGGCCGCACTCGGCACACAAGCCTTTCATGACAACCGGGTGGCTACATCCTTCCAGCCGCACCAGAACCGACCTGGAGACAGAGGAGAACGGCCCCGGTGAGGAAGGGGCGCCGCGCGCCCGCAGAGCCCGAGGTCTGGCACCCGTTCTCCCAGTGACCTCCACCCGTTCTCCCAGTGACCTCCACCTAGCTCTGGGCAGGTCGCGCCCCCCACGCTGGGCTCCACCTCCCCAGCTGTGACGTGAGGGGCTTCGCGCGCGAACAACACAGCGGCGGAGGCCAAGCGGGCAGCACTGGGGGCGCTGTCCGGAGAGGGGACTCGGGAGAATGGACGACCTCGGGCGCGTGCAGGCGCAGCGTCTCGCGCTTCTGGCAACGACACGCAGGCGCGAACGCTCCTATGCCACGCAGCACGCGCCACGCTACCGGCAAGAATGGACGTCGTCTCCCGTTATCATTCCCAGTCTACAGAGAAGCTACGGGTCACTGCCATTTTTCTGGAACGACTACCGTATTTCCGGCTTTTACCAATACGGAAGTGGCCACGTCCTTCATACGCGAGCGGCACAAACCGCCAGGCTGGGTGGTCAGAGCACCAGCGCCGAGCCGGAGCTCTGGGGGCCAGTAACTCGGCGCCACGGGAGCCTGCTGATCCCACGGAGCCTCCTCGCCAGACCTGGGGCACCCAGGCACCTGGCAGGCCGGCGTCTACCAAGGGGGGCCTTTCTGGGTGCTTCCTCGCCAAGGCCACAAACCAGACAGACACCATGAGGTCGGAGCCCCCCAGTGAGTGCCCCACACTTCTCCTGCCTCCCCCACACTGCCCCAGAGCTTCTGGACCACAAAGGACTTCCATGGGCTCACAGAGGTGCCCAGGGCCGGCAACCCCCCTCTTCTAGGACCACACACTAAGTGCCTGGATGACTAGGCCCAGGGCTTGCCACCCCGTGTGTCCACAGCCCAGCAGCACGCTTGCCCCCAAACCACAGTGCCAGTCAGGCGGCAGGTGCTGGCGTCCTTCAGGGAGGTGCTCACCCAACGTTCACGCCACCGCCTAGACTCTGCCTGTCTCCCCGGTGTTCAACCAAGCCGCCCCTGCAGCAGACGGCACCACTGCCCAGAAACCTTCCCATCCGCGTGGCACCGCTCACAGATGTCTTCTTGCTCCAGGTTCCTGCTGGCTTGACGCCGGGGATCTACGTTCCAGGAGAAAGCCCGACACGGCCCCGTGCCCGCCGACCGCTGTGCACCCCCCCGGGCAGCCTGCACTTCTCCCAGCTTGTGCCCCCAGCTCCCGTGCCGCTGGTGCCAGAGCGGGCCGTCGAGCCTGGCTCAGGACCCACGGTCCAGCTGTTCTCCACCGGGCTAGCTCTGCAGCACTCCGCCCGACCAAGCCCAATCCCCGCTCAGAAGCCCGCACGACAGCCTCTTCACTCCTTTCTGACCCCCCACTCCCCGCTCCGAGCGGCTGCCGGGGTCCAGGCCTCTCGTATCACGGCCCGTATGGCGGGCACCGCCACATCAGCCCTCCCTCGGACACGAGACACGCCCTCCCAGACAGCAGCCCACTTCGCAAACAACCTGCAACCGAGACTCCATCCGGCGCCCCTGCCCATCCTGGCCGCCTGCGTGCAGGAGGGGGAGCAACAGGCCCAGGAAGGCAACCGTCTGAGAGGACAGGAGCAGAGCCGGCAAGGGGACTGACTGCACTTTCCCCAAAGTCAAAGGTGTCCACCATCTGTTGGCTAGTGGGTTTCTGAAGGGTTTGTCAGGCCTTCTGGAACCTGGCAAAAATCTGCTGTTCGCCCCCTGGAATGCTGGGGGTAGGTTGGTTTTCAAGATTTTGTTTATTTGACAGACAGAGATCACAAGTAGGCAGAGAGGCAGGCAGAGAGAGAGGGGGAAGCAGGCTCCCCGCTGAGCAGAGAGCCCGATGCGGGACTCGATCCCAGGACCCTGAGACCATGACCTGAGCTGAAGGCAGAGGCTTAACCCATTGACCACCCAGGTGCCCCTGGGGGTAGGTGTTACAAGAAACGGTAAACCGGGTCAGTCTTTAGGGTTTACAAATGCTGATGTCGCCTGCACTTCAATGACGGTCCTGCAGACCCACCACTGTGTAAGAGCGTGTTAAGGCCACGCAGGCCATGCAGGCACCAGAGATGGAAGGTTCTGACCTCCGGCACAGCACGGCCCAGCGGCCAGGCTCGCAGACGCTGCCTCTCCGCTGTGCCTACAGCACACAAATGCAAAGCGTACGTACGAGACAGTCTGCATTTACTCGCTTCACTCATTTCTACCCCAAAACACGACCTGCGGGGCACTTTCTTCAGGAGTATCAAAACCTGGGCTACAAGGATTTCGCCAAATGTTTCTTTCCTACAAAACACTTGTGCGGTACGTTTCCACTCTGCAGTCAGCTTTCTCATTTCCCCAACGGTGCTTCCTGAAGGTTTGGTTTTGTATTTTGATCAAGTTCAACTTATCAGATGTTCTGTGTCCTTCAGAAATCTTTCCTACCCAGGTCACCAAGATTCAAGGGGAACCCCACTAATTCTAGAGCATTAACTGTCCTTCAGCAGGACACTTCTAGGATGACCCCCCCCTCCCCCCGCTCCAAGATGACAGGAAGCAGGTGGGGCGGGGAGGCAAGGCCAAGCCACACCGGTGAGGGGCACCAGGCTTCAGACCCCCCAGCTAAGAGCATGCTGAAAGTGGCAGCTTGGGGACCAACAGCTCTGGAACCCACAGGTGCTGGGAAGGGAGCCCGGGGTGGGCGGAGCAGACAGGCTTGCAATGTACCTGCAGGACAGAGATGCCAGCAGAAGTGTGAACCGAGAGGCACAGGAAGTGTGTGGACCCTCCCGGACGTCCCTGAATGCACCTGCCAGGGACCAAGTGCAGAACGGATAGGTAAGTCCGCATGGAGCACAGGCCCCACCAGCCGCCGGCCAGCTGAATGCACGGCTGGCGCGGCCGGGGCCAGGGCTGGCGCATGGGTCTGATGAGCGGCATATCCCGGCCCAAGGTGTCACCATCTCACAGCATACAGACAGCAGGCCTTTGGGGACCCCCAGCAATTAAGGCACAGGCAGAAAAAAGGAACGTCAATTTTAAACACCAAACCAGGGCACTGCCCACAAAGGCTGAGGAGCACATGCCAGGGAGCAAACGTCTTGAGAAAGAAAGGGGTGTCAGAGGTAAGCGCCCCCGGGAGAGACCAGGCAGGGTGGAAACCCCACGCGGACCAAGATGCCTACACTGTGACTGGGGTGGCCGCCAAGGCACACGTGTGTCAGTTCTCGCCGAGCTCTGCCGTTACAATGCACGCCCTAGCTGGCTGACCAACCGCCGAGGGCCCAACGCGCCGCACTCAGTGAGGAAGGGGAGCCAGTGACCTTTCTGAAGGGCCGTGTGGTGGAGCCTCATGGCGAGGCCCGGAGGAGCACGGGGATGGGGGCAACCCCTGGACCCCGGGGGACACACCTCAGTCCTGCTCGCCCAGCGCCTTCCAGTCCCCAGGGGGCTTCTGGGGTCACCCATGCAGGGCGACCCGGGCTAAGGCCATCCAGGATGAGTGTCATGAAAGCCTGCCTTGTCACCCTGCAAGCCCCTGGGACCTCACCGGGCCACTCCATGGCCACTGGGACCCACATGGTTGGCCTGGAACAGGCTCCCAGTGCTGCTGCAGTCCCCCCAACATAATAGGGGTCCCTCTGCTCGGACCAGCCTGCTACTCACCATCCACCTCGACCTCATCCTTTTGTCTGAACCCAAGCTCAGAGCCGCACCTCCTCCCGGAAGCCCTCTCAGCTCTCCCTGCACTGGGTGACACGCAGCACCCCCTCCAAGAGGCTGCAACACCAAGGGCCAGCAGACACAGGCTCCTCGCCAGAGCAGCGAGGCGCCAGCAGGCAAGGAGGCGGCAAGGGGGATGAAAGGGTACGGGGGGGCGGGCACGCAGGCTAACCGCGCCGCACGGCCCTGGCTATGCGGCCTGGACACGCACCTTTCCCTGGAACGTGTTCCACCTACAGGTCACATAACCTTCAGTGCTGGGTCGGAGCGTTCTGGCTGTCGTACTCCAGAGCAGGTCTGGAGGCACCTCTGGCTGTCACAGTGCGGCAGCAGCTCCTGGCTCCTCCAGCGTGGGACCGGGTGCCCTGCAGGGGTGCCCTTGCAAGCCCCAGTGCACGTAACTGACACAGGTGTCAGCTTCTACGGCTGTCCTGGTGGACCACCCGGAGCTCTGTGCACCGGCAGCCTCCGTCCCCGAGAGGAGGGCAGCCAACAACAGCCAGGGGCAGGCACAGGGAGGCCCCTGCTGCAAAAGGTACCTGGGAAAATCCAATCACCCTAAGGCCTGAAGGGAGGATTCAGCGTTGACAGTGAGGACCGCAGGAGAGGAGAGCCACACCAAGCTTCTACAAGGACTCCCTCTGTGGTGATAGGACGGGTCTCACTGTCCCGGGACACGTGTAAGAGATACACGGATCACTCAGAGATCAACGTAATCCCTCCTCAGCTGCCTTTGCTTCAAACCGCGATGTCTACTCTCCCTGACCCGCGAGTCACCCAAGGCCATCAAGAGTTCAGAGTCCACAGTCGAGTATTAACAGAGGATCGGCTAAGTCTAACACGTGGTCTCCACCTGAATTCACCCCGGCAGTGCTGTCACATTTCAGCTAACGAGGCGGTGGGCTCAGCCCCCGAGAGTGAGTCCACGCAGGAAGGCGGTGGGAGAGGTGGTGGTACGCAGGTCACCAATGTCGTGAGGTTTTCTCTGCGCACCTGTCAGCAGACACCGCGTGCTACAACGTAGCAAAGTGGGCCCAAACCAAGCAGCATCCCACCAGGAACCCGCCACGTCCTAAACCTAACCATGCGGGACGCTAAGGCCCCACTGGCCAGGCTGGGGAAAGTGTCTGAAAACACAACACCTGTCTCCACTCACGGGGGAGGAGCCCGAGGCCTGCAGAGATGTTTCTGACAAACGCTGGCCAAAGAGAAAGTGAAGACACTGTGAGCGGCTGCTGAACCGGCCCGGCCCGTGCGGTTTCAGGAACTTCCGCAGCCCCGAGAGGAGAGCAGGAGAGGCTGGCAGTCAGGACGCCCAGCGCCCGGCAGCTGGGGACGACCCCCAAAGACTCCGAGTGAGCTGTCTGTCCCACCCTGCCGCAAGGAGACGCACACATGACCCAAGGACAGCAGCTCAAAACCTCCAGTCTCAATGAAAAGGAGGGTAAAGAGACTTCCTTCTTTGTCTGAGTTAAAAAATCATTCAGATCGTCTCGCAGGCTCGGAGCGTCCGACATCAGCCAGTGGAACACGGCCTCTGCATCTCTGCATGGGCCAAAAGCATTCTGGAAATCAACTGCAGGAATGACCAAGACAGAGGAAAAGAGTATTTGTAAACAAGTAACAGTAATGTCCTTTTACAGTACGAGACTATCTCATCCTTGCAGATACTGATGCAGAAAGGGACGAGAGGCAGGGAGCGATCCTAGTGTTCCCGCCCTCAAACCAACAAACAGCCCCCAGCACCGCACCCTAAGGGGAGTGGCACACTGTGACCTCTTGAGAAAACACTTCAGCCAAGGAGACCAGCCCCACAATGTCAAGTCAGTCACCAACTTTCCTCGTTTGTCCTTGAAAAAAATCTATAGGAAAACCATGAAATGCAATTTCTGAAGAAGTTATTTTCCCCCAAGTACAAACACCGAACTCCCTGGAATCTTTTGTACTCACAGGCTTTCCTGCCCGCCTGACGGGCCGGCCAGGGCGCAGGCACTGCAGAACAGCAGAGGGAGGACACACGCCCTGAACTCGTGCTCGTAGAAGCTGTCACTGTAAAGGTTGGGTCTGACCCGTCCCTTCTCCCCGCAGGTCAGGAGAGCTCAAGGACCTCCTCCGAGCGCTACACGCCGTGTGAGTGCATGCGGACAACGCATTCTGTGCGCCCAGATCCTGCTTCCTAAATGTCACCCTCCATTAAAAGGAAGCAGGACTTCTTGGAGCAATGGGTGATGCCAGAGTTGGGGACCAGGGGCCTCAATACCACTTGTGTCGGAAAACGTGGCCATGCTCTCAGACCAACAGGGCCTCATCACAGCGGTCAGCTCGAGGGGCTCCCGCTGCCAAACCTGCAATGAGGGGAGCATCAGGACACTAACAGTGGTGGACAGTAAGAACCCAAGAGTCCACACTGTAGACCAGTTGTTCCTACAGTAGACGGCCAATCCAGAAACGGAGAAGAAACAACAGACTTAAGAATGTCACGACTAGACAATCCTGAGGAAAGTAAATAAATTAATAAATAAATAAAACTCCCCAAAACAGGACATTCAGACAAGAGTCATCAAGACACCAAAAACAATGGCTGACGATTTGATGAGAGAATTTAAGATATTTACTGAGGAAGAGAGTATCCCTCACAAGACACTTAGCAATTACAACAGGAAAATCAGTCCATTTTCACTAGAGCCACCACCGTAACAAACCACAATGGGCCACGCGGAGGACACCTGCTGCCTGTTGGGTCTGCTCAGGACACACACAGGCGCGCCAGCAAGTCCTGCCCAAATGCACACATGGGAACCGACAGCCAGTCCGCAAAACCACCAGCTGATAAGGGGATGAGAAGGGAAGGGACTGAGGAACCACGAAGCTTAGAGACCCAGGAGCTCTGACAGCTGAGCCTAAGGCGTATCTGGGGTTTCTTTTGCTAGCAAGGACAATGCTGGTCCATCAGGGAGC
The DNA here is from genome assembly GCF_922984935.1 of Meles meles. Taxonomy (NCBI): domain Eukaryota; kingdom Metazoa; phylum Chordata; class Mammalia; order Carnivora; family Mustelidae; genus Meles; species Meles meles. Next base: position 95,994,803 of record NC_060077.1, on the reverse strand, counting down.
TCTAGTGAGAAGAAAACAGCCCTGCATGGACGATATTTCTGATTCTGATCATTGTACCACAGGTAGGGAAGAGAACTTTTTTTAGGAAATCAAACATTAGGGATAAAGTGCATCACATCTGCAACTCACTCCTAACCCTCAGGAAAGAAAATACCCCATGTGAGGGCGAAGAAGGGTAAAGCAGAGAGGGCAGCATGATGACCTCCGGAAAACCTGTGTGATGTGTCCCTGAGGATTCCTGGTGCTCCTCTTGCAGCGCTTCCCTAGGTCTGGATTATGTCCGCAAAGCAGCAAAAAGGCAGACTTGCTTTGTGAATGCTGCAGGGACGGGCGAGGGGCCAGCGACAGGGCGCAGAGCACAAAAGGGCGCAGAACAGCGGTGACGGCTGATGCTTCCGCTTCGGGGTGCCTGGGTGGCTCAGTCAGCTAAGCATCTGACTCCAGCTTGGGTCATAATCCCAGGGTCCTGGGATTGAGCCTCATGTCAGGCTCCCTGCTCAACGGGGAGTCTGCTGCTCCCCCCAACGTCGTGCTCTCCCTCTCATACTCTGCCAAATTAAAAAGAAAAAACACAAAACAAAAAGGCTTCCAGCTTTAATAAGCAATAGCCACCCATCCCGATGAAAAGCACCACAGGGCGCGCAGAGGATCAGCTAACAGGTAAGGCAGACTCAACTCCCGACCTCCATCATCCCGCCGACTCCCAGCCGGCACGAGAGGCCAGCTGGACGGGAGGAAAGCAGCGCCACCCACAATCCAGAGCACAACCGTAAAGCCATGACCGTCTTCTAAAGTTTCAAAATACGACGACTAAACAGGTCAACATTTAGCTCAAGTTCTTGAAGTTCTAAGGAATTTTATCAACATAAAGTGCTAAATAAGAAATACTTAAGATCTAGTTACAGTCTTTAGAAATTATATTTATCTTTCAAGATATTACGCAAATACTTTGAAATTGACTTGTTCTACTTTGTTTAGGTTCTCACTCCCCTAAATAAAAAAAAGCACTTTTTCTGAGATAACTGATAAATTACTTCCTTTATAGTAACTTTTGGGTTTACTATGTAATTCAAAAAAACATATGAAATTAAAGACTTGCCTATTCCTCTGTAGCTTTTTAATTTCATATAATATACTTTGAAATTAACATGAAAATGGAAATATGGTAATGCATGTTCCAACCTATTAAAACCTACCCATCAGTTTCTAGGCACACCAAGCTTCAAAACCCATTTGGGCCAAAGGTCTTTATTTAAAGGATTAGACAAGACGCTTACAAATTTTTTAAAACTACAATAAAAACAAATCACGCATGAATATAAAATTAAGTACATAAAAACGCAAATGGCTTTCTGGCTAAGTGAAAACTGGAAAAAAACAAAACAAACTCATCTGAAGTGGGTTCAAGTAAATGAAGTGACAATTTTCCCAACTTTAGACATAAATATCTTTTCAATGGAATAATCTTTTATTTAACATATTTTCTTAAAGATTTTACTTACTTATTTGTCAGAGAGAAAAAGAGAGTGTGCGTGTGCACGCGCAAGCAGGGAGCAGCAGGCTCCTCACTGAGCAGGGAGCCTGATGCGGGACTCGATCCCACGATCCTGGGATCACGACCTGAGCCCAAGACAGATGCTGAACCGACTGAGCCACCGACGTGTCCGTGGAGTCATGTTTTAAACAGTGCAGACGTCAACAGAGAAGGAGGAAATCATCTGAGTAAGAGAACGTTCTGATTCGTCAAGACGATCCGTATCAGGATGGAGAAGTCGTCTCCTTACTTCCCCGGCAAGACCTCTGCAGGGGAGAACCGCAGGGCACCACTCAAATGCTCTCGGAATTTTAAACCCCACGCAACCTAACTTAGCAGCTCAGGCTGTTCTCTGAGTTTCCTTTATGAGTTCCTCTGAGATCTTTCCTTCTAACGCTTATGAAGCAAGCATGAGCCCTAGTGCTCGGTCAGTCAGCGGCACTCACCCCAGACCCTGGCTGACGCAGGCGGTCTTCGGTGGACAGACTACGGCACGGAAGGAACTGGCAGACATCAACTAGAGACAACAACCCCCCCCACCACTCGGGGCCTTACCCACCACCGGACGGGTCCCCAGATTTTCTCATGTAATGCTTTTACATCTGTGGTCATTCACCGGGAGGCGGTGAGGTCCAAAAGAAGGACGTTGCTGCCTCCCAGTGCAGGACAACGGACATAAAAGCAGACAGGTGGGAAGGAAGACATCATTAAGTTTCTGACACATCGTGCCCTGTCAGAATATTTTCAAGTCAAAATATACTTCTAGTCACGTAGAACTTATGAAGACAGGTAAGTACTCTCATGGCATCCATCTCTCCACACTGGGACTCTGGATGCAACACGGTCTACGGACAGAGCAGCCTGGAGTAGGACGCCGACCGGAAGCCTCAGCAAGGTGAGGTGTGGGGCACGTCAAGACCCCTGGGGACCCCAGTGCCCTCCCTCCTTCCTTCCCTTCCTATCAGAGAAGCAGGGACACAGTTCCTACCTCCGGCTGAGAGCAGGTACAGAACATACCAGCCTAGCACGGGTCACAACGATCGCCCGGCGATCCGTTTAACTACCCCCAGAAGCAGTTCCTACAACAACAGCCACTGATGCGGTGGGAGAAATCCCGCGGAGGCCCACGGTGACGAAGGCGGCAAGGACAGCTCCAGCACCTGGACCGGCCGGGCCTGGCTGTGCCGGGCTTCAGCGGCACGCACTCAGCCCTGCACCCGGGAGGAGTGCTAGCATCAGACGCTGGAGAACCTCGCCATGAGCCACAGCAGCGAGCGACCCCGAATCTCAAACACCAAGAACACGAAAGGAACGCACTTCTCAGCGCTCATCATCCGGTCAGCGGCCTGCGTGACTGGTCAGACTGCTGTATGGGGTCACTCGCTTTGCTAGTCTGGCCGGTGTGATCAGGGCGTCGCACGTGCAGTTTCTCAGCAGCTGGCTGCGACCAGGCCCTGACCTGTACTGGCCTTTCCTGGATAACTGGAAGGAAAAAGGACACCAAGAAGAACCCCTTAGGAATCTTCTGCACCCTGACACGCCAGCACCGGGTTTCCTCTCCACAACGACGCGCTCGCGGGTTTACAAGCCCCGTGATGGTCAGGTCGGCTCCGACCTCAAAGTAAGGACGGCCACATGCCACAACGTGCCGGCTGCAAGGCCCAGCGAGCCTCTCCGTTCCAAAGGAGCCAGCCGGACTGCCCAGTGGAGGGTGCAGCCCGGAGGCAGCTCCCATCCCACCCTGCCTGCATTCACTGGGCAGGCGTGGGCCCTTACCCCAAGGCCAAGGACCGGGGTGCAGTGTCCAGTGAGCGGGAGAAGTGGACCCAGGACAAGGCTGGTGGGGTTGGGATGCAGGCCAGCCTTCTCCAACCCGCTGGGGAAGGGCTGTTTGGTGGGGAGTGGCAGGAGCAGATGCTCAACAGCTGCCGCCAGAGAGAGGGCCAGGGACCAGAGAAAAGGGCACAAGCACCGGCCGGTGAGCAGTGGCCCTGGCAGAGGGAAGCCGGCAGCAGTCCCCACAGCAGGAAGCAGACTGCCCGCCGGGCTCCGGCTCCTGACAGCGTCAACAACCACATGAGTCACGGCCACGATACACCCGCTGCGCACACCTCGACGCGAGGCGGGGCCCAGGACCTGCGCACGGACCACAAGGCGCGGACGGCCGCTGCGCCCGCCTAAGGAGGTGGAAACGGGGGTCTGCGCCGCCAGCCGGTCCCAGGAGAGCGGGCGACTCCCGCGCCCCCCGGGCTCTCCGCGCCGAGCTGCGACGCACCACCGCAGCCGCCTTCACAGCGCGCTTCCGAGCTTCCCGGGCAGCCGGAGCGGGGGACCCCGCCCCCAGCCGCTCACGCCGCCACAACCGGGGGGAGCGCGCGCGGCCGCCCCGCCGGCAGCCTGGCGGAGGCGGCACTGGCGAAGGAGGCCCAGCCCCTCTCCGAGGGCTGCCCCCGGGCGGCCGACAGCTGCCGGAGTCAACGCCGCGGTCCGGCCCGTCCCCCGTGGTGGCCGAGGGCCGGCCCTTTAGCTGCAGCCCCAGGACCCTGCCTGCCCCGTGCCCGGCCCCGGGCCCCTCCGGACCGCACTCCCCGGGCCCCACTCACCCGGGGGCCACCACCTGGCCCGGCTGCGCGCACAGCTCCCGCACCACGCCGGCGCGCTCCGACCTCAGCCTGCGCTCGGCGCGCACGCAGCCCCCGGACCCGGCGCGGGCGGGGGCGGGACCGGCGGGCTGCGCGGAGGCGGCGGCCTCACACACTGCCAGCACGGAGCCGATGCGCACGGCCGCGCCCGCCGCCACCTTCCACTCGAGCAGCCGCAGCGGCCCGGGGCCCGGGCAGCGCACCTCGGCCACGGCCGGCGGCGGGGCGCCCTCGGCGGGAACGCGGCCCGCGGGCGGCGCCTCCATCGCGGCCGGCCCGGGTCGCTGGGGCAGGGCGGGGGGGCGCTCAGGGCCCGGCGCCCATCGCGGGTGGGGGCGGGACCGCGACCCCGGCCCAGGCGGCGAAGGCGACGGCGCTGCACTTCGCGCTCCAGCACCGGCTTCCACCCGCCGCCCGGCCCGCGCCAACTTCCGGGACGGCGTCTGACGTCGCGGGACGCCGCGTGCGTCCGCCGCGGGGCCCGCGCGTCAACACACGCCCACGCGGGGCGGGGCCGCCGCTGTGTCGGCCGCGGGTGCCCGGGGCGTCGTGGAAGCGAGCGTGTGGGGCCGGCCCGGTGGGAACGGCGTGGCCGCGCCCCATGTGCCCCGGGAGCGCCGGCGGCGTGGGGCCGCGGGTCCCGGCGTGCAGCGCGCGCCGCGGCCCAGAAACCCCGGCATGCACTGCGACTCCCGGCATGCCGCGCGCCCTCCTGTCCCACAGCTCCCATGGTGCGCCGGGGCCGGGGGTCGTTAAAGCATGGGTCCCGGCATGCAACGCGGACTGCTGTCTGCGGCCCGGTCACGTGCTGGGGCCCGTTGTGGAAAGACTGCGAGTCCCGGCATGCCGCGCGCACCTCGGGGAGCGGCGGTCCCGGCATGCCCCGCGCAGTCCCGGGTCAGAGGGCGGCGGCGCCGCGCTCCGCTCGCCGGTCGGACCGTGGGGTTCCGTGCGCCGGTCCCGGTGGCGTCTGGCCGGTGCCCGCGCGTGAGCAGAGGACCGGCGGGCCGCCGGGCTCCTGAGTCCCGGCGCGGGGCGAGCGGCCGCCCGCAGTCCCCGAAGGCGGCGCGGGGGCGGCTCTCCTCGTCCGCTGCTGCGGGCGTCCGGCGCGGGGCTCCGCGGGGCGCAGGGGCGGCGGCCTCCACCGCGGGCGGGTCCCCGCCCCGCCGCCCCGCCGCCCGCCGAGGCCCGCCGCGGAGCCGAGCCGTCACGCAGCGCCGCGGCCGGACGACAAGGGACCGGGAAAGCGAGCGCGGCGGGGCGGGGCGGGGCGGGAGGCGGCCGAGTCCGGCCCGAGGCGCGGCGCGCGCAGCGGACGGAGACCGGACCAGAGCCGGCGTCCGCGGAAGCCGGGGCGTCCTGCGGAGCCAGAGTCGGTTCCTGGAAAAGACCAGCGCGACCGGCCCGGCCGGGGGGAAGGTGGGCGAGCCCGGCGGTCTCGGCCCTGAGAAGACCCGGGAGACCGGTCCCTGGACCCGCGGAGACAGACGCGACCGGCTCGCGGACTGCAGCGCGCGCGGAGCTCGGCCGCCGCCTCGGACAGCCCCGAAGTGCTGCGCGCGGCCCGGCGTCCCCGGCAGCGGCTCTGCAGCCACCGAGGGCGTGGGGTCCCGCTGCCCCCGGTCATCCGAGAAGCAGCGGCGACGACGGGGACTCCCGGGCCGCGCACCGGAGGGCCTTGCGCTGGAAGCGAGCTTTGTGCGAACACGACTCGGATCCGGACGCTTAGAGCAGCGCGGGTCCCGGTTGCCAGGAGGGGCTGCAGGCTCCGCCCGGCTCGTCGGCGGCAGAGCCGCTCGTGGGAGCCGCGCAGCTGACCTGGGACGACGCTCCAGGGCTCGTAGATCTGAGCCCGAGTCCTCTTCCGGTGAAAGCGGGCGGCCCTTGACCGCCTTACCATCCTCAGGCCACCCCAGCTGCCCCGGAAACGAGCCCTTTCGGGCTCTGGCTGTTGCGACTTGTCCCGCCCCTGCCTTCCCCAACCTTCCCCGGAACAGTGCTAGAAGCCGCCCGAGGTCCATCTGGGAGGGTCCCAAGAGCCTTTTGGGCTCCTGCCAAGTAGTGTCCCAAGGAGACCCTCGGGGCTCCCTTCTGTGTAGGCCTGCCAGGCCTGGTGTCCTCCGCGGACGCACCGTGCAGCTGTCCGGGTTGTTCTAGCCGCGCACCGGCATGGCGGGGAGAAGCGTAGAGCGCCCAGGCTTCAGCCTTCGGGGTGCAGAGCGGGATGTGGCCACGGCCTCCATTCGCAGCTGCGGGCGGCAGGGCCGTGTTGGAGCCTCTAGCATGGCTCAGTCCCCGGCTAGCTTCACAGTTCCTCCCTGGTGCCCTGTAGGCCCCTCTTGCTGGTGGGAGTCTCTGTGGTCTGGGGAGGTCTCCCTGGTCCTGCAGGCCGGCCGCACCTGAGACGCGCGTGCTTCCCTAACACTGGGCAGATGTCCCCTGTGGCGAGCCAGTGCTTTCAGCCGTCTCAGTTTCCAGAGCTCTCTGGTGTCTGTTAAAACACGGTGTTTGCAGTTACCATTTTCCCCAAGTTCTTGTGGCAGGAGCAGTGGCTGGTTTCTACTTACTTCACTCTTCCTGGAAGGAGACCTTGAGTGGATTTTGGACAGAAGAGGAAACAGGTCTCCTAGACACAAGGGCCATCATGGTTGGGGTTCTGGGGGTCCCCTGTTGGAGTCCTTTATGGCAGAAATGGGAGCACGGCCAGTTGTGTGAAAAGTTGTGGACACCACTGGTAGCAGTTGACTTAACTGGCTTTGGAGGGGACCCGAGCATCGAGATTTGCTCTCTGGGTTATTCTAATGTGTAGCAAGGTCCGTAGGCAGCGGGTAGTTCCTCCATGTTTTTGAGCAGGCGTCTGAGCTGACCTCATTTGTGTTTAAGACTCGGCCAGCACCCAGGGCAGGGTGAACTGGAGCTAGAGACCTGGGTTCCGGTGGATCCCAACCGACGGGAGTGGTTGCGGGGGGAGTTTCTGAGCCTGACCACCACCAGGTCTTGTCACTTGCTGGGCAGGTCAGTGAGAAGGAGAGGTCCAAACTGGCCCCAGGAAGAAGACACATGCTCCAAGAAGGGCGACGGGGAACATGGGGATGAGACACCGAGTTCCCCAGGCATCTGTCAGGTCTGAGCTGCCTGGGCACGTGGGAGAGCCGGCCAGTGGGCGGGAGAGCAGGGCTGGTGTGGCGGGTTCCTGGGGACGCCAGAGCAGCGCAGAAGCCACCAAGTGAGGGGAGTGTCTCCTGTGGGCAGGGTGGCCACAGTGTTGTAGGCAGAGAACCCAGCAGCCAGCAGCAGGTGGTGTCAGGCTGTGGCAAGGTCACATGAGACCAGGGCTGGTGTTGCTTGGGGGGCGGGGAGGGGGGTTGTGCTGGAGGGTCCAGGCTGGGACGGGCAGTACAGGCAGGAGCGAGGCTTGCCAAGGAGGGACGCGGTGTTTCTGCATAAGAGACGGGAGAGGCACACGCAGGTACTTGTTTACCCAGTGGTGACCCGTCATAGCCTTTAGTGGACTCCCTCTGTTCTCTGCCCTTCCCTGCCCCTGGTTAAAATCTGTAAATTCAGTAGATACCAAATCTCCGTGTAGTCCTGAAATGAAGCCAGCGGCGGACCTGGCATCGACAGCATTACCGGTGGCATGAGGACGACCTGTGCGCCCCGTCCCACCCCCACCCCCCCGTTCCCGCAATTCTGCGCTCGTCGTGCTCCCTTTCCGTGGAGTCGTGCTTGTGCGCGCGGACGAAGCCACAAGCGTGCTGTGTCGTTACGCTTGCTTTGGAGGGTTGTGAAAATGCATCACACCCGCGGGGTGGTCCTGGTCTGTGAGTGGTTCTCACTCGCCACTGTTGTCCAGAGCTGACCCACGGTGCTGTGTGTGGTTATTGCTCGTGACTTTGTTCAGTAGCTCACGTGGGAGTGCGAGACGGTGGCGTTACCATTCTCTCGTACGCGGACATGGGGGTGGTTTGGGTTCTTACGAAAAGGGCTGGTTCCCTGGTGCCCTGTGCTAGACCCGAGGGTAGCGCCGCCGAATCCCAGGACACAGAGTCATGGGGCAACCTCGTTCCCACGCGGCTGACAGCTCGCGCCCCACTGCGCTCTGGCGGCCCTGAGCCTGGCGTCCTGGTCTCTGTGGGTCTGCGTGAAGGTGTGTGTGGCCCCGGCAGTGGTCTGTACCTGCATCCCTCCCGTAGCCGTTCTGGCCGCGTCATTTCCCCTGTTTTCCTGCCGTTGGTGCTTGCTCTTCTCACAAGCGCCCGCCGTGTCGATTGTCTTTCCCCACTGGGCCATGGCCTACTGATGGGTAGTACTGCCTTCTGGCTTCGGGTACCTTTGTGTGTGTGTTACCCACGTCATCTACCCACGTGTGTTAGTTTGGCCATGTTCTTTTCATCTTCTTTACGAAATCTTTGATGCACAGAGTTCTTCGTTTTAGGAAAGCATTGCCTGACCCGGGATGATAAAGATAGCTTTCTCTTTACTTCCGAAAGTCGGTAAAACTTCGCCTTTCATGGCAAAGTGTTCAGTAGTAAGAAATGGAGGTTTCATATGGGGGGTGAGTCGGTGATCGGATTTCCTTCCCGTGGGGATAGGCAGTTGTCCCGGCCCTCGTGAGGAAAAGCGTGTCCCGTTTCCACTGATCGGCGGCGCATCCCTGGTGTGCGGCAAGTCCCTGTAGAGGCATGAGCCTCTTCTGGACTTTCTGTCCTGCTTTGTTCTCGGACTGAACTGCTGTAGCTTTGCAGTAAGTCATGACCTCTGGGAAGTTTCTTTACATGGGTTGTGGGTGTTCTTGGCCTTTGTTTTCTCATAAATTCTATGATTAGTGTGTCAGTTTTATTGATAAAACTTGTTATCGGTTTCGGTCAGAACTGTGTGGACTCTATAAATCAGTTTAGGGAGCGACATCTCTGTGACTTGGATTGTCCCATCCGCAAACCGTGTGTCGGTCTAGTTATGTAGGCTCTCTCTGAGGTTCTCATAGGATTTTTATGATTTTCTCCGGATAGGACGTGCACATTTTTTGTTAGATCTATTCCTGGTTTATTTTTTTGCTGGTACTTTTGTTGATACATGATACTTAAAAAAACAAACAAACAATCCCAACTTCTTCTCATTGATTGTTGCTGGCATAGAAAAATGCAGTAGATTTTTGTGACCTGACGTCTACCTGGTAATCTTTCCAAGTTCTTTTATATTTAATTCATGAATTTTGGCTTATTTTCTTTTCAAGGAAAACTCCAATAATAGACAAGTCTTACCGAGCATCATTTTTGCCTCCTTTCAGATGTTGAGATGTGATCTCCTCATGGTCAGTCATGCAGCTGTTTTTCGTTTCACCCCGCTCTTCCTTGGCAGATCAGTTAGAGGGTATTAGAATGTCCACACGCATGGGAGTTTTTCCCCATCTTTTTATGGTCGATTTCCAGATTAGTTGCGTTACAGTCCGATGACATAATCTGAACGATACTGCTCTCTTGAAATTTAATGCAGTTGGAATAATTCCAGGACCAGGTTACTGTGTGTATTTTTCCTTATTTGACTCAGGGTTCCACATCTACCCAGTCCGTCAGCCGTCTTGAACATGTCGTTCAGCTCGTCTAGGTGCACGTCGTTTCTGTTTGAGCAAAAGCAGTGTTTGCGAGAGCGGAGTTGAAATCTCTTTGATGGTCGCGAATTCGCCGATCTCTCCCTGTCGTTTTATTGACACTGTGTGTGTGTGTGTGCGTGTCTGTGTGCGCGTGTGTCCGTTTGGGGGGAGAGGCTGCTGTTAAAGGAATACACATTTAGTATTTTTATGTCCTTGGTTAATTGAACCACCTTCGTTGTGTGGAGGCCTCTGTACCCTGAGCAATGCTTAGCTCTTCTAATGTATTTCCTTTGAAGTAATAGGACTATCATAACTTCCTTTTTTCCCAAGATTTTGTTTCTTTGTCGGAGAGAGCGTGAGCACACGAGCAGGGGGAGGGACAGAGGGAGAAGCAGGCTCCCTGCTGAGCAGGGAACCCGCTGCGATGCGGACTTCGATGTCAGGACCCCAGGATCATGACTTGAGCTGAAGGCGACGCTCAACCGACTGAGCCAGCCAGGTGCCCCGTCATAACTTTATGTTAGAGAGTGTTTGCCTGGTGTACTCTTCATTTTTACTTTTAATGTTTGTTTACCTTAAGTTTAGACATGTATGCTGTGAACACCACAAAGCTGGTCCGTCTTTCAGCAGGTGAGCCCAGTGTGTTCATGTTGAACCTCAGGTTCCGGGGCGCCTGGGGGCTCAGTCATCAGGTGGCTGCCTTCGGCTCAGGTCGTGATCTCAGGGTCCTGGGGTCGAGCCCCGCCTCGGGCTCCCTGCCTCCCCCACTCCCTCCCCTGCTCCCTCTGCTTGTGTTCCCTCTCTGGCTGTCTCCCTCTGTCAGATAAATAATAGATAAATACGTAAATAAATAATCTACTGTTTCTACGGGTTCTCCTTTCTCATCTCCTCTCCCCCTTTGGTGCATCTGCTTTTCTATTTATTTATTTACTTTTTACTCTGTTTTTATCCTTTTGGTTATCACCACTGAGATTTTACTTTGTATTATATTTCTAACCTAATAGATGTAGTTAATACTCCAGCTCCTTTGCAAACAATAAATAGATCTTGAAATACTGTATCCACCTCTGCTCTTCTCCGGACTTCCATGCTGAAATTGTGCAGAATTTGAGTTCTGCATCTTAGGTCCCCAAACTAGGTACTCTTGTTACTCTGTAGACAACGTTTGTTTTCCTGTAAGGTGTATCTGCCAGTGTACCTGGTCAGCATTTTTCTCACGTTTCATGTCTTCCTTTTTTTAAGTGATAAATAACTTGTTAGGAAAAAGAAAAATTCAAATGGAGAAGGAACTTTCTGTTGGAATAGGGATATCTCACATACGTCTGGAGGACTCCTGTAACGTGTCGCCCACACGTGACCCGTGCACTTCTCCACGCCATGCTGTGTGCGCACAACTCTCCGTCTGCTTACGGGATTGGTGCTCACCTTCTCAGGTTCTGCTGGAGGGAAACCCTCCATTTTTGTCCACCCGAGAGCGCTTTATCTGGCTCTTACCGTGGACAGCTCTTACCGTTGGTGGATGTGCAGCCGGAGGAAGACATGGTCTTTCATTAGAAGACATTTCCCAGGGCGCCTGGGTGGCTCAGTGGGTTAAAGCCTCTGCCTTCGGCTCAGGTCATGATCTCAGGGTGCTGGGATCGAGCCCCGCATCAGGCTCTCTGCTCTGCGGGGAGCCTGCTTCCTCCTCTCTCTCTGCCTGCCTCTCTGCCTACTTGTGATCCCTGTCTGTCAGATAAATAAGTAAAACCTTTAAAAAAAAAAAAAGAAGAAGAAGACACTTCCCGCTGGATTCTTGTTTCTGTGTTCTGTTGTGGGAAGTCTGTTGGTCGGACTGCGGGTGACCCGTCTTCTCTTTGTCTTTAGTGTTCTGCAGTTTCATTTCAGTTCAGACGACATTGCGTTTTCTTCCGTGTGCGTGGAGCTCTGATATCTGCTGTGGTTCCCCTTGCAGTGTTCATGACATTTTCCCTCTCGTCCTCTCCCAGCACCCGGGGGGCCTCCAGTTTACGGGCCACTCTACAGCTGTGTGCAGTCTGCCGTCTAACGCATCTTTTGAGGCTTCAAAAATCATAGTTGTATTGGGATAGTTTTCAAATTTGCCTTTTCGTTTATAGTCCATTTTTACTTGCTCATTTATTTTGGTAATTCTACCTTTTTTCTTTAATAGTTCACACGTAATTTTTAAGATTTGGCATCCGATCATTTAAACCCATGGTGTCACTGCGGGCTCCCGTCTGTGTGGTCGTCGTTGCTCCTGACTCTTGCTCTCACAGGTGGGTTCCTGTCGAGGGTGGTGCTGTTTGTGGGCCCCAACCAGGTGGGTGGTAATTCAGGTCTACGGTGAACTTGCTCCCGCAGAACCAGAGCTGGGTGAGGCTCTTCCCAGCTGTTGCTGCCGTCCCCCGCCCCCTGCCCCCGATCCGGGTCGTGCTGGTCCCGGCAGGCTCTCCCAGGACGCCGCATTCCATTCTCCCCCTCACTGCCCCTCCCTGGGCCCAGCTCGTGAAGGGTTCCCTGTTAGGGGGTCTTCAGGGTGCCCCTTGCTTCCTATAAACCCAGTCCTGGCGTGAAAATCTAGGGTTAGAATCTACATGTAGTGACGAGGGCCCTTCACAGCGCCCCAACTGCCCTCCAGCCTAAAGTAGAACTCATCTCTTCCCTTCCCTTTTCCTTCTTAAACGGCTCACATAGATGGCAGGGAGCCCTCACCCCTGGTTTCCAGCCTGTTTGGCCCAGATGCATCCCTGGCCGTGGAGGCGTGGTAGCCTCACGGTCCTTCTCTTTGAATGGGGACTGATGTGTCCCGGGGCAGACGGGGCCCCACGAGTGAGGAGTCTGCCGTCAGACGGCGCCCCTGGCGTGGACTGACTGCAGAACGCTTGTTCCTTACCACACGCTGCACACGCCCCTGGCACGTGCTCTCTCAGCTGTACAAGCACCAAGACCATCCTGTCCCCCCGGGCTAGCGGGCGCCTGACTCCCCCGCTCCTGTGGGCTTGGCTGCACAGCCCTGTGCTGTCTCGAAACCGGCTCTTCGAGAAGAGAGGAATAATGAAAACAAATGCATTTTGGCTTAAAGGAACATGCCACCATTCTTTTTCTTTTTAAGGGAGCCAGCTCACACACATTGTGTGAGCTGCGGACAGGGACAGAAGGCTGGGGGAGGGCAGTGGCTCTGGTGGTCTCCGGGAGGAGGCTGAGTTGGGGGCGAGGTGCCGTCCGTGGTGCGTTGCTGCTGAGAGCAGCGGGTCTGGGTAGAGGGTGGACGGTGGCTCCCGGACCGTCAGTCACGGACGGAGAGGGTCTATGGCAGAACCCCCACGCGTGCCCTGGGGACACCTTCTAGGGTGCACTTGAGAGCAGCAGGGACTTTTCCGGGCGCAGCTCCTGCAACTGGAGGCCCAGGCAGCCCTGCGGTAGCAGACAGGCCGGGATGTCTCCTGCGCTTTCTCTGCGCTGTTCCACTTCCCCGCGGAGCGGGATGCCCTCAGGTCTGGGGCTCCTTCTCCTGGGCCGTCTAGGGGAGTGTGATTCTGGGGACAGCCCAGAGGGTTCAAGGGTCTGGTTTATCTCAGATTCCCACCACGTGTGTGCGTGACAATAGGGAGACGTGGCCCGGAGGTCTGGGACTATGGTGTCTTCCCCTGTGGCTCAGGTTTGTTTACCTTTTTCAGTTATTAAATCAGGTGTGAATGAAGCATTTTAAAGTGAATCTGATTCTCCAAGCCCCGAATTTTCATTTGAAATCCCGCTTTCTCAGTGCAGAACTGGGCAGTAAGCCTTTCTCCTCGTCGAGGGCCTGCAGGCGGCTCTCCGCTTTTCTAGCACTCTGGTGCCCCAACCCCCCTCCCCTGTCCAGCATCCCCAGGCATGGGCAGGGAGGGACCCCCGACCCCGCACCCTCCCTGCTCCAGCACGTTGGCCCCGCATTGCATATGGGAACGATATATATTTTGGGGGAAAGAAGCATAGGGTTCTTCTGACTTTATATCATGTCATGGTGTAAAAAAGACTTTTTAAAGAGAACTCTAGGCCCTGCAGACTGAATGGGTCACTGCAGCTGTTGTGTGGGTTTTCTGTTAAAAAAAATTTCTGTGGGAGCTTACTGCGGGTCCATGGGACGACTGGGTCAGAAAGAGTCCTTATCACTTAGAGACGTCTGCTGGCACGCTCCGAGGTGCAGGGTAGGGTCCCTGGGGTTGGTTTGTGCGGAATCTGGCACGAGGGATGGCGGCATGGCCAGCGAGGGAGGTTCTGGACGACGATTGTTGGAGTCCAAGCAACATCGGCATCTTTGCATGTTTTGAAAACTTCCGTAGTAAAAAATCTCAGTGCCGAGTTAGAGGAAATAATCTTCTTGTACAAACTCCACGAGCAATTTATGTACAGATTATCTTCTAATGTGCTTCTCCCCTCGTGACTGCCAGGTTTCCATTGCGGCCGCCGGAGAGCGTTTGAGAGAGAGAGACGCGTCCCAGGATGAGCACCTTCGTGCGGTTCCAGCCGGAGAATGGGGTGCGTCCCGGCCGGTCCGCTGCTCCCTGTTCTGAGTCCTGCACACGGCAGACAGGGTCGAGAGAGTCCTTACTGGAAAGAAGTCTCTCTCCGTGACCGTCCGGAACGTTACTTGGTGTCGGATTTTACCACGTAGACCACGAGCGTCCTGCCACTTCAGGTTCTACCCCCTGGTCTTTGTGTCCGTCCCTGTGTGGCACCCGCGGACGTTCATTACGGCAGCTGTAGTGTTGGCTTGAAAGCCAAGGGTGCGAACTCTCTAACGTTGTTCTTATTCAGAATTGTTTGGGCTCTTCTAGGTCCTTTTCATGACCATAAAAATAATAGGCTCGTGTTGTCATGTCCGCAGAAACATGCCAGCGCTTGGGGACTGGTTGCGTGGGGCCAAACATGAACCATCGATGAACACGAACATCTCGATTCATTTAAACCTTCTGTAATCTCTCTCCGTGAAGCTTTGTGGTTTTACGTGGAAAACTTTGTTTATTTTACGTGAAAAACTTTGTGGTTTTACGTGGAAACTTTGTTTATCTTATGTGAAATCTTGGTCTTTTGTCACACTGCCGAGCCTGTCATTATTTTTGAGGCTGTTGTAGGTGGAATCGTTTTCTTAGTTTTCAGGTTATTGACGCCGTGTGAAAAATAAGATTTGTTTTGTTTTGTTTTGTTTTGCGTTATGATCTTGTATCCTGCAGTCCTGATAAGATAATCTTGCTTATTACTTCGAGTAGTTCCTTTTTGTTTGGGTGTTTTTGTTTTGTAGAATTCTTAGAATTTTTCATGTACAGGATCAGGGCGTCTGTAAATGTTTTATTTCTTCGTTTCAGTCTTTATGACTTGAATGGCTTCTCCTTTCTCTCATTCCCTTTTTGCTTCGAGGGGAGATGGTCACTGCGCTGAGTAGGAGCTCCCTCAGGACGCTGAGCAGAAGCCGTGAGAACAGCTACCCTTGCCCGGGTCACAGTTGTAGGAGGGAAGGACTGGAGTGTTTCATCAAACACGGCTGTGATGAGGGGCGCCTGGTGGCTCAGTCTGTTAAGCGTCTGACTTGCTTTCAGCTGAGGTTGTGAAACGGAGCCGTGGGTGGGGCCCCACGGCAGGCTCTGAGCTCAGCGCGGACCCTGCTTGGGGTTCGATCTCTCGCTCTCCCTCCAGACCTCCTGCCCCTGGGCACACACTCGCCCGTCCTGCAAAAAACCCTGTAAAAACAGCTGTTAGGGTTATAGCTGTAGCTTTGTTTGTTTTTTACATGTCCTTTGTCCGGCTGAGGACATTCCGTTCTCTTCCTTTTTTGAGAGTTTCTTTTAAAGAATTTTTGAATAGAAATTAGATTTTGTCAATAATAGCTTCCCACAGCTGTTGATTGATCTGTTTCCAGGAGTTCGTCCAATCGACACTCCTGGGATAAATTCTGATTGGTCATGGTATATCACCTTTTTGAAGATATTTTTAGGGCTTTATTTGAGAGGGAGAGAGCGTGTGTTCACGAAAGGGGAGAGGGAGAGAAGCAGACTCCCTGCTGAGCACAGAGCCCGACGTGGGGCTCGATCTCATGACCCTGAGATCGTGACCTGAGCCGAAAGCAAGAGTCGACGCTCGGCCAACTGAGCCAGCGGGTGCCCCTGTAGCCCTTTTGAATGCTTTCAGACTCCGGTTGCTCACGCCCCGTTAAGGGTTTGGTGTCAGTGTTCGTGAGACGCTGGTGTGAGGTTTTCCTGCGATGTCTTGTGGGCTTTGGTGTCTGGGCGACTCCTGCGGGACCGTTGGAGGCCCCGTTCCTGTGGAAGGACTTAGAACCTCACGGAGACACCAAGCAGGTGGGTGTTGTTTCGCCGTCTGTCTTTCTGGGACTTCGGCGTTTCCTTCTCGCTGGCACGACGTTGTCCGTGATATTCCCGTGTGGCCCCTTCCTTTACCGGGCTTGGGAGTGATGCCCGCGTCTCTGTCATCTGCCCATTGGGCCTTCTCTCGTTTCTCTCGGTGGGTCCAGCTCGGGGCGGGGGAGTGATGTGCGCCCGATGCTGTGGGGGAGGGCTGACGACACGTAGATGGCCTGGCCGGTGTGAGGCGTGTCCGGGAACAGCGGTCGTGAGCGGGCATCCAGGAGCCGGGGGGGCCTGACGTGGGGCGTGAGCTTCACTGGCCTCGCCCCATTGTGGCGCTGTGGACAGTACGTGGCCGTCATCACTGTCCCCACTGGTTGCTCCGGTCTTTCTCTCTGCCCCGATCAGACCTTGGATGTGGGTCTGGGTAGCTCAGGTGCGCCTTTGGCTACTTCCCGGGGGGCAGATAGGGCGCCTGGTGCTTCTGTCTGCCCCGGGCGGGCACCTTCTCTCTCAAGCGTACAGACGAGGACGCGGACCAGGGCCAGGAAGACACAAGTCGCGGTGGGGGCGGGGCAGGTCCTCTGGAGACGGCAGCCCCCATTTCCCACGCGCCTCCCTGGGAGCACCCACCCTCCTGGCAGGACAAAGGGAGACCCTCCGCTCGTGTTCTCCCTCCCGGAGGATGTGCTGGGCACGCGTGGCTGGGTTTTCCACTTTGTCCACACCTGTAGCTGGGCAAGGCCGAGGCTGCACCACAGCTGGGGAATTAACACTTGAATCCTAAATAATAATAATTACTGTTTCTGGTTATTTTGAATCCACTGACAAAGACCTTTACAAAATAATTGCACTGATCAATCCCCTGCAAGTTACAGGGGAAGACTGCTGAGTTGGTGTGTGATGAGAACATTAGTGGGAATTCTGTGATGCTGTTCTGTGAGTACGTGTCATTGCGAGGAACATGTCATGTTCAAGCGCCTGACGTAGCGTCTTGGAATAACACATGGTTCCCATCAAGCAGCAGCAGTTTCCTGGCCTCCCCTTAGAATAAAAATCATAATCTGGCCACACCCACAAGCTCCCCGCTGAGCAGGAGCGGAGACATAGCTGCACACGGGAGATCCGTGGGCTGGCGGCTTGCAGGCACGTTTTGGGGAGAAACAGCCTTAAAAAGAAACAACTTTTCAGAATGTCAGATCAAGAATCCTGGGGAAAGTGTGTTGAGTAGGAGCCATGGATGTGGTTTGCAAACACACAGACAGCTTCAGTTTCTGTTGTGCAGACCGCTGCTGCCCGCCTTCCTGCTGCTGGGGCTGCTTCCGGGTCATTCCTGCCCCCGGGGGCACAGCGAAGTGGGGGTTTGTATCGTCACCACGGATGCCAGAACTTTCCATCCCGAGAAAGGAGCGGTGTGGGGGTGAGGAGGTGTGGCTTCCCAGTGTGATGAGAGGCGGCAACCGGGGGGGCGGCGTTCCCCGGCGGGCTCTCCCGGGTCCGTAATAGTAATTTCAGTAAATGCTTTAGGTCACTAACCGCACAAGTGGCAC
The DNA here is from genome assembly GCF_922984935.1 of Meles meles. NCBI lineage: Eukaryota > Metazoa > Chordata > Mammalia > Carnivora > Mustelidae > Meles > Meles meles. Next base: position 95,977,149 of record NC_060077.1, on the reverse strand, counting down.
CGGCAGCCGGCGGCGTGGGGGGTGCTCAGACACCTGAGGTCGGGGAGCGGCGCTGGGTTGCAGGAGGGCTCCGTGCCAGTCCCTTGACCACCGTGAGGACGGGAACTTGCATTTTCTCTCCTGTGGTTTGGGAGTCTCCACCTGCTGGTCCGCAGGGGTCCTTCCGGCGCCCGAGCTCCTCTCCCAGGCCTCTGAAGCAAGAGGCCTTTGATGGATGTCCTGCGGTCGGATCCCTGCGGGGGAGAACTCCCTCCCGCTGCTAACACAATCAGGAAGCCGGGCCTTGATGGAATTAGAGGCCCAGGCTGCGTGCTCGGGGGCCTAGCCTCTCCCCCTGCGTGCACTGGGAACAGGGGCAGGTAGTAATTTGTGGGATTTAGCCAATCATTTTGAAACCTGGAAATCAGATTTTGGAAAATAAACTTGAATAGATGAGTTCTCCAGCGTTCTCCAAACTCTCTTCTGGTCCTATCCTGTCTTCCCTGTGGCGAGCCCTTGCCTCCCACTGCCTGTCCTTGAGGGGTCCTCGGCGTGGTACCTGATGGCTTTGTAGTGATGGGCCTGTGCACTGAGGTCCCGCCCCCGTTCCTCGGTGAGGAAGCCAATGCTCAGAGCCCGTGCCACTAAACTGCTTACTGGGCCGGGGTTATTGGGGTTCCGGTCAGCCGACTCCGGAATTCTCGATGCATGGCCCTTTCTCAGAGCCGTCTGCACCCAGAAACAGGGCACCTGCCTGTTTGACAATACCCTGGACCTTCTGCCACGCAGCTGCCAGCTCTTTCGTGGGGAAAACAAGCAGAATAACGAAACCCGAGACGCCCCAGGTTCCTCCACATCAAGAAGTTCACGCACCAAGTAACCGGCTGTGGGGGTTGGACAGATGGTGGTGTGGGTCCTGTTGCGTAAGCGGGGTCTTATTTCCTGCCCGCAAGCAACTGCTTCACATGCTCGGGGGGATAGAAGATGCGTTAGGAATGTCTGTTGAGGGAATGCGCAGATGGACAAAGCAGACAACAAACAGTATCTGGCCTTAAAGAACGACCACGACCCTGAGGTGAGCCATCGCAAAAGCCAAGTTTCCAGAAGCGGGTGCGGCCGCGCCGTCAGCCCTGATCCTCTGCGCCCAAGCACGCCCCGCCCCCCGGGAGAGCAGGGCCGCCCGACTGCAGTCTCTTCTGTCCCCACACGGGGCCGCAGTTGGACCTTGAACGGTCCGTGTGCGTCTCCGGAGTCCTGCATCCTCCGCACTCAGCAGGGGAAGGGAGGGATGGGCTTCCACAACAGGTGCTGCCACTGCGTCCAGAGGGCACGAGGGTTAGGAAGGGCCGCGGCACCCCTGGGAGGCTCGGGGACCCACAGCAGCCCGATCACCTGGGCTCCCGACCCCAGGACGGAGCAGCCTGATGGCCCCAGCACGCGGGGGCAGGGGAGCTGCCGGGTCACCCGCAGGGACATTCTGTGGGCTGACTCCTGGCTGCCATCGCGGTCCACACCCGCCGGCCAGTGTGGTTATCGCCGGGTCCCTGGCACCTCCCCGTGCCCTGGTTGACTCATGAGCTTCCTGGTTCTAAGGGGTAGACGTGGGGGGTGGGCTGTGGGCGAAACCCTGGGGGTCTGATCCCGGGCACATGGACTTGGAATGGACAAACCATCCAGACCCAAGGCGGAGACTGGGCTGCTGTGGCGCTGGGGGCCTGGGAGCTCCTTGCGCTAAGCCCCAGGGGCCTGCACCGAGCAGAAGCCTGGAGCTCAGTGCCCACAGCCACGGGGACACGCAGGACCACGGCCTGTGGGGAGCGCCCACGGCCAACTGTCCCCAGGCTGGGGGACACTGGGGACACTGAGACCGGGATGAAGGCCTGGGAATGGGGAGAGGGTAGAACTTCCAAACTTCTCTCTCTCCTCCCTCCCTCTCCTCCGCTGCCCTCCCCCACCCACAGGATGGAACCAGGAAGGCGCTTCCGGCCCCACTACTGCACTCCCCTCTCCTCCCCTCCCTCCCCCTCCCACCCTCCCTCTCCATAGAACAGAATATTACTGAGCCTCAAACAGGAGGACTGTTCTGGCCCCGTTACCACACAGATGAGCCTGGAGGACTCCGGGCGTGTGATGAGGTCCCTGGAGCCGTCAGACCCAGAGACAGAAAGCAGGGGTTGGGCGCGGGGGATGAGGGAGCAAGGGGTTTCGTGTTTGGTGGGTCGGGGGGACGACCAAGGCTCTGTCTCCCAGGGGAGCCAAGTACGGGGACCGGAGTACCACGGGGTGAACGTGCTGACCTGTCGTGTCGCGGACTCTACTTAAAATCCATCGCGATGCTAGATTTTGGGTCACGTGTGTTTTCAATGAGTTCCAAAATGTAGGAAGCTCCTCACCCGCGTTGGTGCTCCTTTTGGGGGTTGTGGGTCCCGTGGGACTCTGCTGAGGCCCCAGTGTCTCCAGAAGGACCACGACGTCCAACTCAAGACACAAAATTGGTGGGGTTTTTTGATTCCTTTTAAATTTAGTTTAATTTTTATTTTTAACAATAAAAATACTTAATTTTTTTGAAGATTTGTCAGAGAGAGAGAGTGAGCGTGAGCAGGGGGAGGGGCAGAGGGAGAAGCAGGCTCTCTGCAGAGCAGGGAGCCCGGATGAGGGACTCGATCCCAGGACCCCAGGATCATGACCCAAGCCGAAGGCAGACGCTTCATGGACAGAGCTGGCCGGCCACCCCTGGACCGCTTTTTTAAACAGAGGAGGAATTCCAGAATCACAGTGTGGAGGGCTGAGGGCAGCCTGAGCCCAGGCTCTGGGAACAGCGGAGATGAAGGCCCTCGTGGCACAGCCAGGCGGGCCTGGGCGTGGGGACACCCACAGGGTCCCCTGAATGACACCTGCCGGTTCTGCACCTCGCCATGGACACGCTTCGTGGGGGCTGCTCTCGCCGAGACCCTTTCCCGTCCTTTGCTCTGCAGCGGCAGGCCAACACATGGCATTCACCGCAGGAAAGGGACCCATGGCGGATTGTAGGTGGAGCTCACTGGTTTTCGAGGCCAGAAAAACCTGTCCAAGCAGTTAAGGCCCTTTCCCTCCCACCCAGACCACGGGGACAGGTGTTGGGGCCACCAGGAGCCTTTGTGGGGGCACCTGTCCTCTGGGCTGACTCCGGCTCCTGTGGGGCAAGGGGCTCGGACGGCGGTCCACACAGCACACCTGCCCCAGCGGAGGTGGCCAGGGAGCCTCAGACCCCTTCTGCTTCGAGGGCCGATCTCCGGCAGCCACGTTGCTGGAGTGAGGCTGGGAACAATGGGGCAGACGGGCCTGGAGGCCGGAGAGAGCGGCCCACCCGCCGCTCAAGACAGACGCGCTCCTCTCGCACCAGGTTTCTCAAGAAACGTTACTACCCAAGTATTTCCACCAAAACGTTTGCACTTCTGCACAATTTTAGGTCGGAGTTCCCCGTGCATGGAGTTCCGATGTGGGCGAAGTTTGCCTCCGCCCTGATGGCGGGCGGCCAAGGAGAGCAGAGCCCCACGGAGCGTTCTTGGTTTGAGCAGAGACGAACACTTCCGGAAGTTTGGTGACAACCCGCAGAGGGGACACACGTCCAGTCCACGCCCCCTCTGCTCGCTCACTTCTGATTCCTGCTGAGAGGAGGTGGCCGCCCACCAGCGCCAGGAGGCCCCGTGGCAACCTCCTGAGGAAAGCCTGGAAGCCACCGCTAGTCAGAGCCCAGAGAGCTGGTGGGCTGTTCACCCCGACGGCTCTCGGACCCTGGGCCATGATGCCCATGCCGTTCTGAGGGGACAGGGCCGCCTGGGGTCCACTGCGGAGCCCCTCGTTGGCATCTGGCAATGTCCCAGCGCCTCGGGCAGACGTTGCTCCTGCCAGAGGGTGTGTGCAGCCCAAGCCCGCTCACCACAGGGCCCAGGGCCGTTCCCTGGACCCCACGGGCTTGGTGTGGGCACAGAAGGTTCCAGAAGCCGTGGGCCTGTGTCTGGCCCTCAGCGCATCGTGTAGCCTGAGCGGCAGCCCTCCCATCCAGTGGTCTTTGGGACCCCTTCCCTGGCTTTTCCAGAAGATAATTCTTGCACGTAGACACTCCAGGGAGGTTCCCCTCCTTGGCCCGCAGGGTGGCCGTCCATGGTGCTCTTCTGACCGGGGTCCTGGGCCCGAGCAAGTGACTGCGGCCGTTTCACAGAAAATTCCACGTGCCGTGCTTTCCCTGGTTTGAAGACGCCCGTCTGAGGCCGTCCCTTCACAGCTGGTCCAGAGGCATCCGGGGCGGCAGCCAGAGAGTGAGCCGGGGGGACCCCAGGCCTGGTGTGACCCCCGCTCTGCTGTGACCCCCCCCCACTCCCCTGCGACCCCAACTCCCCAGGCCGAGCTTGATCAGGTTTCCAGCCCTTCTGCTCTGGTTTCCTCGGGAGTGACGTCTGTGTCGATGCCTCCGTCGGTCTCCCGGGTCCACCTACCGGACTCCCCACAGGTGAGCGAGGGCGGACCCCCGTTTCCCGTCCTCAGAGGCTAAGTTAGGTGATGCCTGGCGTGCGGCGGATGCTGAGAACGCTCTCGGGAGAGGCAGCGGTGACAGGTGCGGCAGGAGGCCTGTGTCTGACCAGGCTCTGGCGGGGGACAGACATGCAGGGGGTGACAAGTCCAGCAGCGTCCCCCGCGACTGTTGGCACTTCACAGACACTGACTGGGGCACCCACGCCGCTCGCCTCACGTGGCCCCCGTGGCCTGGTTCCCTGTCCGAAACACGGCTGACCCCGTCCCAGGCCGCGGTGGGGCGCAGGCCCGCCACCCAGGGCAGGACGCTGTCACCCCTAAAGAAGCCCACGTTTACGTCCATCCCGCTTCTGCACGGAGTCCGTGTGCGACCTTTCGCGGCAGAATTCTCCTTTGTCTCTCTTGATCTTTGCTTTTGTGTTTCAGATAGTTATTGTTTGAAATTTCCCAGAATTTTTTAATAATTCTGTTGACTTCATGCTGTTTTTAAAACAAAATTAAAAGTGAAAGTATAAAGGAACACGGAGTATAACTTATGTTCAAGTAAGTCGCGGCTGGCAGCGTCGCCCACCCCTGCACTCTCAGACCTTACAAACAGGAAATCCCACCGCGCGCACGCGGAATGCGGGCGCCGCGGCCACCTGCCGCCCCCAGCCGCCCCCAGCCGCCCCGCTGGCGATGTGGCACTCAGCCGGCTCTGGGGCGGACCCGCCAGGCTCGTGGGTCATCCGTCCGCACGGCCACCACGGCTTACTTTTTCTGAAGGGTTTCAGCGCTCCTGAACCCAAATGGGACGAAAGCTCACGGCGCCCAGATGCAGGGGACGAGGGCCGGACCAGGCGGGGACTCCGTGGGGAGGCAGCGGGACTGAGGGCGTGGGGACCTCCGCGCCGCGCTCGCTGGCCCCGCGGGGACATGAAGACCGACTTCTTGCGGCCCCTGAGGCTGAGAAGCAGAACATCCTGACTGTTGGCACCCGAGGGTGCAGGCGCTCACCCGGAGGCGCGCCCGCAGCCCGTCTGAATCCGGGTGGGGTGAGCCCTGTGCCCCGCATCGCAGCACGGGGTGCGCGCTCCGCACCTGCAGCCGCCGGCGCCCTCCATCCCGGGACCTGTCGGGCGCGGTGTCCGCCCCGCTCGCCGGAGGGAGCCGCTAGGGCCCCCGCAGACCCCAGGCTGCGCGTGCGGGCGGGGAGCAGCTGCGGGAGCCCGAGAGCACCGCGAGGGCCCGTCCCCGTGTCTCTGCGCCGGAGGCGGGCGGCGCACCGGGCACTGGGGCTGCTGTCGCTCCGGACGGGCCGAGGGGACTTGCCTCTGGAGCCAGGAGCGCGACGGGGTGACGGTGCGGCTGCGGGAAGCACGTGTCGCCGGGAGAGGGCCCGGCCGGCGGCGCTCGGGGTCAGCGGGGCTGCGGGTGTGGGACGCGGCCGGCGCGACCTGCGGGCAGAGCGCGGGCACGACGCGGACTGGGCCGAGCCACGTGCGCAGGGCGCGGTCTCGGCGGCCCCGCGACCCTGTGGGTCGGCATCGCCCTCTGCGCACGCAGGTCTGGGGACCGGCCGTGGCCGCTGCCCGCTCCGTCGCGTGGAGGACGACGGCCCGCAGGCCCCACGCGGCCACGGCGCCCGAATGGCACAGGAGCCGCGCGTCTGACAGGGCGCACGCACGCACGCGCACGCTGACGCGGGCACACGCACGCACGCGCACGCTGACGCGGGCACACGCACGCACGCGCACGCTGACACGCGCACGCGCAGCTCTACGTGACCGACGACCCTTATTCTCGGTCGCCGTCGAGGGCACAAAGCTCCCGAGAAGCCGCGGGTTCGGGAACGGCCGGGGCGACGCGCGGGAGTCGCGAGCTGCGGGGACAAAGCACGCCGATCCCGCTCCTGCGACACGTGGGACTTCCCGTCGCACACGGGCCGTCACGCGCACGAGGGAAACTGAGGCACGGGGTCAGGGAGCGCCTGTGACCTCCCGGGTGCGGCGCCGACGGAGCAGCTCGAGGCGCGGCAGGGTCGGGGCCGCACTCGGGCCGGAAGCTGCCCCGCGTCCTCGGCCGGCCCCGCCGTGTCCGAGCCGGCCCCCGGCCCCATGAGGACTTCGCATCCAGCGTCCCCTTGTCCCAGGGGACCGCGGAGGACAGGTCGTCCGTGACCGCGAGGGTGGACGGCGCTGCCCACCGCACGTCCGGTGCCCGCGAGACGCCAGGAGGCCGCCCCGCCCCCGCTCGGCCCGTTCCTGACGCGCGCTCCCGACGCGCGCTCCCGCTGTCCCAGCCCCGCCCGCTCCGGGACCCTCGGGCGACCGCGGGGCGACGCGGAAGAGACGCACGTGGGTCGGGGTCTCCCCGGGGTTACCGGCCGGAGACCCCCGTGCCCTGCCGCGCTCCTGCTGCCCAGCGGCCGCCCTTCCCCTCCTCGCGCGCGTCCCCTCTCCGCGCCAGGGCCGCGCCTTTGTCCCCGAGCGTTTCCGGCCGCCGGTCCGCAGCCCCGGGCCCCCCGCGGCCGTTTCCGCTCGGGGTCAGGGTCGGTGCAGGTCACAGCCGGCGCCTCGCGGACAGCGGGGTCCCGGGTCCAGGATGCACGGACGCGGGGTCCGGCTGCTCCGAGACCCGGCCTCAGCGTCCCCGGGGAAGCACCGGCCCTTGACCTGACCTGGGAAGGGGCGGCGCCCGCCGCGGAGATGGAGAGAAGGTTCTAGAAGCAGGCTGGTGGCCGCGGGGCCAGAGCTGTGGGTCAGGCCCGCTCTCGGCCTTCCTCGCCGCCGCCGCCAACGCTCCCACGTCGGGGTCGGTCTCCGCGGGGCTCTGCCGTCTGCGTTCGCGCACGGTTTGCAGGCCATTCCCGGGAAAGCGGGAGCAGGCGTGTTTGCGTCTTCTCCTGGCGGGGCAGTTCCAGCGCCACTTACAGCCCTTCACGGCACCCCACACCCGGCCCCTGACGGGGACAGAACGGAGGCTTGCCGCGGCCTGTATGGCTTCCGGAAGTTTCCCTCCGCCCCATCACTGTCCGCGGGCTCTCAGGCACGGACGCGCTCCTCCCGGGGCCTCGGGGATGTCCGGGAAACACGCGCACCGGCGCCCGGGCGAGAAGGCGCCCCATGCGGCACGGCGGCCCCCGTCCGGGACGGCACCTCGGGCTGCCGCACCCCGACCTCTGTCTCCGACGCTGCGGGTCCCCAGCCGCAAGCTGTGGCGGGAAGAACGCGGCGCCGGTCAGCTCCCGTCCCCTGCTCTGCAGAAGCGGCGGCCAGTCCTGCTGAAGCCTGGACGCAGCGCGAGGGAGACCGAGGTCCAGAGAGATTGCGCTCCCAGGCATCGCGCCAAGCAGACTCCCTGCAGCCGAACACGCGTGGGAGTGGCCATGGCCTTGCGGCCTGGCCTGGTGGTCTTCCTGGGGTGTCAAGGCTCCGGGTCCCGAGACGCTGGGGCCCAGGCGTGGACTGAGACTGCCGACACCTCGGGGGAGGGTTTCTGCTGTGGCACTGCAAGTCCCGCTTCCCTCGGTGACCCGCAGGCCTTGTAGCGGCGTTTGTCCCTCCCCCCACCGGCCCTGCGAGTCCCCTCCCCCGCCCTCACGCTCCTCTCTGGCCAGCGGGGCCCTGGTGCCGCGAGGTTCCAGCCAGCGTAGCCTCACCTGAACCCAGCACAGCCTCTGCCCTGGACGTCACATTTCAAGCAGAAGAGCGAGGGAGACATCTTCGTTTGCAAGCCCGGTGGCGAGCTGACACCCGCCAATCTGGGCGTTAGAGATGAGTGTCTCCACTGGACGGTCACTGCACTTGTGCCTCGGAAATCGATGGTCTCCTGGTTCCCGGAGTCGCCTCTGCGGGTCCAGATGGCCGGTGCTCACCCCGCTGAGCCCGTCAGGCTGGCTTCACGTCAGGCAGGCCCCGGGCCGAGTGGACAGCCAGCTGCCATCTGCCTATTAGGAGCCTTTAAACACAGGCTTCTCCCAAACGCAGATTCCAAAAGTGGGTGGAAAGCGCCAGTGACTTCCTGATGGCGGTGGCCGTGGATGTGATGTGGGTATACTTAGCGCCAGGGTGACAGCTCCCGCGCCGGGAGGACAGCCGTGGGCGCCGGTCGGTCCGCAGCTGCTGCTCCGAACCCCTGTGCTGTCGGCGCGTGCCGGAGCCCGTCCCCCAGAGTCACGGAACAGAGGCACGAACACACTTCGCCTCTGGGGAGCTGGGCAAACCCTCCACGGCCTTTGCAGGAGGCTTCGTCCCACTGAGCGTGACTTCGGGGGGGCCAGAGCAGACTTCGCCCGTCGCTGCTCTAAGCATCCGAGACCGGCCGGTGAAGTGAACACATAACAAAGGGCAAACAAGCGTCCTACAGAGAAATGGGGGCACAACGGAGGTCGGAGGGGACACAGGGAGCCCAGATTCGTGGCCCCCGGGGCGCACGTGTGGGCTGAGATTTCGTGTCTGAAGACCCACCGACACAGCCCATCACTGTGCCTGGGGGGGAGCCCGACCTCGGCCCCCGGCTTCACTCCCGCCCAGCAGCGGGCTGGGGGCACCAGAGGCCCCTGGAAAGGGCTCTCGCCGGGAGAAAGACCTGGTGTGCGTCTGCCCCCCGGAGACGGTGTGGACCGGGGCTCCTGACGCTCCTTCCCAGGAGGCCGTGGGCCCCCCCCCCCCAGGAATCTGTGCACATTTTCTCTGCGGTTGGGGTGGGAGGCCGTGCAGAGCGTCCACGGATGCGGCCAGAACGGGTCTGGCTCATGTTGGCACCAGAGAAGACGGAGCCCATGGAGCCGGCTGGCTGAGTCAGGACCAGACGCCCTGCAGGGCGGGGAAGCCCAGGGCTCGAACGTGGGTCTGTGCGGCACCGATTCCCACACGTGCCGTCTTCTACATTAACCTTCCGAGGGGGTCTCCACACCCTCTACGGAGGGGCCCTCTGTCTGCCGAGGATCCGAACTGACCCCCTGTGTGGGGTCTGCTGGTCTTCAGGCCCCACGTGGGGCTCCCGGCCCTTCCGCCCGCCTGCCCTGAGCGTGTCCCACACTCTAGCGGTGTCATAGGCCTTGAACTGAAGGGGTAGCCCGGACCCTGCCCGCAGCTGGAAGGTTTTCGGTGTGTCTTATTTTGCCGTTCTTGTATTTTCCAAGAAGAAGGGTCCCAATGTCAAGGCCCGCACCCATCACGGTCCCTGCCTTCCGGCCAGTGGCCTGAAAACTGTGCGTCAGCAGGCCCAACCCCCCAGGCCATGGGCAGGACGGTCTCCTGAGGGGCCTGGGCTGCCCCGACGCCCAGCCATGTGTCCCCGCACCTGCGAGGTTTCCATAAGAATAGGGAAGGGGAAACTTCCAGTTTTTCTCTGAAAGGGGAAGCTTGGACCCATCATGAGTGTTTTCAGTCAGATTACTGTTCCTGCTTTCTCCAGAAATAGTTCCTGGCCGGTGAGCCAGGCTGGCGTCACAGACAGGACACTCACACAGGGAAGCCCCTCTCTGCCCCGAGGACCCCACATGTTGACTCAAAGCCTCCTTCACGAGTCAATGAATTAAACGTTTACGGAACTGCTTGTTGGTCTCCTGAATCAGAGCTGGGAGACGATTTGCTCTCAAAAGCAGAACGTTGCTGTGATTTTAAATATTCTCTTTGATACAGAAGCTCAGGCTGTAGACAGAGGTCTGTAACGTGGCATTTCCTCGGTGGGGGTACAGTCCTGAAAGCAAGCAAGCAGTGGCACCAGCTGCAAGCCGTCCGCCTAAGACTGTGAACGGGCAAATCTTTACAAGATGCCACGGCAGAAATCCCTCATGTAGTGTCGTTTTGTAGGATTTTCAAGGCCGTATGAAATTAATGCTAGCTTTTGACTTAAACCCAGCTGTATCCTTAGGTTTCTGTCAATTCATACTCACTTATATCATAACATAATCAGGAGATTTGTTGGCTCCTGTAGTTGAAGGTCCAGAGGACAGGCTTCAGGGATGGTCTGATCCAGCAGCTCAATGATAACATCAAATCATTTTAAGTCTTTCTGTTCTATCTCATCCTGTTGTATCTCATCACAAGGGGGTTTCTAACAGTGACTGGCCCATGAGAGTGAGATTCTGCCTGTCCCCATATCGGATAGAGTTCAGATCTGGAGGGACGATCCAGCAGACCAACTGTAGGCTACATCTCCAGCTGGAACTAGTGAAAATGGCAGGGGAGGGGTGCTCAGTCGTTAAGTGTCTGCCTTCGGCTTAGGTAAGATCCCAGGGTCCTGGGATTGAGCCCCACGTCGGGCTCCCTGCTCCTTGGGAAGCCTGCTTCTCCCTCTCCCCCCCCGCTTGTGTGTCCTCTCTCACTGTGTCTCTCTCTGTCAAATAAATAGAATCTTTAAAAAAAAAAAAAAAAGAAAGAAAGAAAAAAAGAAAATGGCAGGGGAGAGTTCTGTGCTGGACAGCACCCATGAGGCCAGGGCAGGTGTGGCCTTCCCAAATGCCAGGTATCAGACAGGTGATCAGCCTCTTCTGTGAACACAGGATCTGGGGAGAGTCCCTCACTTTTTAGCGTCTGTCATGATGGTGCTTTCTTTACACCTGACTCTGATGCTCTCAGGCTTGGGCAGGGGCTCACTCTCAGAGCCAATAACATCTGGCAAACACACAGAGTAAGGGCATAAGAAAGCCTTTCTCTTCTGAATATAGGTAATTGTAGAACATTCTAGAGAATTACAGAAACCAAAGCCTTCTCTTTCCCAGTGCTTGCTGAATCAGCACTTGGATTTAGATGGGTTTTGCCTCCTGCTTTGGCAAGGGGGATCTCTCCCCAGAACCCCACTAGGGCATCACACAGTGGTCCCAAGAGGGGCACCCTGTGAAGGGTGGTTATATTTGGACTTCTCTAACAATCACAGGAGGATTTCCGACAGTTCCCTCACCCGGAGGATTTGACGAGGCAGCGGCACCACCTTCCACTCCTGGCCCTGACCCCCCCACCTCCGACTGCTGCCCAGGTGGACAGGGCCGGGGGTGGTGAAACCAGCGTCAGCTTACGTGGGGGCCCCGCCGAACTGCAGGGCGCAGGCCGGAGGGAGGGGCCGGGGAGGGGGCATCTGTAGGGGACCGACATGCCTGCTGGAGGCAGGAGACCCCCAGACCCCACGTCCAGGCCGGGACCCGCCAGGACCCGCTCCAACCCCGCCGGCTGCGCTCGGGCTCCGCAGGGAGAGGGACATCTGTGCTCTTCCGCTCACGGTCCCGGGGGTCCCCCCAGCCCATCCCCACAGGCTCGGCACCCCCCCTCGGCGCTGGCTGTGAGCGTTCTGACTCTGGGGCACGTGTTCGCTTGGACACATCCTCTCTGTGGTTACCCGCGCTTCTCCAGGGAGCGCGTGACTCTGACGGGGCCTGGGGGTGCCTGGCTGTCGGCTCAGGGAGGGGGGCCACCTGGTCCCCCCAGGCTCCTGCCCTGCCACTCATGCACGCCCCGGCCACAGGCCAGGTCCACATAGCTGGTGCCCCGGCTTCTATCTCTGCGGTTAAGGAATCCTGGGCTGTGTCTCTCCTGCCCCCCGACGGGGAGGATGCTGGCTTCTGTCGGGGTCTCCCTGCTCTTCAGCACCCGGAGACCCTGACTTGGGTGCCCTGTCCCCCGTGCCCCTCCCCCTGCAGGGTGGGCACACAGGTCAGCATCGCACAGTTCCCGCCACAGGCTCCGTGGAACCGCAGAGGACGGATGAGGTTGTCACCGCGCCTTGAAAACCCCATCCTTTAACACAACTTAGAAACACTTCCAGTGTTAAGGCAAGAACGTTGGCAAGGTCACCCTGCGATCCTCCACCGAGACCGGTCCTCTGTGTGCTCCCGCGCTCCGGACACACAGACGTTTAAAGGCACCGCGGGACGCACCCCGCTCGGGAGCCCATGTTCAGGTCCTACCAGGGGCCCTGAGAGCGGTGCTTTGCCCGACCTCTCCGGACCCTGTGGCGCCCCGTCTCAAACAAGGAGGAGCGGGACGCGGGCTGTGACCCTAGCTTTGCCACAAGGCAACTGCCCCACGGCCCTCTCCCTCGGGCACAGCATGTGGCGGGGCACGGGTGGCAGAGACGTGGGCGTCCCCTGCGGCAGAACCGAATGTGGGTCCAGTAAGGAGAGCAGCTTTGGGCAGAAGGACTGAAATTCTTACAGAGTGTCGTCCTGGGGCACCATCGTCAGAACCGAATAACCACACGTTGTGAGAAACGATCCGGCGTCGACTGTGTGGAAGGGACGATAGATCTGTGTATTGGAAAGTTACCATAGGTTTGGCCTATACCTAGTTTTTATCATAAAAACACCTGTGACGAGATACAAACCATTTGAGCGCTTTGAAGGACATTGCTGTTACGTGACACAAGGACTCAGGTGCATGTCAGGTTAGGGATTTCGTCAGGTTACTTTGAAACACGGGTTTCCACCCGCATCTGCCTGGCCCGGGTCAGCGGGGATGTGTCCCTGTGCGGTACATTAGCTACAAGGCTTGGCTGAGAAACGATTCCACGTTTCTCTGCTCTTGGGGCAGCCAGCAACGCCCCGGCTCGCCAGGGCACCAGGCCTGAGGAGAAGCCCCGCCGTGCACACGCACACGCACACTCGTGCACGGGGTGGCCGCTGCCGCTGTCGGGAGCGCCGGGAAGCTGGGCAGACCTCCCCTGGCCCCCGCCCCAGCAGCCGTGCTGGGTCCCAGAGGCCGGTCAGGTGGGGCCTCACTGCGTGGTGTCTGGGAGGAGGGCCCAGCCGGAGCCTGGGGCACAGTTCCTGCTGTGGACTGAGGGCAGGAGGGGGTGGGGTCCCTGCTGGCCGGGTCTCATCAGGGCCCTCCAGACCCGGAGCGGCAAGCTGAAGCTCTGTCCGGTCGTGGGAACATTTGCGTCATTTTGGGGGGCCTCACCCCACAGGACACTGCAGCACCCCGTGGAGAAAAGCAGTGGGCGGAGGGGGCTGGTTCAGGGTCAGACCGAACCTCTGGCTGCACCCGTCCCCCAACCCAGGCCTGCACAGGGAGCAGAGCCTTCGTCTTCAAGGGCTCCCGGGAGCATGGAGATGCCAGGCCCACGCAGCCCGAAGGGTCATCTTCCCAGCTCCTTCCTGCCTCCCACGCTGACCGGTTCCAGATGCTGCAGGGGCGGGACTTGCGCCTTCAAGGTGGGGGGCCTTCCCTGACCCCCGCTGCCCTGGCCGGCCGGGGGGAGGACACAACGTGGGAGGACTGGTGGTGTTTTCCTCAGCGTGTGTGGACGTAGCTGGTTCTCCCGGAGAGGGCCGAGCACAGGATGCGGCCACAGGTGAGGACCCGGGGGACGAGGCGGCTGACCCAGCAGGGGCTGTGGGCACGCCCTCACCCTCTGACCCTGAACCCCAGCTTCTTCATCTGCCAAAATAAAGGATCTGGCATCCAGTGGTGTTTCCACACTTTCTTCACAAAACCTACCCTTTCATTCATTTGTTGTTTGTTTTGTCCGAGCTTGAAAAACATCAGAGCTTTTCAGTACCTTCAGGGGGCTGTGCAGCGATCACCCATCAATCACCAGGTCACAGTAGGGCCTTCCTGCCGGCCGCCCCCTCCCCTCCACTCACCAGGCCCCACAAGCACCAAGCTCCTTCCTAGGCACGGCCCACCCAGTCTGGACTTCGTGTGAACACGACCCACGGCACGGGGCCCCTGGGGACCAGCTTTTCCCGCTCAGCAGCCCGGCCCCTGTTTCCAACTGAGAAGCCCTTCCTCTGGCACTGACCACGCTGTCTGCTCTTTCTCAGAGGGCGTCTTCAAAAACCTTCCTGAAATGCTCTTGGATTCCTTAAGTCATCCTGGTTCAAAGGTCTTCACCGTGGAGCCGAATATGTAAGTGAGGACACGTTCCTGCTCCGAACACGCCGGCGGCCGCCGAGAGCCCCGTGCGTCTCGGAGAAGCAGGACAGGGCAGCGGACACACCACGTCCAGGGACACGTCAGCCGGTCAGGCTGCTGACGAGGGGAAGCAGAGGTTGAGAGTCAACCCTGGCCGGTCTGGTGGGAGCAAACACTGGGTGGAAGGTTCCAGGTTGCTCCCCAGACGGGCTGCGGGGGAGGGGGGAGGGGCGGGATGGGGCAGGGGACCCGGTGCCCCACCCCCTGCGGGCCGGCAGCGGCTGCACGTGCGTCCTGCTCCCCCCTCCCCTGCACCCCCCACCTTCCCCGGCTGCTCCCAGCCTACCTCTGCCCCCCGCTGCCCCTGGGCTTCTACACCTCACCCCCCGCCGTGCCCCTACGCTCCAGGGAGGTCACCTTCAGGGAGCCGCGGAGTGGCCTCGGGCCTGCAGCATGGCCGTCAGACTTCTGGTCGCCCACGGAAGAGCATCTGCCGATGGCCGTCGGGGCTGTCCGGCCCCTGTGGCCTTCCTCCCTGCCCGCCCTTCCGCCGGGCGTCTCCAGTGGAGACGACGGAGGTGGGGACGGCCATGACGCCCATGTCGTGGCGCAGAGGACGTCACGGTGCCGGCAGTGATGTCACGCGAATGACGGCGACGGTGCCGTTGCGACCAGGATGGTGATGACGTCACAACGACGTCGCGCTGCTCCTGGGGATGACGGAGGTCAGCGCGTGCTGTGCGCCGGGCTCCGCTGCAAACACTTGGTGTGTGTTAACTCGGAGCCCTCTTCACCCCTTTCACGGACGAGGAAGCTAAGTCCCGGGGTCCCTCCCCCGTGCACGGCTCTGGGCTCCCCCTGCCTGTGGCCGGGGGCACTGCCAGCTCTGAGCCTGTCACTCAGGCCCCGCTGGAGGGGCAGGTGCTCCCGGTGGTCCCCCCGACTCCCCCGCGATCCCGCCGCCCTTTCTTGGGCACCAGACGGCCTCTCCGGAGTCCAGGAGAGCAGGTCCGTGCCATGTCCTGTGGGACAGCCGGGCCGCGAGCCCTGAGCTGTGACCGTGCAGTCTGTCAGGAGGACCCCTGGGGACGGAAGCCACCTCGCTTCCTCTCCCCTTGCTGACAAGGCGCGTGGGGCCTCCGTGTCCACTGGCCGTTGGGGCTGCAGGCGCTTCCCACACGGCTCTGTGTAGCGGTGGCCTGTGGCTGCCCCCCCGAGGACCCCGACCCTCCGAGGAGCACCCCTGTGTTCCCGCCAGGCACGCCCCTCCTCGCGCAGACCCGGGTCCGACCAGCTGTCCCCTTTGCCGGCCGCCAGATGTGAGGTCTGGAGCAAGCAGTTTCCCGTAAATGATGGTGAAAGGGCGTTGCCTAAGGCCGGAGGGCGCTTGAACGGCAGGAGGAGCAAAGGCTGCTCTTGGCCGCCGGAGCTCAGAGGCCGCCGGTGCGAGCGCGCCCTGCGCAGTGTCCGCCGAGGAAGCCGCCTGCCCCATGCAGGCCGCCGGGGCCCCAGGAAGACTGTTTGGGACCCGTCGTCTTCTCTCTGGTGCTTTCAGATCGTCTCTTGGCCTGTAAACACCAGGACAGGAATCCATGAAATCAAACGTATTTGCCATTTCAGTGAAAATTGTGGTTATCAACTTTTGCTTGAAATAAACGACAGCGTTCCCTAGTTTATACGGTAGAGGTGTCTTTGAAAAGCAGATTAGAAAGAGAATTTTGTAGATTAAGTCTTGTTCCTACCGAATCTTGTTCCTAGAGAATCTCTCGGGAGGAGGGGTGCGTGTTTGAGTAAAGAAAATCCTCTCATAATGAAATTCTCTCACTCTCGTACTATTCGCTTAGCTTTCGGGGTACGAGCCTTCCTCCAGTTAGTCTCGCCAAGCGACGAGAACCAAGTTCAAGTCACAGCGTCACTACCTGGGCCTTTATCTCCCGGAAGCTGTGGTCAGGTCAGGACCCACCACGGGCGACTGCCAGACGGATAGTGGGCTACCGCACGGCCTTGGTGACTCTCGCCTGGTCTTTCAGGACAAACGGCGCGTTGGTCTGGGTCCCCTCGTTTGCACTATATTCTACTGCTAGCCGAAATTGCATCTACAAAATTCAACTTAAAGTGTTTTCCAGGGCTGTGGAAAAGTGTCCTGCGCATCACCAGATGACCCGGCCTCCGGACCAGTCTCCTCAGCCACAGTGCCGTCAGGGAACCTTGCTGCCGGCTGCGGTGGGGAGCACCGGTCTCTGTCCTGCTGACTGCGTCGATCCAAATAAGATTTTCCACGTTACACAGACCCAGTACGACCGTCTTTGAGGCCACAGTCATGTCTCCATGACACAGGCCACAGGGGCACAGAGTGGACCGTGGATTTTGCCCTCTATGCCCCCTAACGTTGGTGACATGGAGCCCTTCTAACCACTCTCCCAAGCCAGGCCACTCTTTTTTTTTTTTTTTTAAGATTTTATTTATTGATTTGACAGACAGAGATTACAAGTAGGCAGAGAGGCAGGCAGAGAGAGAGGGGGAAGCAGGCTCCCTGCGGAGCAGAGAGGCCAGGCCACTCTTTTAAGAGCGCACCTGACCCCCGTGTATGGCAGCAGGATGGGGGACAGGACCGGGGCCCTGCACTCCACCAGGGGCTCCGGAGGTCAGCTGGCGACCTTTGCTCCCAGACAGAATCTACACCTACAGTACTGAGGTCCCCTTGGTCCCTGAGGTCCCGTCGTAAGGTCCCTGCCGAGACTTTGTCCCAAAAGGAGGGAGAGCATGGTGAGTAAGACTGGCTTTTGTTGGCGGGAGTGCACAGTAGACGGCTTGTTTCGGTCGGTCTGGGAAGGGATTCCTCCCTCCATAAGACCTACCCAACCTCCACGCCTACTGCTCCACCGACATTTGATGCAAACGCGTCCGCGTACTTCTTGAACGCATCTCTGAAACTGTCCTTGCAGCCTTGGCCTTATTACTTTGCAAACGGTCCTCACTTAGTCTGAGCATCACTCCCTCTCGCATGTGGGCTTTCAGCAATGGCACCACAGTGCCGTGACAGCGGCACGCGGCTGCCTTTCGTGGGCCGACGAGGAAACACGCTCGTCCGCCCGCAGGGCTCAGCGAAGGTAGTGGAGTGTGGGGAGAGGTGGCCCTGGGCGCTCGAAAGGGTCCCTCTCGATGGAGAACTGGCATGTTTTCTCAGGAGACTGGCATGGTCAGATCTGTAGGTTTTATTATTTATTTACTTATCTATTTTTCTTAAAGACTTTATTTATTTATTTGACAGAGAGATCACAGGTAGGCAGAGAGGCAGGCAGAGAGAGGGGGAAGCAGGCTCCCTGCTGAGCAGAGAGCCCAATGCAGGACTTGATCCCAGGACCCTGAGATCATGACCTGAGCTGAAGGCAGAGACTTTACCACTGAGCCACCCAGGCGCCCCTATTTTTTTTTTTTAAATAAGCTTTACACCCAACATGGGGCTTGAAGTCATAGCCCTGAGATCGAGAGTTTCATGCTCTACCGACTGAGCCAGCTTGGCACCTCTATAGGGTTTGTTTTTTAACAATTATTTTACATTTTCATCAAGAGAATCCAAGAAGTGAAGTAGAACCATAGTGTTTATTAAGAAAGCCAGGAGTCTCCAGCCCACCTCCCACAACCCCCTAGAGGAACAGCTTTTCCGTTCTAGTGACTTCGTCCATGCTTCCATCAGTTCCAGCGGTGTGAGCGGCCGCTCGGCGTCCCCGCTGGAGTTTTCCCACCGCAGGGTCGTCAGCCTGCGGGGTTAGCCGAGGGCTTTGTAGTCCGGTCCGCCTGCTCCCCGCACCCCCGTGTAGCCACTGCACTCCTGTTGTTCATGCGGTACTTGACATTTGTGATATCTTGTGAGTTTTGCTCATTACTCAGTCCGTGATCAGTCGGATGGCCACAAAATCCGGAACCAGAGATTTTTTTTAACGTGAACTGTATTACAGCAATAAGCCATCTCACTAATTAATTTCTGTATTCATCTGCATTTTCAGATGGTGGCCGTGCTGCCCTCTAACACGCTCTCTGGTGCAGCTTTCTGATTTTCTGGAGTTAGTTGTTTCTTTTGTTTTCTTGAGGTTTCTGAGTTCCCGTCACTAAGTCTTCCCAAACTCCGCAGCAGCTCTGCACAATCTCACTGAAGAAGCTTCTACGTGGTTGCAGGGACTAGGTAATCTACCGCTCTAGGTTGGGTGGTGGCTGCCCTGGCCCTAGGGGTCAGCACGGGACCCCTGCAACCTGCCCCGAGACTTCACACGTCTACCTTTCCTCTGGCGCACAGTCGCAGAGCCCTCGGGGAGCCACTGTCTGTGGAAGTTCGCAGGCAGCCTGTGCTAACCCCAGCCCAGCGCCCCTGACTCTTCTCACCGAAGGGCTTCAGGGTCTTTGTATCCCCGGTGACCTAAAACTTCATAGTAACTTGCTTTGACTGTGGAGGCCAACTCTGCCTTGTCCACCAAGAGGGGTGCCGGCGAGGGTGATGGCCACTCCTGGACCAGCGTGGCCCACCCAGAGGTTTGCTGCTGCCCCAGGGCTGAGCAGCCAGTACGTGACCGAGCGGGGGAGGGCACCGTTTGAAGAGGGAGCATGAAGACAGAGGAGGGAAGACCCCATCTCGGGGAAATCAAACCCTGTTTTGGGATCCCTACTCAGACATTGTTGTAGCTCTGGGGCTCTTCTTGAAGCCTTCCACTGTAAGGCTGCAGGGGACGGGGGTACCGGGGGACTGTGCTGACTCTGGCCCCCTTCCCTGCCCTGGGCCCAGAGTCCAGGGGGCTTTCATTACCAGGGAGCCAGGAGAGCATAGAACTCAGATTGTCCCCCGTCGGGTGTCCCCTAAAGCCTCCTCCGAGGCTGCCTCCAACATGAGTCCACTGCGAAGTGCTCCAGAGAGCCGAGCACACTGGGGACATGAGGGCCCGGGTGGGAGGGAAGTGGTGCGGATTTCCCACACTACTGGGTCACTCTGGCTCCAGTGTTCTGGAACTCACTTGGTAACCACGAAGTTGGGGCCAGTCAGGTGTGCTGCTCAGGGGGCACTGGTCACCGGGTCCCTGCCTGGCTCGGCCGCACCGTCCCTCAGGTCCATGCATCCTGGCTCCTCACCCTCAGTGACCTGGTCACCAGTCCTCCTACCGCCCTCAAGGCGGCCCACAGCCGGGAGGGCACGGAGGAAGCCTGGGGTGCAGACCAGCCCACACCCCCAGACTGAGGGAGTTCTGGTTCCCCACGGCCAGCCCCTCACCTCACTGCCTTGGTCTGTGTCTTCTCTAGCTGGCGGCCTCCTGGTGGCGTGGGGCTTACATGGTGGAGGCTGCGTGAGCCCCTAGGATGCTGCCAAGGGCTCAGAGACGGACAGGCCCCTCCCTGCTTCTCTCCCCTTTCCCCGTGCGCTGAGCGATACATAATTTGGGGCAAATTTTATACTAAAATATGAGTTGTTGTTCTGAACTTCAAACCTAGCTCGGCATTGGGTGCATTACCCGGCAGACAGACAGGCAGGGCGGGAGGTGGTCCCGGCTGTGGGCGGCGGCTCCGAGCTCGCCGTCCCTCCTGCGGGAGCAGCCGTCACCCCAAGACCGAGGACAGAAGACGGGACAGTCTTGGCAGCGGCCAGTCGCTTGCCCCGAACGTCCACCAGGGGCTCTGCTCGCTCTTTCTCCAAGTTGCCGGTGTCAGCCGGGCAGACTTCAAGGAGGGCAGGGGCTGCTGAACAAGCCGCAGTCCACATGCCATGTGTGTCCCTGTGATGGCGGCCTCTGACCCTCCCCGTCCCTTCCCCACGGGGACACTTTCTTGTCACCAAGGAAGGCACGGAGGGTAAGACCAAGACCCTTGGGAGGGACGTGGGGGCTTCGTGCCTGGAGACCCTCAGTGGCTGCTGTTGCTGCGAGCCAGGCAGCCTCCCTGGCCCTGTGGCAAGGTCCCTCCAGGCCACTTGCTGGTCGGAGGCTGCTGCCCCGCCGGGCTCTGTTTCAGGTCCTGGGGTCCACGTTACCGGGTCATGGCGGCAGGGCCCCTCGGAGACCGGAGGCTGGTGGGTGAGGAGTGAGCACCCCGGTCCCCAGGGCACAGACCCGACAAGCTCCGACCCTCGGTCTCACCTCGCTCAGCTGTCGCGTGGGCCCCCTCGGAAGAGACAGGTGAGGCTGGAACAACACCACCTGCTGCCGGAAGGCAGAAGCCAGAAAAGCTGGTAGCGGGAGCCCCTCCTCCCCGTCTGGAGCCCCACGCAGACGGGCGCCACGGTGGCCCTTCCCCCAGGGGACGCGCCTGGACACCACGCCAGCACAGGGGACCGTAGCTGGGTTTCAGGGACTGTCACTGTCCTCACCGCTCTGCCCCGGGGCCTCGCCGGACGAGGTGGGGGGCTGGTACCAGGTGTGCGCGGGGGGGGGGGGGGGGTCAGGCCGTGTGGATGCCGACACCGGGGAGGTCTTTCTCCCTGACGGGCACGAGGGACCGCCTGTTCCTGCCACCCCGCCCTCACCGCTGACTGGGGCCTCGCCCCACGGGGGACCCAGGAGAACGTTGTCCTCTACTCGCTCAGCGGTGTGCGCAGCCGCGTCCGCACCAGCCCCGCGGTCCTGACCCAGGGTTACGGCCTCTCGGCTTTCCTTGTGACGTGCTCTTTGGGGTGCCTGGGCGGCGGAGCGGAGTAAGTCGGCCGTCGGCTCCGGCTCAGGTCTCGTGCCCCTGCGGGCTCGCTCACTCGCTCTCGATTTAATACATAAAAAAAGAATCTTAACAAAAATAAACTTACCAAAACTCTGGTAAACAAACAAATAAATGCTCTTTGACCCAAATGTCCACGGCGATGCCTTTCAATGCAGAACATTTTGGAAATACAGAGAAAGTACCCAACCCTGGATTCTAGAGGAGTAAATTCCAAGTGACGATTCCCGGAGTTATCAGCCTTTAACACAGGCAAACGGAGCGCCTGACGTCACCGGGACCACAGGAAAAGTCACCCAAGCAAAGCCGGCGCCGTCCCGAGGGAGGACCCGGCCCTGCACACATGCCCTCGGGGTCGATTTAGTGCCCGTCTTCACGTGTGTCCTTGTTGGCGATGCCACCCCGTGAAACGGCCCCAAGCACGGCGCCGGGGAGCCTTTGGGCCGAGAGCGCAAGAAGGCGGGACGCGCCTTGCAGAGAAGACACACGTGTCTGCCACGCTTCCTTCGGGCCAGGCTGCTGGCTTGGCCCAGCCCAGCGCTCGCGAGCTCAGCCCCGCGCCCCGCGGAAAGCCGGCGTGGCAGGCGGTGTGCCCCGGCGGCCCGAGCGCGGCGAGCAGAGGCCGTGGGAACCCAGCGCTGCGTCTCCCGGGGCGGAGCCGTGAGTGAGAAGTCGATGGACGGGACGTGCGTTCTGTACGCAGACGCCACACACATGTGTGTGCAAACGCGCCACGCCGCTACGCGTGTCTAAGCCGTCCTTCTGTCACCAGACGCTGGTGACGAGGGCATTGTCACTTCTTGCTCAAGGGCAGCGGGTGACGAGGGCATCACTAGGTCTCACAGGGACCAGCCCCGCACCGGCCGCCGCCTCGCCTGGGAAGCCCGGGAGGGCGGACGGAGGTGGAGTGCGGCCTCGTCCGCGTTCTCAGGCGCCCAGGACTCGACTCGGACCCTGACTGTTGCCGCGGCCAACCTGGCTGACGGGGCGTGCGGGATGAGGGCCTCCGTGGGCCGCGTGCGTTAGCGGAGCTGGGCCAGGGTGGGCTCCTTCCGCACAGAGCTGCTCTGTCTTTATTCTCCTGGTGACGTCTCCAACTTCGTCACTTCTAAGCCACATTTTCTCCGTGTCTTCCCTGCCCGAGGCCAGACTGGGACCTGTGGCCAGGGCAGGGGAGACGGTCTGGCTCGTTTGGAGCCGGGTGCCCTGGGATGCACGGAGACTGTGTGCCACGGTCTGGCTCCGGGTACCCAGAGCTCAGTCTCCGGCAGGACCACGCGCCTGGTTCATCTGCACAATGACCTTGACCCCCCCCCCAACAGGACGGCGTACAGAGAGGGAAGTGACCCCCACTGTCTCCACGGAGACGTCCGAGCACAGGGTAGACCACAGAGAGCACCCAAGACATCCCCCCTGCAGTGTGGTGAGCACACGGGGTCCCAGTTGCTGGGGGCACGGCGCCCACAAGCCCCTGAGACACAGGTCAGAGCCCCTAGGGATACAGGCTGGAGCCCCGGAGCTGGCCTGGTGGCCAGTGGCCGCATGGATCAGTGGAGACGTGGCCTGAGAGAGCAAAGGCCTGGGGGCGTCTGCTGGCGCTCCTGGGGGCCAGATCAGCCTGCACCGCCCAGAGCGCATGGGCCTCGAGCAGCGTGGACTTTGGAACGATGACCTTGTTAATGTGGGTCAGGCTGCGCAGGACGCACCGACCAGCCTCAGTGCAAGCTGGAGGCCAGGAAGGCGTCGGTGACCTCCTCCATCGGGAGGGAAGCCCCAGGCTGGTCAGAGGGACGGGATGGACCGTCAGGCGATTCTAGCCCTGGGAGTCCCACAAGTGTGGATGATGCCCCCAGATTTGGAGCAAAGATGGCCATGGGGCCACCAGATTCAAAGTCATGTAAGGGTTGGCCTGAGGAGGAACGTTCTTGGCGTCAGGTGCGGCTGTGGGGGCGACAGCAGAGATCCTGGAGCCTCGGACAGGAGAGTCTGGGTTTTAGGGGAGCAGGCGCCGGGGACCGGTGAGCGTTCGGGGACGTCTTACGAGTGACGCGCAGGTTGGACCGGGGAACGGAGGCCACGCACCAGGATGAGACCCTGGCTTCTTGCGGAAAATGCAGGGTCACGTGGGAAGGTCGGCACCAGGTCCATAGGCCCGTTTTCATCTCCTTCCTGGGCTTCTGGCTCTACACACCTGGGTGCACAGATCTCACCCCTGCTCCGAGCAGGTCGGCTCCATCGTTCCCGGGGACTCCCCCCTGAATCTAGGAGGCCTTGGCGGTGCCCAGAGACTCCCACTTGCACACTATGGGCATCCTCCTTGCCCCTTGCCTGTACCCCCCCGAAGGGCAGGGGGCTCTGCTGTCCCCTTGCCGGGTCGGGGCACTGGGTCTTGGCTATTTCCGGAGACCCAGTACTGTAGCTCAGCCTCCCTGGGACCGCACACGACCTCACATCCTGCCCCAGGAGGGGGACCCAGCCCCTCCTCCCAACGCCGGGGGCTCTCCTCTGCCCCGGGGCCCCGAGCGTCATGTCCATGGGGGCCAATCATGACCGTGCCGGAAACCGAGGGCGTCTTCAGGCAGCTCTGCCCTTCTCAAGCCTGTGCGTGTGATTGGACTGGGGTCCCGGGTCAGGGTCACTGCCCACTCCAGGTCAGGCCCTTGTTGAAAAGTCCCAGAAGACACACACCCTGTCCCCAAGGACTGGGACCATGGGCCGTGAAGCTCTACTCAGCCTGTCACACCCCCTCCGCTCTGCTCACCCCCTCCTCGGGGTCTGTGCATGGCCTGAACTCCCAGGCCTGTCCCACCACCTCCTGGCCTGCTCCGAGCCCAGCTGTCCGGGCGGACGGGGTGACCGCTGCTGGCCTGTGCAGCCAGAGGGCCGCTGGGGAGCCCGTGCCGTACCTGGGTGTCTCTCGCTTCCTCCAGCGGGGACTCAGCTGTGCGGGGAAAGAGGGCGCCGGGCCGTCCCGCCACTCTGCAGAGGAGCGGAAGGCCGTCCTGCTTTCCAGCGCTCGCTGATGCTTTGGAGCCTGGGTGTGTCACCCACCCTGGGCTACCCTTCGCTCCTCCCAACACTGCGGTCCCCGAGGGGCACTGCAAATCAGGCTGCAACGAAGCCTCTTCAGACTCAGCCAACAGGTCATCAAACCGCAGCTTCATGTCGTTCGTGTCTGTTTCTCTCGTGGGGTGTCGCGTGGATTCGCACAGGCGCCGAGGCCACGCTGGGACTGCTTGAGCGGGATCTGAGTGTGCACCTCGAGGACGCACGTGTGATGGCACGGCGGGTCGGCGGGGGGCCCGTGCCAGCCTGCGCTCCGTGCCGGCCGCAAGGGCGTGCCTGGTCCGGGAGCCCTGGGCGTGTGCTCCCTCGGCACCGGCTGGGCTGTGCTGGGCGCAGGCACCGGGTCCCATCGGCTACTGTCTTGAGTCAGGGTTGATCTCCTACGTGAAGGGATTCCGTTCCATCCCACGACGGCTCAGAGCCTGCGTCCCGGCTGCAGGTGGCGCGTCAGTGCTTTCGACCCACTGGGCACCTTCGTTGCTCTCCCCGAAGCTTGGCCAGCCCGGAAGCCCGGCTGCGTGCTCCCCGTGCCCGTGTGGAAGGCTCAGTCTCTCGGGGGCTCCAGATGGCCCAGACCCGCGACCATCGGTTACGCCGCTCCAGACGGGCTCTCTGATCAGGGAAGCGGGTTACGGCGCATTTGCAGCCCCCTGGGCCAGCACGGTGGAACAGAGACCCAGCAGCGAGTTGCTGAGTCAGATTACCCTCCATTAAATGAAACCGGCCTGGACGCAGGGAGACCGCGGTCTCGGTGGGGAAGCCCAACGACCTCAGGAGACAAGGAATAGCCCCAGAGCCAGCGGTGGGAGCAGCCTGAAACTGAAGGGGGGCCCGACCCCAGTGCAGAGAGGGGCCTCCTCCAGGCAGGCCTCAGGGGATGCACTTCCATCCCACAGAGAGACCCCCACGCACTTTCTGGAAGGCACTTACAGCCATAACGTGGGGGAAGTGGACTGAACGGTAGCTCTGCCAATGAGAGGGCCTTGTGGAACATCACCCACTGATGCTACGCTATCTGGCAGTGATTGCTTTTTGGTCTCAGGGCATCGTTAAAAATGACTGAAGACCCCAAGACCCCAAGTTCATGTGTGTGCACGTACTGACCCGTATCACATTGGCCATTAAAGTTGAGAAATTGAAGCGAAAAATATTGATTGATCGAGCCTCTTAAAAGTAGCAATAAACCCCTTCAGTATTAGCAGAAGTAACGACCTCAGGAAACATCACGGAACGTCTTAGTGAGAAGAACGGCTTCGCTTTTCGTTTCTGCCGATCTTTCATGTCCTGCTCCGTGGTCCGACTCTCATCTCTGGTGGACATTTAGCTGGTAAAGAGGGGCATTTTGTTAGTCTCTTCAGATAATTGCGTGCATCCTTTGATACCACGTGAAGCATGATAAATGCTGGTTCCGTACAGGCCAGCTGCCGCGGGGGCCTGTCGGCACGTGGCCAGCAAACCGTGCTGCGCCTTGGAGGACGCCCTGCGGGCGCGGCTTCGGACACCGAGTGCTGGTCGTCAGCTGCTGGGCTGTGAGGTCTCCACACGGTACCAAAAAGTCACATTCGTCCGTATGACCCCCGACCTCAGGAAGCGGGAAATGAGAAGAGCCTGGTGGCTGGTACAAGTTTTCCAAAATTCCATTTTTTGCTTGAAAGTTGAAATACTGTCCATAGTTTGCCTTAAAGCAAGGTGCGCACCTTGTTCATTTTTAAGAAAATGTCAGCCTGACACCCACGTCCGAGTGGCCGTCGCTGGCTGTGGCCGTGTCTCGAGCGCCCTCCCCACTCCGGGCAGGGGCCGCACACTGGGCTCGCGTGGTCCCCCAACGACACTGAGCGTTAATGAGACCAGTCTGTGAGGGTTGAGCTACAAGAAAGTCAGTGTTTTTTGCTTTATTAAGGGACCTATTGCGTGACCTGGCATTATGTGTTTTAAAGGAGAGTGGTGACCGTGGACCAGCATGCTTCCGGCGGCCGAGGGCAGCTCGGCATCGCCGCGACGGGTTCTGGTCTGTAGCTTGGCTGGTCTGGGGACAGGCTGGCCCACGGACTGGTTCTGGCTTGGTGGACCGGCTGGCCTGTGGACTTGTTGGCCCGTGGACCGGTGGCCCGTGGACCGGTTGCCCGTGGACTGGCTGGAATGAGCAGGTGACACGGGGGAGGTCTGTGCATGTGCTGGAGCTCTGGGGTCTGGACTTGGTCTGACAGCCGCCACCACGGCGATGTGGGGGTGTCACTGAGCTCCCCTGGGCCTCTCCCTGGTCATGAACCCGTGGGCAGCACACCGACCTCCACTGCCCCCTGGGCGCTGTGGGCAGCGCCTCCCTCAGGCAGGCCTGCTTCCCCTGGAGCAGGAGACCCGCAAGCCTGGGGGTCCTGGGTGGTCCACTTGCTTCCGGATCTTGAATCTGCGTCAACACGCTTTTCCTTACTCTGTGTGCGTGTGCATCTCGGAGACAGGGTCCGGCTGCTGGGCCTGGAAGGAGCCACGTGTCCATCTGCCCAGGACGTGCGTGGACGTGCGGAGAGCCCATTCTCCGTGGCTGCGGAGCTCCACGGTGCAGGTGAAGCTCACTTGGAAACACTACTGACAGACGTTCCGTGAGGACAGCTGCGCGTACTCATCAAGGGGCCCCTCCAGCCACCTGCTGAGCGGGATTAGCAGCGACTTCTGCGCCTGGAGCAGCAGGGAGGGCTGCCTCTTCGGAAACTGTCCTTGGTCCAGGCGAGCAGGTGGACGGGCGTTTGAGGGGCCCAGGAAGGGCCATCCTCACTCACCTCCCTCCTTCGTTGTCCCTGCCCCGCGTCCCCATCTCCGAAAACACTGAACGAACACAGAGATAGACAGGTGATCGCTCGCTCCCTCCCCTGCCCTCCTAGCTTTGTCCCCGACGCGAGGCAGCGGACGCCGTGCTGCCCCGGTTCCGCTTTCACGCTTTGGGAGCAGGTTAGAGACTCACACGGACGCGCGCGGTGGAGGGACATTGGGAAAGAACCCCCACGATCCATAAAACACCCCACAGCCAGCAGGGGGGAGGGCGTCACCCCTGCAACTATCCTAGCCTGCAGGCAGCCGCGGGCACATTTGAATCAGGCTCAGCGGCAAGGTCAGGGAAGTCCTGTTAGAGGCAGTGGCCGTGGGGACAGCAGACATGGGCCTGTGTGCCTGGGGTGGGCCTCGCTGACGCCCTCCTGCTCGGCACGCACCCACCGGCAGGGGCTTCAGCCGCAGAGTCGCAGGGGCCCGGGATTCACGCTGGGAGTCCAGCGCGGCTCCCTGCTGGAGAAGCCCTGCGTCTGGTCTGCTGTGAGGCCGGCTCCCCGCCGGGGGCACCGGCTTTCTCGGTTTGCTCCGGGGGACGACAGGAATCACCGCGAGCGCCCACTTGGCATGGCCATTGCTGTGTGGGGAAGGCCCAGTGTCCTCCGGCCTGTGACGGCCTTGCTCCTCCAGCGGCCCGGGTCCCCGCACAAGGGCCTGCAATCGCCCCACGCCCACCGGGGCTGGATGCCGGCCCCACAGGTGCAGAGACCTCAGCCCACGGCCAGGCCCGGTCTGAGGCACAGAGCAGTTCATGCGTTCTCTGGCTTTGCACATCCGTCCGCTTTAAAGGTCTCCTGCGTCTTGTGGAAGCCACTGGGGAGGCTCAGGACTGGTTTCCTGTTTGTGTAATGGCCGGAGGGCTGCCTCCCCAGCAGACAACCTGACGAGAAAGTCGCCTGAGGCTTCGGTTAGGCCGCAGGTCCAACAGCGGTGGGAGGAGCCGTTTGGCCCAAGGAATGTTCCACGGAGAGCCCACGGTCCCGGAGAGCCCACGGCAGCGGAGAGCCCACGGGCGGCGCTGATGCATGACCGTCCGCGTGGCCATGAGGATCCGGCGCCCACCGGCCATTCCTGCCGTCAGGCACTAGTGACCTTGTCTCAGGGCTCTGGGTCTTCGCAAAGCCCGTGGCTGGGGATCCCCTCCCCGGGGTCGGGGGCGTCTTTCTCTGCTCGAGGGGAGCGGGGGACGTGTCACATACATGCCATCGGGGGCCAGGCCCCGCACTAGCTGCGTCTTCCCGAGCTTGCGCGGTTACGCTCTGGCAACGGCACCCAGGAGCCCCATCCCTCCGCGGCGCCCGGCGCCTCGTGTAACCAAGGGGAGGCCCGCGTCGGGGTCTCGAAGGCCGGGTCCGTGCCTGTCATCTGCACACCATGCACGCCATGAGCCACGGACACCTCGCCACAGGAAAGGAAACACACCCGCGCGACAGTCCGGGCCCTGGCGGTGACGCACCCCGCGCCGTCGTCCTTCCCAGCGTGACGGACGGCTCTCCCTGATCCCGGCTTCCCGGACCCTCCTTCCCGCCGTCAGTTCGCCTGCCGGTGCGGAGACTGGGCACATCGCGGCACAGGCGGGGACGGGGGCCCCGACGAGGGGCCAACGATCCGGACGGTTTGGGGAACAGACAACGGATCGCTGCCCACGGGCCCCAGGATCCAAATGGAGGGTCGGGAGCCCGCCGCTGTCCGGATTCTGTTTCCTTGACGGTTTTCTAGCTGCTCTCCGGGAGCAGATGCTCCCTGTATGCACAGCAGGTGAGGCCCCGTCCCTTGTGGCAGAAGGAGCGAGGAAGACAGAACCACACCAGGGCCAAGGCCGCAGGCCGGAGAACACGGGCACCCCAGAAGCCACGGCTCAGCCAGGTGAGGAGAGAATCCCAGGTCTGGACAACCCAGCGTCCTGCTGTCCCGGGGGCCCCGCCGGCCCGAGACCCTGGCCCAGGGCAGGGAGGGGCTACAGGCCTGTGATCCCCACAGAGACTTGGGGAGCGGCAGGGTCGGCCCAGCCTTGCAGAGACGGACACCCAGGGGTGAAGTGACCCACCCCTGGGCCCTGGACCCCACCGGCTCCTGGGAAGTGGAGACAGCTCTGGGGGGTGAACCTCAACCCAGTGAGGCCACAGCGTGTGGAAGTGGGAGAGACCGACCGCCAGCCGGGCCGGCCCCTGACAGGCCCCAGAAGGAGCGGGGCTGTCTCTGCCAGCGCCCAGGGAGCAGTGCCGGTCTGCCCGGGTGCAGGGCCCTCCGCCGGTGAGGAGACCGAGGAGACCACCTTGTTGGAAGAGTAGAAGCCGCTCCAGGACCGCGGTCGGCGTGGGGTCCCCGCTGCCCCGGGCCAGGCACTCCTGCGTTTTGCTCAGCTCCTTCTTCCTCTGGGCACCGGTGGTGAAAAGCAGGGGAATTCCCACAACGGCACACACAACCCCACACGGGTCACGTAATCTCAGGAGGTTCAAGTTTCAGGAACGGGGTGATTCCCCACAGTGTTGGGTGTGAATCCTTGAACATGGGGCTGGCTGCCTTCCTTGGCCGAGAGTCTAGGTTGCGCTGCCCGCTTGCCCCGTCCTTCTGTGCCGACGGCTGGGCTCGTCTCCCTGAGCCCCATTTCCTGGCTCGTCTCCCGGGTCACCTGCCCTGTGTCAGCACCCTTGGGGGCTCGCGAGCC